>NC_136511.1:5959058-6169058 GCF_053919585.1 Euprymna scolopes
AGGTTGTTGCATCGTTCCCAGCGTGATCGCAGGGAACGTCCAAAAGCAATCAGCTTTGATCAATGCGGTTTTTCCTTATATCAGACAATTGCTACTCAATTTGGACAATCCCCTTTCAATGGGGAGCTGGTTTCCTCCCCTCCCATTATTTTGGGGAAGCCCAAACTGCCCTGCACTAAATGAAAAAACAGTCCTGCAGTGAAACAAAGTAAACAAACCCCAAAAAACTGCCCCGTCATCGTAACGCTCCCGCGATGACCTCATTAAGCGTCCACCTGTCAATCAAAACTCCTTGACTTGACTCAATGTAATCGCTCTTACATTAACATTGTCGCCGTAGCTCAGTCTATAGGCCTCAAGGTTCCGGGTTCGAGCCCACATGCCACCAATCCCCCATCTTTTGTTTTTTTTAAATCGCTATTGTTAAGTTTCCTTTTTGTTCTGATTTACCCCCCCCCCCCCAAACACACACATGTACAAATACCCGGGCAATGCCAGGTACCCCCCCCCCGCTAGTTATAGATCTAAATTGGAAAATAAAATTGGATGAGTTTTGTAAAAGAATTTTTGCTACAAGGGTGGAATGATAAAATTGTCGCCATAGAAAAGACGACATAATTCCATTTCTATTTGATGAAAACCAGTTTTCTTTTTCTGTTGCAGATTACTAGTTGCCCAGTTGTGTACAAGTTAGTATATATCAATATATTTCTCTCCATCTATAATATAAATCTCACCTGTCTGTTTATATATATATATATATATATATATATACTAGCTGTACCCTGCCACGCGTTGCTGTGGCTCAATTTGGTGTAATGGAAAATTCTAATAAAAAGAGAAAATGCATGTTTCTTATATTCTTAGTACAGCAATCCACTCTATGAAAAAATGGTACTCTTGCAGAATTGGATCCTGATCCTCAGGATTACCGTCAATCATCGCTTGGGCTCGACCAACAATCAGTGGGTAAAGCTAACGTTGAAACGCTAAATGTTTTGGTTTTTTTTTCTGTATACAAAAATGTGAGTTAGTAATTAATATTTGAGTGATGGGGGGGGGGTTACTATACACAGATTCGAAAAAGTTGTCCAAAAACAAATGAAAGCAAAGGTAAGGTAAGTTACATTTCTACCTAACTGGATAATTGTTTAGTGTTTTTATGTAAGGTAAAATGTTTAATCGGCTGGAAAAACAGAAATGGTTGCAGACTGTTGAATACATTAAGTTTGGGAAATTAAGTTGAGACTAAAAACTATACAATACATTGTCAAAAACCCACCGAATATGTTACCATGACATAGGCTGACATAATCGGTGGGTTTGTGACAGTATTTTGTATAGTTTTTTTAGTTTTAACTCACTTTCTCAAACTTAACATAATCAACAGTGTCCGCCACCATTTGTATCTTTCAAATACACCGATAAACACTGTTTTTCGAGCTGACTAAACGTTACGTTAAATGAAAAGGGTTTGTATTAACAGATACAAAGAAGTTGTCAAAAAATGAATATATAACAAATAAATGTTATCAAAGGCAAGAAAAGTAAATATTCTACCTAACTGGATAAGATTTTAGTGTTTTTATGTAATGTATAATGTTTAATCAGTTCAAAAACATGCAGTGTTTATCGGTATATTTGAAAAATAAAAATGGCAGCAGACTGTATCGAACACGTTAAGTTTGGGGAAATTTTGGGAAAATGAGTTTAAACTAAAAAACTATATAAAATACTGTTAGGAACTCACTCAATATATGTTACTGTGATGTAGGCTGACATATAATCAGTGGTTTTAAATATTGATCGATACAGGTAACGACTTTTAAGAGTCCCTTTTAGTGATTACTTGGTTTGAAGATATACAACTAAATGGCAAATCTGCCCCAAAAATCCGGTATTATTTTACTTTAAGGCCCGTCTCATGTTCGTATATAACGAAATATTTTATTGTAGATTTCAGTGTACTAAAAACGAATCTGCAAACCGTTTCCGTCGCAAAAAGAAAGTTTTCATGATATGAAGAAATTACTTTTTCGAAAAGTGGGTGATCACTTTTCAATGTAAAGTTAACTTAGAATGAGCACCCACTTTCTGACCACCTGAGAGAGGGGCATTTGTCTGTGTGTGTGTGTGTGGGGGGGGGCGGACGACCCCCCGCCCCTCCAACCAATTTAAGCAGGTAATTTTAAAGGATTTTCCAAGGGTAGAAAGAAAGCCCCCACCCAAAAAATCGTGGCCACAAAGTGGGTGATCATTTTACGTTAAATTATTATGGAAAAGTGATCCTTCACTTTTTTAAACTAACATTTCTTCATATCTTGGAAACTACTCGTTTGCCTTAATTATAAAGGTTATTTTCGTTTTCAGCGACCCCGAAAACCTATGGGAGTGGTAATTTTAAAGGAATTTTCGAGGGTGGAGTAATTCCTCATATTTACTTTTTTTTTTTTTTTTTCCAATAACATAAGAAATTAAGAATTAGACAAATTTATGGTGCTAATGCACTTACCGATCCGTACTATTTTTTAAATCGTATTTCCAAGTTTAATTAAAGTTTTTTTTTTTTTTTTTTTATTCAATTGTATTCTAAATAATGTTAATGCTTCTGTACTGTTTCTTGTCTGCTTAAGTTTAATTTTTGTTTATTAAATTGTTAGGTGAAAGTTACAAAACACCCTCTTCTCCCCATGTTAAGAATGGCTTTTTGAATAATAACGTTATTATTTCAGCACGGATCAATAAGTGCACGAGTACCCAATTTCTTTAATAAAGAAAAAGCATTCATATTTTAGAATAGATGCAAAACTCCCTCCCCATGTTAAGAATAGCTTTCTAAATAACGGTATTATTTCAGCACGGTACCTTCTCTGCATAAGTACTATCTTTTGTTTATTAAATTGTTAGGTGAAAATATAAAATAGTTACAGAACACTCTCCCTTTCCCATGTTAAGAATGGCTTTCTTAATAGCGTTATTTCAGCACGGTATCTTCTCTGCATAAGTACCATCTTTTGTTTATTAAATTGTTAGGTGAAAGTATAGAATAGTAACAAAACGTCCTCCCCATGTTAAGAATGGCTTTCTAAATAACGTTATTATTCTATTATTATATTATTATGGTACTTTCCCTGCATAAGTACCATGTTTTGTTTATTAAATTGTTAGGTGAAAGTACAGTACTCATGCAGAGAGTGATCCGTGTTGTAATAATAACGTTATTATTTAAAAAGCCATTCTTAACATGGGGAGGGGAGGGTGTATTTTAACCTTACAATTGAATAAAAAAACATAAAACTAATTAAACCTGGAAATACGATTTAAAAAATAGCGTGGACAAAAAAAAACTGTACTTTACCAACCAATCTTATATCGAAAAACAAAAAAAAAAACTCAAAAAGCAAGCGACAAACTTTTTTTTTGGCCTTATATAATAAAGAAAAAATGTATAATTTAAAAAATTTGGAAGATAAACAAAT
This sequence comes from Euprymna scolopes, assembly GCF_053919585.1. Lineage (NCBI taxonomy): Eukaryota > Metazoa > Mollusca > Cephalopoda > Sepiida > Sepiolidae > Euprymna > Euprymna scolopes. Next base: position 5,962,538 of record NC_136511.1, read on the forward strand.
GAATTATGTTTTTTTTTTTTTTTACTTATCGAGTAAACAGAAAATGAAATCTTTCGTCAATTCGTGGCTGTAAAATGAATCGAACCGGAAGTTCAGTTTTATCAACAGAACAGATTCGCACTAACGGTTAAAAAAATATATTCATTTTATTTAATATTTTAATAATTCGCGAGGTAAATTTATTTTAATAACATAAAAACATCCCTCGACTCTAAAGATGGGTTGTCTGAAAATTTCAAATAAATTGGTAATGGTTTTAATATGGTTTTATTCACTTTTAACAGACCAAATTTACATTTTTATATATATAGATATATGTGTGTGTGTGTGTGTGTGTGTGTGTGTGTGTGTGTGTGTGTGTGTGTGTGTGTGTGTGTTTGCCTAAAACTTTTGACAGAGGTGACAGATTTTCACAACATCAGTATCATTTTGAAGTTCGACCCTTCGGACGACAAATATAAAAAAAATGGCTAAAAAGATTAATTCCTTCACCCTTAACTGGGCACTTTTCTACAGGGAGGGGTTACTTTTTTCACTGATATTTTCAAAAGTCATCCTCTCTTTACGTTTTTTTTTTTTTTTTGTTTTGTTTTTCTCATTCTTTTCCTCCTTCGCGGTACCGATTCGAGCCTGCCTGCCTACTACCACTTTTTTTTTTTTTTTTTTTTTTTTTTTTTGTGCTCAGCACACTTCCAAACACCTGGGCACCCTAGGCTAGTCATATATATAAATTTTTATATACTAGCTGAATGCCTGGTCATACAATACATTTAAACATGATATTTTAATTTATTCAGATTGTGCATGTATTATTATAGAATCAATCCTCTGTTGAATATTATATATTACGAAGAATAATTTGCCTGGTGGACTAATTTGCAAAATAAAAAAAAAAAAAAAAAAAAGAAACTGTCTTTTATCAAATTCCGTGCTGTTCTCTTACCCCCACACTCCCGTCCACAGATTACTACTTATAAAAGAACATGCTTGTCCAAGTAGCGAGCTATATCACGTGATGACCGTTTTCTTTTAAAAAATGAAAACGCTGAAGTTTATTGTTGCAATCTTTTGGAGTGCTAATGGGGTAGTTATTTAAATGCTGCCCACCTCAGCATTATGTGGCACAAGGCAGGAAAGTGGGAACCCCGCAGGCTCCCCTAAAGGAGGGGCACTCCTGCAATTTTAAAAATTGCCTGAGTAACCCCGTCGGCATTCCCTGGTCGGGGCGCCTCAGGCAGCAAGCAATAAACTTGCCCCACCGGAAAGCCCGGTGGCAAGGCCTGGGAGGGTGGACCTCCTAGGTATTACCCAGGCGGTGTACCTTAGTCCAACAGGTGCTGGGCCGGTTCCCGGCCCCTTACCTGTTGGGCTGAGTGTCAAGTGACGAATCCTTGACTTGTACTACCCTGTCTCCCTGCAGCCGAATCCGCTAGGAGACACATCCCATCAGCCTGGAGGCTAATGGGGTATGATCCCACACAGTCAGACGATTCTATTTATAAACGATGCTGCTAAGAACTGACGAATCAAATTAATTCACGTTCTGCTACCAACCAATCAGAAACCAGAATTGCTTCATAAATATTAAACCTTTTCTGGAGCAATTTCACATGTTCTTTTCCCGGGTTTCAACACGGTAAGAATATTTTGTTCTGTGGAACTGTCTACTACAAACAAGTCACCTCCCAGGACTTGTGTGTAACAGCGAACCATCTGAAACTGTTCTAAAAGTCAAAATGGCTTACACTTCTACATTTATTTCAAGCAAAATCAATTCTTATTTGGAGTAACGAAAGTCGTATTATTGCAGTTAAGTTACGAATTTGTAATATTTTTCTTTTCTAGATGCAAGTGCTAATATATTTATTTCAGTTTTTAAACTTTATCTTTATTTCATTGTTTTATTAATTATGTAGATGTTTTTCTCGTGGAAAAATGTGCCGATTCTATCTGGCAAGTTCATTTGGAATATATATTGTTTTATTTTTTCATAATGGATTTTTCTTGTCCATAAATGTTGTTTATATTTTCCAAGTTGATAGCATAAACAGATTAGGCAATTGTATTCATTTTCAGTTAGTGAGAGGGGAATCTTTCACCATACCTTGTCCTAAACATGCCAAATGGACTTTTATTAAGTACAATACTTTATATATACACTAGCAATCGGTGCCCGGCGTTGCCCAGGTGTTTTGAAGTGTATGCTGAGGAAAAAAAAACGGTCAATTTTTTAAAACTTTGACCCCTATTATGACCTCTTAACATTTATTGTTTAGGGATCAAGTAAAGTTAATAAGTTAGATCCATGTCCAAGGAATCTATATATAAAATATCACGTGTTCAGACCTTAAATTGTAGGAGAAGTTTGGTAGAGTTCTCAAAGGTCTAATTGTTGAATATTGACACCTTAATCGCCAAATTTCTGTCGAAAACCTATCACATCGATTTTCCCAAATCTCAGTACCCTGTATATCAAATTTAAAATCTGTAGGCTTAAAATTGACAGAGTTTTAGCGTAGGGAAATGCACACAGACGCACAGACACACACAGACACTATCACTTATACATATATATAAACATAAACATCATATATATAAGGATAATAGTACGCCATATATATAACAAAAGACCATTATTTACTGAAGTGAAAGGAAAACCCGGGGGAACTTTACCCAAAAATAAATCTATATTTTTTTGTGTGTATTGATAGTCTGGTACTTATACAGTTTAGTGACGACATTAAAAAATGGAAATATTGAAAAAAATTTTTTATTGTACATAACTGTTATAGACTGAAGTTCTCCGAAAAAAAAATTTCACTTCATTTGATCAAGTATTTTTTTTTTTACAGCGAAAAACAACGATTTATCACGGCTACGTCAACGTGGCCATTTTGGAAATGTTATTGCAGGCCCAGGAATTCCCCAAGGGCAGGTAACTGCCGTACATAGCAGAATACCTCCATTTTAGGCCAATCTAGCCCTTTTCCCCCCCCCACCAGAATGAGATTTTTTTTTTCTTTTGCGAAGACAGATACCATTTTTGGGGTGTTTTTTTTTTTTTTTAAATTTGTAACAGAAGTAAATAAACGAAGTTTCGAAGTTATCCATGTGTGTCCAACTGAGCATGTTTCGAAAATAATCTCGTATAAAAATTCTTCAATTCTTTGCATTCTTCAATTTCTTTGCATATTCAATAGTATTCTTATTTAAAAAAAAAAAACGCAAAAAAATTGCAGATTTAAAAAAAAAAAGAAAAAAAACGTAAAAAAATTGCAGATGTGTTGTGCGCATCTCAATATGGCGAGAAAAAAAGGCTAGATTGCGAAATTTGGCCTAAAATGGAGGTATTCTGCTAGGTACATTTCCAAAATGGCCACGTTGACATCGTCGTGATAAATAATTGTTTTTCGCTGTAAGAACAAAACTACTTGATCAAATGAAGTGAAATTTTTTTTTCGGAGAACTTCAGTCTATAACAGTTACGTACAATAAAATTTTTTTTCAAGATTTCCATTTTTTAATGTCGTCACTAAACTGTATAAGTATCGATAGTCTTATCAACACCCCTTTTTTCTATTTATTTAAAAAGAAAATACAACTTTATACAAATTCCCTATTAGTTTTTTTTCTCGGTTCTCTTATACGATGATCATCTTTATTTAACTATTACGTGTAATTATATTCATACAGATATTCTATATGATTTATATTTGCGTAATATTTGCGTAGAAATGAAGAAAATCAAATTTACTGTGTATTTATCGTGTTGCCATAACAACGTGACGTAGCCAAGGACGGTAGTGGACGTGAGTGTGTGTGCGTGTGTGCGCGTGTTTTCGTGCTGTATTGTTTCGTATCTTATCAACTTCCTCGAATCTATGTGTACAGTAATACAAACTCGTTTTTCGAGCTGAATAAATGTGTTACATTGAATAAAAACACGAAAAATATATCCAGTTTGGTAGAAAAGTAATTTATCTTGCCTTTGATAACATTTATTTGTTATATATTTGTTTTTTGACAACTTTTTCGAATCTATGTGTACAGTAATACAAACCCGAAATGAAAAGACCATGAGGGAACGCGTGTTTTACATAAAAATAAGTATTTTTAAATTTTATCTTTCTAGCTTTAAAAAAAGTTTAAAAATTTTATCAGCCGGCATAATTTATTTTTAAATATTGAAAAATTTCAGAAAAATTAATTTTTGCTAGATTTTCAAAACATTGTTTTCGTGTTGTGTACGTGTCTGCGGCTAGCACCAGAATGGCGGCCGTGGATGTCGTAGGTTGGATAGTAAGATTGTGTAAGATTCGTATTTTTTAATTTGTAAATAACAAGTTAGAAAAAAATTTAACCCTTCCAAGATGGACAATAAATAAAGCCATAATATTTTATGGTAAAGTTAAGAGCCTACGAACCATAGTTTTTTAGGAGATGTGATTATTGGATTAACCAATCAGAAATCGTCTGTGGCACACACATCTCTGTTTTTATAGATATATAGATAGATATATATTTTTTTAAAATGCAGAGTAGACAATGCATTGTGGAATAGTGTTATCGGCATCTCCCGTTACTCTCGCTTCTCTTTTGTCACTCAGTCCTCATATTTTAATGAGTGATTTTTCTGACAAAGGGAAAAGAAAAAGCTGTATTCTAGGTTGGCTGTATTTTGCATAAACAGCCGCCAGAGATGTCGGAAATTTTCTGTTTCTATGTAGCCATGTCACTAGTAAGGGTGCTGGAGGTGAAAATTTTATCTGGGCTGATGTTATCCACCTGATAGTCAGAGACCCGAACCTTGGATTAACCACTAAGGAGGCTGTCCTATCAACAGGTGCAAAGTACTGGGGCTGCTGTATTGCCATTTGGTGAATGGATTCTGGACCATACAGTAGCTTATGGTGGGGCCTCAATGCCATATTAGTTGGGTAATTGTTACGGCTTTACCTTTTCATGTGCTACAAAAAAAAAAAAAAAACATTTCTTCATTTCTATTGCTTTCTTACTTCCCCTCTCTGCCTTGCTTCAAGCAAGTCTGTCTACCTAGTCCACAAATCCCAAAACTCCATCATGAAAAGTTTCAATAAAAAATACACAATTAAACCCGGATCTCCAACTTTTAATGTAGACCCCCACTACCATGTCTCCTTCTCGAAAATCAGAGGTCTACATTATAATCTTCCAGAGGTTGAAACCCAATTACAGGAGACTAAAGCAGACATTATTTCTAAGCAAAACTGGCATTGGACAGACCATTTCCCTAGACGAGTACGTAATTAGAGGATACTCTAATTTAACTTCCAAATCTGACCCCCAAGATCGCCATGGGCATGGAATATGTGCTATATAAAAGATGGCTTTCCATGTGGTAGGGACATCTCCAGAGAAGATCCTAACTTACCCTATATGTGCTTCCTATATATTGCTCAAACTACTGCATTTATATTTGCTCTCTATCGCCCCCACAACAGCGGAGTTACTTTCTTTAAAAGCATATCTGATAAAATTGAGCACGTCCTATCTGCTTATCCTTCAGCTAATATTCATGTCTGTGGAGACTTCAATGTTCACAATGTGGAATGGTTAACTCACTCAAACAAGACCGATGATGAGGGGGAGGTTCTGTCATGATTTCTCCATTGCTTATGACCTCACTCAGATTGTTCATGAACCCACCCGTGTGCCCGATACTGACGGCCAGTATGCAAGCCTCCTAGACCTTTTTCTCACAACTTGCCCTGAACTGTGTTCAGTTTCCATTCTGTCTCCACTTGGATCTTCTGACCACTCTATTATATCAGTTAAGATAAAAATGAAATGTAATAAGTCCTCAGATGTACCTCTCCATCGTACAGTATATCGATACTCTGTCTGACTGGGATAGCTTCTGTACATTTATATCAGATCTACCTCTACATTCCATGTTTAAAAAGGATGTGTCTTCTATAATATCAGACCTGACGGAATGGTTAATTGTAGGTATAGACCATTTCATACCCTGCAAAAAAAATTCCAGCAAAAACCTAACAACCATCCGTGGTTCTCTTCAGAATGTGCTGCTGCCATTGCACACAGAAATCATTTTTTCTATTGCTTCCAATGTAATAGATGTACTGAGACTAAAGCCGCTTTCAGAACTGCCAGCAACCATTGTAAAAAAGTAATAAACACAAGAGAGTTGTATGCTTAGTCCGTCAAGTCCAAAGTAGCTGAGCAGCAGCTTGGTTCCCACCAGTTTTGGCAAATAGCAAACAGAATCTTGAACAGAAGCGTATGTTCTATCCCAACTCTCACAAATGGACCTAAGGTAATTTCGTCAGCATCAGACAAAACCAAACTTTTTGCTAAGAACTTTGCAGCTAATTCTACCCTTTGCGACCAAGCCCACCAACCTCCAATATTTCCTCCTGTATCAGAAAACATGCTATGTGATATACAAATATCTGTAAATGATGTTGCCAAGCTAATCAAAAACCTTGTCCTGACGGTATTCCAATTATAGTACTCAAAAAACTTCAATCAGAACTAGCACCCATACTTACAAAACTGTATAAACGTTGTCTTAAGGAGAATTGCTTCCCATCACCCTGGAAAATCTCATCAGTATGCCCTGTATTTAAGAATTCAGGTGATCGCTCATTTCCCTCAGTACAGGCCAATAAGTCTCCTGTGCGTCATGAGTAAGTTGCTGGAATCTGTGTTAAAAGAAGTAATCAACCATCTCAGCAAAAATCACCAAGCTTTTATCTTTACATCATCAACGCTCTGATCCCCATTTGGCATCAATTGAAATGGATGGCTCTCGTCTTGAGAAGACCTCAAGTTTTAACAAGCTTCTGGGCTTGACCTTTACTCCTGACTTTAAATGGAACACGTACATCAAATCTGTTGCCAAGGCCGCTGGAAAAATGGTGGGATTCTTCTATCAATCCAGTAGATATCTCACTGCTGATGCAATTCTCTATCTATATAAGAGCCAGGTACGCCCAAGGATGGAGTACTGTTGCCACATCTGGGCAGGAGCTGCTAGAAAGGATTTGTCCTGCCTTGATAGAGTTCAAAATAGACTTCGTAGCCTCGTAGAGGATGTCCTTTTCTCTTCCCTGCAACCTCTTTCTCACAGAAGAGACGTTACGAGTCTGTCTCTGCTTTATCGTTATTTTCAGAGTAAATGCTTGGCTGAGCTCCAATATATGGTCTCCCCTCGCCAGACTTTCACAAGAAACACTCGTCTAGCAGAAAACACTATCACTAATTTCCGCTACTCTTTATCTGTGCCTAAACCTAAACATACATTCCATGAGCAAAGCTTCTTTCTTAGAACTGCACACCTGTGGAATTATCTTCCGTTTTTCTGCTTTCCAGCTGACTACAATATGGTTGTCTTCAAGTCTAATGTAAACAAGTTTTTGATGAACCGTTCCAGATAAGTTAACAAATTTACCGAATTTACATTATTAACGATTACTATATTGTCCAATTTCTACTCTCTAACCCTTATCCTTGAGTGGCCTCTTGGCCTTGATAAGTGGTGATGCCTATGTAAAAAAAAAAACCCCCAAAAAAAAACCAAAGAAAAACCTCCAAAAAAACTCAAGAACGATAGGAGCCGTCTATCATGTCTGAAAGTGACACAATCTTCAATGTGCCACTGTTACAACTCATGCTCTCTGCCGATCCAAGTTATGACAACAGGACCATTGCCAGCACCCTCAAAATGTATCGATGGACTGCCACAAATAACAGGGACGTGCCCAGGGTGATGAAAACAAAGTTTCCGACCACAGTTATGGTTTTGATGTGGTTTTTAGTAAGAGCCACATCATGCTATCTCACATCTTTGAAGTCAACTTGAAATTCAACACTAAAATGTACCTGGATGTGCTGAAGAGTGTGGTGATCCCCTGGTGCAATCATGTGGCTGCTGCAGATCCTGAATGTGTCAGCAGGAGTGTGCTAGCCCACAGGTCAAAAGAGATCCAGGCTTAGATTCAAAAAGAGTGTTACGACTTTGTATCCTTCTCTCACTGGCCCTCTTCTCCCAACATGATCTCACTGGACTACTTTGTTTGGTCATACGCTAAGAACATCACCAACATAACCTCCCACAAAACCAAAGTCAGCCTAATCGCTGCCATCTGTCAAGTATTTGCTGAACTCTGCCGGTGCTTGTAGAAAAGGCATGCTCCCAGTTCCAGACCTGCATCGAAACAGTGATTGAGACTGAAGGCAGTTACATAGAATAGATGTCAGCTCTACTACATAATAAAGTTACCTGAATTGATTTTTTTCAATAAAAATTAAAAAAATAAATCTGTAGTGTTGTTTTCTTTAGGGTGACAACTTTATCATTCCACCCTGTATAATATATTATATATATATATATTAGGTTGACAAAAATCTTGTGTTCTGGTGGTGATGTCACTTAGTTTTTTGAAAAATTTCTCATGTAGAATGTTGTCGAGATGCTTGAAAAGTGGTAGTTGGTAGAGGAGAGATCGGAAATGTATGGCAGATGAGACAGTGATTCGTAGCCCAATTCGTTCAACTTCTGCAGGGTCGGGTTAGCAATGTGTGGTTGGGCATTCTCGTGGAGGAAAATTGGGCATTTTCTGTTGACTAATGCTGGGTGTTGTTGTTGAAGTTTCTGATGCATTTCATCCATTTATTGACAGTAATTCTCTGCCGTAATGGTTTTGCCTGCATTTAAAAAACTGTAATAGATGAGACTGGTCGCAGACCACCAAACACTCAGCATGACCTTCTTCTGGTGCAACTCTGGCTTCAGGAAGTGTTGTGGAGCTTTGTTGGTGTCTAACCAAGGAGCTGAGTGTTATTGTAAAGAATCCACTTTTCATCACAAGTCACAACCCGGCCGAGAAACAGGCCATTCTTGTTGCGTAAAAGAAAGGAAGATGACACTTCATAATGGCATTTCTTTTAGTTGTCGTTCAATTCATGAGGCACCCATTTATCAAGGTTTTGTCTTTCCAATTTCTCTCAAGTGGTTGGAAATTGTTGTATGCGTTACGTCTAATTTAGAAGCAAGTTCTCCAACAGTCGTGCATGAATTGGCTTAAATCACCATTGTGCTGTGCGTTCAGTAGTGGCTCTTAGGCCAAATGCTTTATTGATATCACGAGTTGTTTCAGCAGCTTTTCAGCCTAGCTTGAATTGAAATGAGAAAATTATGCGAATGTGCTTTTTTCTTTTTTTCATCTTTTCAACATCATAATTGTTTTAAAACGATTGTAATTTAAACAATTAGATAGAGCAAAAAACAGGGAGAAAATTCCAAAGTCTAGCATTCCAAGAGAAGAAACTCTTAGAGTAGAAGGCTTTCTGGCATTCAATAATAAAAGGGTGGGATTTTGCTGCTTATTTTGTAGTATGTACATCGAAGGGGGCAATTTTTTTTTTTTTTGTTCCAATCTGTGATAAGTGCTTGCACTTGCCTAGTTCAAATTGGCCGTGATGTTTGGCATCCATTTGCCAGAGCTGTAAAGTGCACGATCCAGGTTCGGATTACATGCTTGTCATTAATTTCTTGGCATTTAGGGATGTCAACAATAAAAGGGTGGGATTTTGCTACTTGAAAGGCAGACTACATCAAAAAAGTTATGTGACTGCTAAAAGTAAAGTGAAGGTCCACTTTCTAGTCTGATTTTTCAACAAAAAACGGGGGGGGGGGGGCTCAAATCCGTGGAAGACTGAAGCAGCTATTCACAATCTTTCCTCCATCATTGATCCCCTCCGCTTTATCTATTTCTCTATTTACCCACTACTCCCCTACAAAAATTTCATAGCCATTATAAAATGACATAAACAAAACGGCCAAAACAAAACCTTTTTATTGTTTAAGACTTTAGGTTTGGTTTAAAAATAGTATTATACACTCGTATCACAAAAATAAAGAAAATCCAACGTTTTCTAAATAGGAAAATTATGAAATTAATTTGTATTACAAAAAATAATGAACAGTAACACCAGAAGAATTATCAGTGGGGAACACTGCAGATTCATTGAATCAATAAGTTTGTTTATACGAAGAGCTGTTTCTGACAATTCTAATCTCACATCATCATTGGCTTTCAGGCGGTTTACCAAACTTGAGAATCCTGATTCTACGTAGTGACAAAAGGAACAAACATTAAGAAGTCACGCTGAGTAAAGGGGGGGGATGAATCTGAGTTTTACTCAAAAATTAAGACCAAATTTTTAAAATTCTTCTAAGAGTAGCAGAAGATTGAAGACCAATCAGGTCATCTTTTATTTCAATGTATTTCTTCAGTGACACCCTCTTTTCCCTGCTTTATCGTTAATTTCATGGCATGTAATCGTTTGAGCTCCAATCTATGGTCCTCCCCAACCTGGCCTAACTTTCACGAAAAACACTCGTCTAGTTGAAACTACTATCAATAATTTCCCCCACTCTTTATCTGCACCTAAACCTAAACTTAGATTCCATGAACAAAACTTCTTTCTTAGAACTGCACGCCTGTGGAATTCTGTTCTATTTTCCTGCTCCCCAGCTGACTAAAATATCTTCGTCTTCAAGTCCAATGTGAACAAGTTCTTGATGAGCAATCCCTTTAAGTAATCCAATTTACCAAAGTTCCACTACTAATGATTACTACGACATTTTTACATTGACTACTGTACACTCATTAACCCTTATCCTCGAGTAGTCTCCAGACTTGATAAGTAGTGACTCCTTTATAATAATAAAAAAAAAGAAAAGAAAAAAAAGTCTTATTATCCATCTTTCTGTTGGACTCCTGTGAAATGATTCCGTAAGATATTAAAATGATCTGAAGTGTCTTTATTTATCCCCAAGTAATACCCCAGGACTTTCACTAATGACCCCATCCAAATTATTGACCCCTGACTATAATTTTTTACGCCATAGGGGTAAATTTACCCCTGGTTTAAGTGGAAATATGCTTTTTTTCCGAATTTAAAAATATATATCAGAGAACTCACCTCCCTGTCTATTCTACATGGACATCGAATAGAATTTGCAGCAAAAACAATTTAATACTTAAAGTGATCCTTTGCTTGTGAGTGAAAACAGGCCCTGCGTAGAAGCTAGAATTTAGAGTCATTGGATCCATTAATTCTAGTATAACGAAAGACGTATATTTTAACCCTTCACACCTAGCACAGCCGATATATCGGCTCTAGCAATATAGCTAAAATTGTAACAGAGCATGTATAGCCTCATGTGGAAATAGCAGCAGCAGTTGAAGGATAGCTGGCTAGCGAAAATATTAGCAGCAGCAGCCATTAAAGCACGTATGCAAAGTAGCAAGTGTGTGTGAGCTTGCAGCACAAGAAAAGGAGAGAAAAATACACCACGTGCTTGAGAAGAGAAGCAAGTTGCGTGCCGGACAAAATGGATGGTGTAAAAACGAAGGGAGGAAAGTGCTGGCTAGGCTGGCGCAAGGTGGCGAGGTGACAGAGACTTCAAAAAGCATGTGCAAGTGCAAAAAGACTATGGAAATATAATGAAATGCGTTGTTTTGGAAGAACCACAAATATAGCCATTTCATTTGCACTTAAAAAAAAAAAAAAAAAAAAAAGAAAGAAAGGTGTCGAGTCGGATTTTTTTCCTTTCCTATTTATTTTTGTTTGTTTTCCTCCACCATTACAAAAAGACCACACGGTCGACGTTTCGGATTTCAAATAATGTTATCAAATTATTTTGCTAATTACCTATCGTCTTTTCGGCTAATTACAGGTCAAATAATAAATTCGTCGCTCTAAGGAAAACACCGCTACAGCTTTATTTTAAAACTTTATTGAAAAAAATTTAGGTAACTTGATTAGGTAGTAGAGCCAACATCTATTCAATGTAGCCGCCTTCAGTCTCAATCACTGCCTGGATACGATCCAGAACTGGAAGCATGCCTTTTCCCCAAGCGCAAGCAGGAGCTCAGCAAATACTCAGTGGATGGCAGCTGGCTTTGATGTTGTGGAGGTCATGTTGGTGATATTCTCGACATATGACCAAATGAAGTCGTCCAGTGGGTTCAGGTTGAGAGAGAAGAGAGGGGGGGGTCAGTGTGATAAGGGTACAAAGTCGTAGCACTTCTTCTGAAGCCAAACCTGGATCTCTTTCAACTTGTGGGCCGATGCAGAGTCCTGCTGCCACACTTAGGGTCTACCAGCGGCCACCTGATTGCACCAGGGGATCACCACACTCTTCAGCACATCCAGGTACATTTTGGTGTTGGATTTCCAACCAACTTCAAAGATGTGAGGTGGCATGATGTGGTCCTCACTTGAAACCACAAAAAAAAAAAAAACCATAACCGTGGCTGGAAGCTTTGTTTTCATCACCCTGGGAACGTCCCTGTTATTTGTGGTAACCCAGCAATACATTTTGAGGGTGTTGACAATGGTCCTGTTGGATCAGTAGAGAACATGGGTTGTGCAGCAGCACATCTCCGATCTTGCTCGTTGAACATTGTATTACTTTCAGACATAATAGAAGGTATTTATCGCTCCTGGGATTTGTATACAACTGCAAAAACAAAAAAAAACAAAAAAAAACCGGTTTTTATCAAACAGAAATGGAATCATATAGTCTTTTCTAGGGCAACAATTTTATCGTTCCACCCTGCATTGCTTAATTGGGTCAGGGTCCTAAGGGTTAATTTAAATTCTACATAATTTTTTCTAACTTTTGATACCCATTTTTACCTGATATGTAAGCATATCAGAAAGTTTTCTTGTTTACTTATTAGTAACTGATTTTCACCTGTGCACCTAGCGATCTTTTTTATTTAATTTTTTCTCTCCATTTATTGCTCTTACTGTATAAGCACCCAATTGTTTTTTTTATCCAAGCAAATTTTATTTTGTTCTTCGTTTCTTAGTTAAAAAACGTTTCTTAAGCCCAGGAAAAAAATGTAATATATTTCTATTAAAATTTGTCTTTTCTCCTCCTGTTATTCCCCTTTCCTCTCCACATCCTTTCTTTCTCTTCTGCCCAGCCCATTCCTCTCTTTGGGCGCACACACACAACTCAACTTTATGTAGATTCCTTGAGAAAAAAAAAAAAATAAAATAAAAAATTTGAAGTGACTTTCCTTTAGTTTTCACTAGCTTAGGTACCCAGCGTTGTTTGGCGTTTGGAAGTTTGTGCTGAGTAAAAAAAAAAAAAAAAAAAAAAAAAAAAAAGTGGTAGCAGGCAAGCTCGAACCCGTACTGTGAAGGAGAAAAAGAATGTGGAAAAAAAAAAAAAAAAAAAAAAAAAAACGTGACGTCTTTGCTGTTGCGTCCATCGGCAAACTGGAAGTGGCGAAAAGAGCGAAAGACTTTCAAAAATATTGGCGAAAAAACGACCCCTCCCTGTAGAAAACTGCCCAGTTGAGGATGAAAGAATTAAGGTTTTTAGCCAATTTTTGGATATTTGTCATCCGAAGGGTTGAGCTTCAAAACGATACCAATCTTGTGAAAATCCGTCGCCCCTGTCGGAGGTTTTAGGCAGGCATACAAACATACATACATACATTTAAATAGACAGGTGAGATTTATATTATAGATGGCTGGAAAACAGACTTCTCACCTTAATGAAATCTGTGCAAGTTTAGTCAAAGAATGAATAATTTTTTCTAAATTTTTAGATATTATTCATCCAGGACAACGCTGATCAAGAATATTCCAACTTTGTGGGTGTTTGTTTAATAGTTTGAGTTTTAGTTGTATATACAAACATACAATTGCTTGTTATATATTAGATTTATTTTTACCGAAAAATGTTCCCCCCCCCCTAAAATCAATCAATCTGATAACTGATATGAAAACTTGATTCGATTGGATTTTTTTTTCAATACCAGAATAGAAGTTGTAAGCGTACCCCCCATTGGCGTTTCGATTTCTTGCTTTGAAATCTATAATAAGGCATGCAAGAATTTGTCTTTACTCTTTGCAAATCCGATCGGAAAAGTCAAGAACTGAAAAATTTGTATCATTTTACATGTATTGGTTTTTGTTATATTATCTCATAAAATATGCTCTGACGAACTTGTGGCACTTGCTCCCCCCCCTTGATGTAAATACCCTGGACCAACAGCAAAATCTCACACCTTCACTGTAGAGGTTCTATTCTTGAAAGTTTTTTTGTTTTTTTTCTGAACTGCCAGACTATGGAATTTCTTCCCTGTACTGTTTCCCATCAATTGTACTGACATGCAGAAGTTTTAGTGTATACTATGAACAGATATCTTGCTGCTAAACTCCCAACTTAGAAATCTATAAGGCATCAATGTCGTTACAAGAATTCTTAACTGTTCCTCACAAAATCCTATCAGAAAAGGCAAGAACTGAATGATTTTTATTGAAATAATGGTAAAATGTATTTTGATTTTGTCTTCTAGTTCTCGTGTTCCATTAAGTGATGTTTCTGACAAAGGGGGAAAATTGCTGTTTTCTGGGTCAGAATCTATTCCATCTACCATTTATCGTTGAATAGTTTTTGACCTTAAAATATTTTTTTATTCTCTTATTTCTATTATTTTTACAGCTTCTTACAATGGCTTCATGCCTTGTCTGGAGTGATGTGTAAAAAAACAAAACAAAAAAAAAAAAGACTATTTTTCGTTGTATCATACTTCATGAGAAAGTTTGGTACCTATCAGAATACAGACCATGCTGAAATAATAACGTTTTTGTTTAGAAACCCATTTATAGCTTGATGAAGGGGGTACTTTTAAACTCGCCTGTACTTTCATCTAACAATTTATTAAACACATCTTGTTTCCCTTACTTTGTCCTTTAGTCCTCACATTCCATGCACAATGTTTCTCACAAAAAAAGGGAAGAACTGCTATTTTCTGGGTCAGAATCTATTCCTTTTAACATTTACTCTCGGTAAGTTTTTGACCTTGAAGTACTATTTTTTTTTTTAAGATCCTTACATCAAGTGCCTTCATGTCTTGTCTAGAGTGATTTCCATAAGAAAAAGAAATGATACTGTAAAAATTGAATTTACCTTGAAAATTTTATCTAAAAAAAAAAAAAGATACTGTAAAAATTGAATTTAACTTGGAAATTTTCTCAAAAAAGATAGCACTGCATAAGTACTAAAAGTTTCATCAGATTTTATTACGGGGAGAGTCTCAAATTAAAGACCCTAGCAAACATCCTGTTGCCTGTCCCGGAACAATCACCTTCAGTATTTCTAACCATCGCAGTCCATATTTGACGTTTCTGAGCCGTGCCATACTGTGTGGTCTAGCCAAGGACTGGCAAAAGTAGGCTGTGATTGTTAGAGACGCTGTCTTTGCTTGAGACGAAGTTGCTTAACCTCCCCTACTCCCCAAATCAGGACGATAGACGTTACAAGTACTAATCAACTAACAACTGTGAATTACTTAGGACCTCTATCCAGTCATGACTGACAGAACGAGAGCAAACTACCCCCGTGAAGTAAATAAAAGGTTCCATTCGAAATTCCGTTCAAATTCCTGATTTCGACAGAAACATTCTTGAGTTTGACAAGATACACCTGAAGAAGGTCGGAGGTTACATCTATCGAAACATTGTGGAAATGACACTAAAGATGAGAACAGTAGGCTGAAGAATCCAAATGATACAAATATTCAATTCTCATCTAAAAAATTTGAAATCAATTGTTCATCAATTAGCTTGAAAAAAGGAAGAACCATCAATAGCGAATACCGTGACGTTTCTGATTTTTTCAGATAAGGATTGGTTATTCATATAATATGGATTCTTTGGAATATTAATCTCGTCTTGAGTATGATTTTCAAAACGTTTCTTGATCTAACCTCCGACCTTCTTCAGGTCTATCTTGTTGAACTCAGGAATTTGGACGAAATTTCGAGTGGAAGCCTTTATTTACTTCATGGGGGTAGCGTGCTCTTCTTATTGTAACAGAGGTTTCTAAGTAATTTGGAATTGTATTTTTTCGGTCGCCTACACTGAGGATTGAACCTTTAGGAGAATATCACTTTTTGCAATTGATTTTTCTAAGTATTCTAACCACTGTGCCACGGATCCTTGCGGACAATTCCGGTACAAATTTTAGGAGCCTAAAACCTATTTTATTTCTAGTTGTAAATATCACTAATTACTACTATATGTTAACGTATACCTATTTTTATATACATTAATGTTTCTACTTATTACTTGTATATATTATCTCTTGTTTATAATTAATGGTTCCCATATCGTATTAAATTGTCTACTTATTAATTGGTTATTCCCCAGCATGTGTGCTGCTTCTTTCAGTCATCTTACTCTCCACCGTTCTTTTCTGTCTATGATTTTTATTTCGTCCCATAATGGTAGATGGTTTCCATTTTCCTTCCAGATATGGTCAGCTATACGTGATTTTTCAATCTATCCGCGTACTACGGCTTTTTGTTGTTCTTCTAACCATACTTTTAGTGGACGACACGTCTCACCTTTGTATAATTTTCCACATTTACATGGGATTTCATATGCACAGTTCTTAGTCCTGATTTTTTCTGTAGGGGGCTTGACTCTCACAAGCTGTTTCCGGAGAGTTGAACTACTCCTGAATACTGTCCTGATGTCATATGGATTACATATTCATTGAAGTTTTTCAGACAAGCCCTTCATATATGGTATACAAACTGCGGTGAGTTTCTGAGTTGTGTCCTTTTGTGTCTGGTCCAGATTTCTTGGAGCTGATGTCATGCTCTCTGGATAGTTGTTTTGGTGGAGGTTTTCTCTTAAACTGTCCATCTCCTCTTGATATGCATATACAGATGACAAACTCCTGACCAGTGCAGGTAATTAGCACATTTAGGAACGATTATTTGGAACGAAGAGTTGGACAGATCGATTTCACATGGTCTAGTAATGTTTGAACATCTCCCTGATGAGACCAGAGTATGAATGTGTCTTCTACATATTGCAACCACATTGTTGGCTTTAGTGGTAATGATCCTAATGCCATTTCCTCAAAGTATTCCATGTATGCATTGGCCAGTACTGGGGACAATGATGCCCCCATCGCCAGACTTTCTTCCTGCCGATATATATCAGATCCCATCGCAAAGTATGTAGTTTCTACACAGGGCATTATATTATCAATATAATGGCGATGTTGACCTTCTGTGTAGAAGCTACATACGTGATGGGATGATCTCATATAAAGAATTTTATAACCTATTTCATCTCTCTGTTGCAGATATTGACGATATGAGACTAAGAATATAATCCCTGTGATGTAGGTATGTCAGAATCCGTCAAGGAAAGCGATTTGGTTACAATGAAGAACTGATATCGAAAACTGGGGCATATTTTAAAACAGAAGATAAATTTTGTTTCTTGCTTGCTTGTTTTATGGCATATCAACAACCCTTTTCAGGTTATTTAATGCCAAATCCAGTTATTTTGAAGAAATTTTTTTTTTTTAATAGAATATACTTTTTTTTTCAAGTCTGTTTCTATTTAGCCCATAATTGGGACCCTAACATGTACTACCACTCCAGGTCAGAGTGGACCTGGGAGCAATGGCAATTAAAGGATGGCTCGACACTCTCCAAAGCCCGCAAGCTGAGGCCTCACCATCGGATATAGTTTAAGGTCATATCCAGGACCAGAAGATAAATCATTCTACAAATAAAAAAGGCACTGAATTATAAGAAGAAGCATTGGAATTATAGAAAGAGATTTTGTTGATAAATAAAGTCGAAGTTTGTCTGAAAGTTATTTTATTATCGAGTGATGTGTTACTAGAGAAAGTAAAAAAAAAAAAAATGTATGAACAGTTTGGTTTAGTGAATCTACAAAGTTTCTTTCTTGATCGATATATTTTCCCCTTTCTCTCTTGACGTCACCGTTAACTTCAAACTTCATGGAAAGAATCTACCTTCGGGGGAGGAGAGGGGGATTTTACGTTATTTGATTTTCTGTCACAGACATTTTTTTTTTTCTTTCATTGCTAAATTTGGCAAACACAGTTCAAGAATTGACAAAGCACCAATAATAATAACAAAAGACGACAAACAACAGTTTTAAACTAAAAGTAGGTTCTTTCTCCAGAAATAATAATAATAAAAAAAGCAACACGCAAACAGTAAAACGTATAACTTGTCTCATAAGAATTGACTTTGTCAAACAGAAACTTTGATCTGTTTTTTTTTTTTTTTTTTTCTTATCAATTTGTTCAAGCTGGAGATGGAGCATCCTACTGGATGCCAAACATTCATCCGCTATCTTATATATTCCAGCCGAGACATCTTTTTAAGATTCTGACCGTCCCTTTGAGACCAATTGCTTGAATCTCTCCTGCACTTGGTTCACCGGGTATATTTGTCAGGTCAGATTTTGAAATTCTTCCTCATGAGTCCAGTTGCTCCTATAATTTCTGGAATGATACAGATCTTCCTAAGATTCCAGTTTCTTTCCATGTCGTACATAAAACACCTTGGCATTTCGTTATCTTTTCCTTAGTTCTGTTTAACCTAACATCATAAGGGACAGTGACTTCTACTAAGGTTGCTTCTTTCTCTTTGTCCCATATCACTATGTCAGGTTTTATCGCTCCATTAGCTGGATCGCAGGCGTTGCCCGGTCGTACAATATACTTAAACATGATATTTTAATTCATGCAGATTGCAGATATATTATTACAGAATCAATCCTCTATTTAATATTATATATTATGAGAAATAATTTGCCTGGTGGACTAATTCACAAAAAAGAAATAAATAAAAAATAATGATAATGGCGTTCAAATTCCGTCTGCCAGCTGATAAAATAAATAAATAAATAATAATAATAATGATAATGTCGTTCATCAAATTCCGTCATCAGCTGATATTTCGACTTGACGATGAGTGCCCTGGAAAAGTCACTTTTGATTAATGTTTAGCTTTAAAATACGCAAACGAAGAAATGATTTGCACTGATTTTAAATGTGATATTTCAATTTGTCCAGATTTCGTATATATTATTATAGAGCCGTGATTTCAAAAGTAAAAAAAAAAAATATTTGGGTGCCATCAGCTAGAATCGAAACCGAAAACAAAACTGCAGCATTCAAAGTTGGTGACGTTACCACTGTACCAATGTGACACACATATGAACTGATTAAAAATAAACTAAGATGAATGTACAAAATCTATAAAGATTTATTAAATTTTGACCCATTTTTGACCCTTTAAAAATTATTTTAGCCGGCTAAAGACCCATAAAAGAACGGGCTGTAAAAAAAAAAAAAAATCATTTGAGGTGCCTAGTGCTGCTCTGCGATTTTTAGTTTTGGAGAAAGAGTTTGAAAATATGGAGACAGACAGACAGTCAGGCAGGCAGACATATAGCCTTTTATATATTAGATTTTCGTTTTTTTTTAGAAAAATAAACACGTCTGCATACATATCTTGACGTTTGGAAAGGATTTAAGTCTTAAACAAATAAAATTATTCCTAGATAGATGTGTTCGAACATGTTTTCCCTCACATATACACACCCGCACGCACGTACACACGCACACACACACACACACGCATATACACAGCCTCATACACACACTCACATTCATGCGCATACACACACCCGAGCTGTGACGTCACTTCCTTTTAAGTGAAAACCAGACATGCGCACCCAGAACATTAACTCCAGTATAAAAGTCAACAAAACCTGTCAACTTCCCTTTTTCGTCCGGACCAGCATTCGACCTGTTGAGTCGACGAACTGACCGTGCGCCCTAACGTCACTTTCCCTGCTACTGTAATGTGGGATAAGCGCACATACACTTTATACGCTTTCTCTCTCCATGAACTGGATTGACTTTCTCACTATCTCCCCTTCGGCTTTGGTCCATCAACACAGAGATGTGCACGACTCTCTGAGCTTAACCCTCTCTTTCTACAGGCCGGCTTGCCACTTCGCGTTTCTCTATTGCATTCCCCTTTCCTTCCGCGTGCGTAGTCGTCAACGGCCGAATGAAGACGTGTACACCCAAGACTTTCATTTCTCAACAGAAAATAAACGACATGTTTATTTTATTCCAGCATTTGAGTTTTTTGTTTCCTTCATTCAATTCGTTTCATTATTTTTTCTTGTAGCGAGTTAGGGTATCTATATCCTGGTCCGCAACAGATGTTAGAAAAATTTTATGACTTAATAATTTATGGGTATTATAAAGGCTGATAGCAACGAAAAAAAAAAAACGGGATGTCAAAGAAAATAGGTACAAAAATAGACAATTCAAGACAGCATTCGGGTTATGAATCTTCACAAAGTCTTTGATAATTTCATGTATTCATCCAGTCATGTCATTTTTATCAGTGCCATTTTTTTTATGTACATTTTTTATTATATAAAATAGTTTTAATTTTACTGGTGGTTTTAAAATCTATAAATATATGAAAGAAAAGCATTTTTTTGAAACATTGCTAGTAAGCAGGTATGTAGATATTTATGAAGACTGATAACTATGCAGAAAAAAAAAAGTAAACAAAAGTAATAAAAAATATATTTGTGTCTCGACATCGTTACTTAATAAATTAGAATTTAAATCTCGTCTGCGTAAAAGCAATTACCTCTGAAATAATACAAATAGCTTGAAAAAGTTTGAAAAAGGGCCCAATTGGAGCCAGACGGTGTTAAGGCCAAAAGTTCCTCCCACACTTTCCATCCGGAAGTGGGTGTTGAGGAAGGCGAATGTTAATTTCGAAAAACTATACCGGCTAAGACACACATTTCCACATTTACAGTGAACTGACTTAGCATTACAAGCGTCTCTCCATTGCCACTATTTAATGAAAACCTTGAGCTTTACAAGCCACCTGGAGCATCAAGAAACATATTTTTGTTCATCTCACCTGGTGCTTCCAACATTGCCATGAATAAATGATAATCTCTTTGATAATCTGTCAGTTTTTCTTACATATTTTCTGCATGTAGCAAAAGTTCTTTAATATTGCAATTTACTTCACGTTGATACTCTCTTGCAAGTTTTTCATCTTCTCCTTGCCTCAATGCAGGTAATCCATAGCTTGCCAATGGGTGACCACACATAAGGAGAAAAACTTCCTATTTGCATATTAATTTTGAAAGATGACATTTTATTAATTAAACTATTGTCATAAAATATGCTTAAATATATTTTAATTTGTACAGATTTCGTAGTTACTACTACTACTACTACAGAACCAATTAGCTATTGAATATTATATTGTACCTAATATGTACTGATTTCAAAAGATTTTTAAAAGAATGACTTCGATGCCATCAGCTAAAATCGAAACCAAAAGTCATGTTGCCTACTGTTTGAGCTATCAAATAAGAAAGATTTAAAATTAAACCACTTCAAACTATGAATGAACTTGTGCAGGCGCAAAAGTAATAATATATTGGCAAGTTCAAATGAACATTTTGCATTTCAACTTGGCAATATATTTCTGTATAACATTATTCATCCATCCAAACAAAGATTTTACTCGTTATAAACCACCCTTGATGTATGATTACTGTTTCCTGTTAATTTCAGTTTGATGTGATCAGTAGTTTAAGAGTTTATCGGTTAAATATTTTCACACACACATACATACATCGACTGTTTTATTTCTATCAAATACATTTTAAACCAATTTTTTTAAAATGAAAAATACATGAGGCTGATTGTTGAATCCAAATAAAAAAAATTTTCAAAACCATCTTTATTAAAGTTCTGTATGAAACCAGTAACAGCATTTAAAACTGTTGAATCCAAGTCATCCTGCGTCCTGGAATTTGAATTTGTAACACCTTTCCTGGATGTGCACTGGTTTTGTTCTTTGGATGACTAGCCAACATTGCATTTGTGTTCTCAGTTGTTTGTGCAATTCATTTTTTTTGTCATTTTGAAGATGCTTTGATGAAGAATCGAAAATGTTTGTGATACATATGAAATATATTCATTTTTTTTTTTTTTTTTTTTGCTTTTTGAGACAAAAAGAAATCATTAGAAAAATTTTTTCTCATTAAAAATGGCATAATGAAACAGAAGAATTGTCTTATGTTCGACAATGTTTGCATAAATATATATATATATATATATCAAAACATCGTTAATTCATTGCCCACACAGCAGCAGCTGTATAGCATAATGATGAGAAGCCTTGATTCATTTGGGCAGTTGTGTTTTGATCCTGGCTTGAGGCAGTTGCCTGTCTAGCTGCACTGATGAGCTGTGAAACGGCGAAATAGTACTGTATATGAATGACTATATATATATATATATATATATATATATATATATATATATAATAAAAGTGGCAGTTTTTCTCCTCTGCACCAAAATACCATAGGTTTGCAACAACAGATGCCACATACAAATCTATTATGCCGAGACTACATTCTACTCACTACATTCTGTAACTTCACAACTTCATTACAGACATATTTAAGCTTCATAATAAAATCGTACATTATATCCTAGGAGTGACATCATCACTATCGCCATTACCTTTAAAAGGAAGTAGTTCCTATTTTTCCGCCTATTCCATAAGTCCTCTTACGACCCCATTCTTCACCGGGTGAATTTATGCTTTTTCCTACTTGTGTCTATGCAGTCATTAATTGGCCACTGAATTCATACACATTACATACTCTTACCACTTTTCATCTATGCAAATAATGAGGTCTCCCTTGCTATATTCTCTGGATTTTGACTGGCTGAACTCTAAGCATCCATACATTTGAGATTAATAGTATCAGCCTCAAAACTGAATGGTTACTTATGTTTCAATATGGCCTTTTCAGCTTACATATGAAAGAAAAACCTTTTGTCTTATTAATTATGGCATTAAATACACTGACAATGCATTACATATGTATTTACACATAAACAAACATGCAGCATTGCTGTGTGTGTGCCATTAAACTAATAAGCCGCATCAACTGCCACACACGTGTTTGTGTTTATATATATACATTTTACTTTTGTTAGTTTGAAGAGATCAAGGGGCTCCTTTCTGGGTCTAACACTTGATTCTATTATAATTTAAATTTATATCCGAGGACTCTTTTAAGAATAGACACTGTTCCCTTTATGGCTGCTATCTGTATTTCCTTACAGCTTGGTTTTCCAGGGATTGCTTCTAAGTATTACTGAAGGTTCTTTTTTATTAGGCCAGTTGCTCCTGTCAGAACTGGTATGATGTTTATTTCTTTCAGAGGTGTGTGTGTGTGTGTGTGTGTGTGTGTGTGTGTGTGTGTGTGTGTTTGTGTGTGTGTGTGTGTGTGTTTGTTTACTTGCGTGCATGTGTTTGTGCATGTGTGCATATGCCATTAAACTAATAGATCGCAAAAACTTTTTCACGCGTGTTAGTGCTTATACGCACACATGCACATATACATGTGTGCATGCATGTTTGTTTTTGTTTGATTGAGTGCGTCCTTGTGTACGTGTGTTTGTATATATGTGTTCGTGTGTATGTGCGTGTGATAAAACTAGTTAAGCCACGCAAACGTGTGTGTTGGTGTGTATACACATGCGTGTGCATGTGTATTTGCTTTCTTTTTTTGCTTGCGTGCATGTGGTTTCTTTGTACATATGTATTCGTTATGCTAACATGAAGGTACATCATCAGAACAGATACTACACTTTCAGCCTTCACCGGAACACCAACTTCTTATTATATTTATTGTTTCGGTATTGTTCTTCCTTTTTTATTTCGTTTCCTTTTCGATACATTATATTCACGTACGCATGAAAAGAAATAAACTAACAATTATATTTCATTTCAGTAAGAAATATAACGAAATAGGGTTCTCCTGACCCTTATGTCTCCCAATTTCTTGTCTGCAAAAATTATATCCACGTGATTACAGCAGCAAATATAATAAAATAAAGCGCAACTGACGAAATACCACTTTTTTAAAGTACACGTGAATTTATTCATAATTGTGAAATTATTCAAAATCGAAGAAATACGGTACAAGCACAACCGAAAGTAAAAATTTTTTTTTTTTTTTTTTTAATAATTACACAAAACTTGAAATTTAACTTCTTTTGAATTTATTCAAATGGTCCTTTGGAATACAGATATGTCAAATGAAGTGGTGCTTATGAACTTATATTAGCGTGCTATTTTTTTAAAATAGTATTTTTCCAGTTAAATTCAAGTTTTGCAATACCTTAAAATTCTTTATTAACTTGTTAGGTGAAAGTACAGAATAGTTACAAAACATCCGCCAGCCGGTAACATAAGTGCATAAGTACCAATAAAATGATTTTTAATATTGTATTCAGCTACATCCATAACAAGCGGCACTTGAATGAATGGTTTGTTTTATTGTCGCTACACTAATCACTTCATTAAAATTTTAGCAGACAAAAAATTGTGAGACAAAAGGGTCAGGAGAACGTGAAATAATTCAAGCAGGTATGCCTGGAAAAAATACTAGAAATAATTTTGTTTTAGTAAAAAGGATAACGAAATACGCACACACACACACACATATATATATATATATATATATATATATATATATATTCGTTCTTCTCTGGTAAAAACATTCCTAAATAAAAAAAAAAAGTGCTGTAAAAGCAATAGTAGTGGTAGTAGTAGTAGTTAAACAAATAAATAAATTACGTTTCATTTCATTTCGCGTTTCCGGTTCGGTCTTTAGGTTTGATGGGCATAAAGTATTTTTTTTACGGTAATTGGGCCAGGGTATTCCCGTTGTCACATTTAAAAAATAAAAACATCAGATTCAACGGAAAAAAATCATTTTTTTTTTATAATCTCATGAGTTATGTTTGTAATAAGCGATGAGATTAACGTGATAAAAGGTAAACCAAGTCTCCTGCGTGGATTTCAGAGGGGAGGGATTTCCATAACCTTCAGCATATTTCTTTCATTTCCACTAAACCACAGCAACACGTGGCAGAGTACTGTTAGTATATATATATATATATATATATATATATATATATATATAGATGGATAGAGAGAGAGAATTGATATGTAGTTTGATTGAAGCATTGTGTGGAATAGGTATGTAGTAGAGATTTAGAAGGCTATCACAATGCGAGGAATGAGATATAGTCGGTGTTGATGAGAGAAGGCGAAAACAAGTGGTGATTTACATATCAATAAGCACATGTATATATCAGACATGCTTTGAATAGATCTGTCACATCCACCATTTGAAAAGGGGAATTTTTCCCCGAAATATAATGGATATTGTCAGACATAACAATTAAGACATTTATACTTAATACAATTGAATAAATATATTTATTTTATAGACATATATGTGTATGTACTTATTGATTTGTAAATCGCCACTTGCTTTCGTCTTCTCTCACCAACACCGACTATATCTCATTCCTCGCATCGTGATAGGCTTCTAAATCTCTACTACACACACATATTATATATATATAAAAAAAAAAAATTTGCTTTAGCTAGGAATGGGGTATCCTACTGGATATCAAACATTTACCCACTATTTCATACATTCCAACCAAGAGATCTTTTTAAGATTCTAACTGTGCGTAGTTGTAAGAATTGTGTAGTGTAGGATGTATTTCTAACTGTTCTTTCTGGCATGTGTGTTTTGAATGATAATAATAACCAATTATTTGAATGATAATAATAATCAATTATTTGAATGATAATAATAACCAATTATTTGAATGATAATATAAAATCAATTATTTGAATGATAATATAAAATCAATTATTTGAATGATAATATAAAATCAATTATTTAATTGAGCTCTGATCGATTCTTATAGGAATTAATTTTGGTACTGGTGCAGATTGTGAACCAGATGTATCTCAGCGTTTGCTCGGCTTTGGCCGGAACATAACGTCAACAGCCGGATTATGCCGAGCGTCACCGATAAAATCATAACGCTACGTAAATGAAAATAGCAAAATGAATAAATGTAAAACGTAGAAAAAAAAATACACATCTACCGTAATTTGGTGTTTTATTATTCATTTTTCTTTTTTAATAATAATTGTTAAGAAAAGGTTAGAAGAAGCAAAACTTAATTTTTTGGGGGGGAGGGGGAGTGGGGTTCAAATAATTTTAAGTAAATAAAAAAAATTAAAAAAAAAGGTTTAAAGAAAAAAATTTTTTCAAATATATTTTGCCTCATTTGTTTTTTTTAAATGCTTTAAAAGGTTTTTTTTTGTCAAGGAAAACTAGAAAAACAATTTTTTTTTTTTAAGTAATTTTGTAAAAAAGATTTTTATATTGTTTAAAATTGGAAGAGAAAGTTTTAAAGATTCATTGTGTTGCGTCTGTCCATGATTTGCATGTAACAACTTTTTTTCTTCTTCCAATATTTATTCAAAAGTCGTCTGCTAGACACGCTTGTGCCGTCGCCTCATCTATAAATTAATACGATAGCATACGTGTTCTTTTGTGTGTCATGCTTACATCCGGGTCGTTTGTTATGCACTTCCATTTCTTATCATAAATAATTTTATCAAGAATTCTTCCTAAGCTTTGGTTTCACTTTCGATTATAGCTGATGGCACTCCAGTAATCTATTTTTTTTTTTATAAATAATTTTATCCAGAATTCTTCATAAGTTTTGGTTTCAATTTCGATTATGGCTGAACGAACTCGAGTTTATATATATATATATATATATATATATATAGGTGACCAAAAGAAAAAAAAAAAACAGGCCCCCAACTCTAATTAGGCCCCGTTTCTTAGTGTTTTGTCCAAATGAAATGAAACTTTGGTCATAACTAGTTTATTATATTCAAAATATCACATCAAAACACTAGGGTCTTTGGCCTTTTTTTTCTCCGTTCGACAGCATATGTTCTAGATGGCCTCCATTTAGCTTTTGTTTTGTTTTTTTGGTCACCCTGTATATATATTTTTTTTTTCAGAAGTTTTATTTCGGCTTTGATTCAAGCTAATGCACACAAGTCATATGGATATATATTTTTTTTATTTTTGAAATCGTAACTTTATAATAAAAAAGAATCGATAGAACATTAACTCTAAAAATATATGCAAAATCTGCAAGAATTAAATATCATATTTAAGCGTACTTTACGACCGGGCTTTGCTGGGCGTTCGTGCTAGTTTAGATAAATACTTTTGCAGTTTTAACAAAAAAGCTACAATAATATCAGAGCATCTCCATTTACACTGAACATCTGCAGAATGCCAACATCAATATATTACATATGAATGAGTCCCCATGTGGAATTTCCACAGGTCCTGCTAGTTATTATTATTGGCTGATCGACGTGTTATGTCACACAGTATCTAAACCTGTGGTATTGCTTAGCATAATCCGACTGTTGGCGTCATGTTCCGGCCAAAGCTGAGCGAATACTGTCTGGTTCACAACATATATCAGTACTGAAATTTCCAAAGAAAAATGAAGCTCAATATTTAATTTTTTAAAGAGTTATTTCGGAATTTGTAATAAAACTAGAAATCTATCTATCTATATATCTAGAAAAGTGAGAATGTGTGTATGTGTCAGGACACCTCTCAACCTATATACTCAACGAAATTTTGATCTACAAGTTGGTATTTTGGTCAAAATTGAAAAATTGATATTGACATGATAGCCTTCTTATGTTAAGAATAAGTAGGTTTGAAAACACGTTTTAAAAAACGTGGCAAACTGGCCTAATGGTTATCGTACTTGATGCACTGTCTTTAGGTTTTGATCTCAGTTCGAGTAATTTTTTTTTTTTTTTTACTTATGAGAAATAAATTGGTTAGAAAAAAAACATAATACTCGCATGCATCTATCTCAGTTTCTGCATGAATTAAAATATATTTATGCGTATTTTAAGACTGGATAATGATAGGCGGTCTGCGAGTAAATAAATAAAATGACAGATCAGAGTTATATCATACTGTGATTTAATGTCAGTTTTGAAGCAAAAAAAAAAACAAAAAAACTAATGTTTCTAGAATTCAAAACATACTTGAACAAGTTTAAGAAGTAAACAAAAAATTTCTGTCATCAGATTGTAACAGAGTGTGGGCGCGCATACAGCAGCAGCAGATTTTGAATAAGAGACAAGGTGTAATTCTGGAAAGTACTTGTAAATAAATGTCTGTTTTATTGAAAAAAAAAAAAAAAAGAGAGGGAGTTAAATTCTCTCCTTGTCTTTATTTTATTGTAACTGTCTGCATACAGGATGTGTGTCCCAAATGTTTACACTTAACGATTATGTTACAAGAGTTTGTTATCAAATAAAACCTGTACATTATCAAAATGAAACTTTATGCAAAAAAAAAAATTTCAAATCGGCCAGGAACCAATGCCAAACCAATGGTAAAGCAGAGGTTGACACATCAAATAAAAGATTTTAAATCACAGTAAGTTTTTCTAATGGTTTGTGAATTTGATTTTCACTTGTAATCTATGATTTTGTCATTTCCTGAACTTTTAAACTACACGCCAGACAAAGCCAGACCTTTTTATGGTGGGGATCAGGCAAGTAGGGACCGCTTTCACTGCTCAGTTCATGTTCAGGATCATTATCTCTAAATTTTATGATTTTCAATAGTCTGTGCTCATGTAGTGTACAGTACTCATGCAAGGGAAATAACTCTCGTTGACTAAAAGATTTATCTTTCCCAGAAGAAAATTTTGGGACACTAAAACTAATGCAACTTAGAGGAATTGTATTAAAATTTATTTAGTAAAATATTTATTTATTAAAATGTAAAAAAAAATGTAACAATAGTTGCTGTGGAATTGGAAATGTTATTAAAGAAAATTGTGAAAACATTTTTTTTTTATTGTAACAAAATAATCTGCAACAAAAATGTTAACATCTTTAACATTAAAAAAAAAAAAAAAAGGAAAAATGCAATTCTCTACCTATATAAGAGCCAGGTAGTCCAAGGATGGAGTACTGTTGCTACATCTGGGCAGGAGCTGCTAGAAAGGACTTATCCTGCCTTGATAGAGTTCAAAATAGACTTTGTAGCCTTTTCTCTTCCCTGCAACCTCTTTCTCACAGAAGAGATGTTGCGAGTTGGTCTCTACTTTATCGTTATTTTCAGGGCAAGTGCTCGGCTGAGCGCCAATCTATGGTCTCCCCTCGCCAGACTTTCACAAGAAACACCCGTCTAGCAGAAAACACTATCAATAATTTCCACCACTCTTTATCTGTGCTTAAACCTAAACGTAGATTCCATGAACAAAACTTCTTGCTTAGAACTGCATGCCTAAGGAATTGTCTTCCGCTTTCCTGCTTTAACTTATATGAAACGGCTCATCAAAAACTTGTTTACGTTAGACTTAAAGACAACCATATTGTAGTCAACTGAAAAGCAGATTGGAGCTCAGCTGAGCACTTGATATGAAAATAACGATAAAGCAGAGACAAACTCGCAACATCTCTTCTATGAAAAAGAGGTTGCAGGGAAGAGAAAAGGACATCTCCTACGAGGCTATGAAGTCGATTTTGAACTCTATCAAGGCAGGATACGTCCTTTCTAGCAGCTCCTGCCCAGATGTAGCAACAGTACTCCATCCTTGGACATACCTGGCTCTTATATAGAGAATTGCATCATCAGTGAGATAAGTACTAGATCGATAGAAGGATCCCACCATGTTTTCAGCGGCCTTGGCAATGGATTTAATGTATGTGTTCCATTTCAGATCAGAAGTAAAGGTCAATCCCAGAAGCTTGTCAAAACATGAGGCCTCCCCAAGACGAGAGCCATTCATTTCAATTGACGCCAGATGGGGATCAGAGCGTTAATGATGTAAAGATAAAAGCTTGGTTTTAGATGCATTAAAAGTAACAAGCTACCTCTTTCCCCATTGTACCACTTGTTCAAGATCAGGAGAGAGAGAATCAGAGAAAACTTGGTCCATTACGGTCTTAGATGTGCTACCATAGATAGTAGTGTCATCAGCATAAATGTCTATGAATGATATGATTTGGAAGATAATTAATGTAGATCAGGAAGAGAGTTGGGCCCAGGAATACCGAGAGCTTCTGATTTCTGCCCATCAACATCTACTCTTATGAAACTATCAGAGAGAAATGATTTAATAATTGAGAAGACATTTCCAGCTATACCGTAGCTGGAGATCGTGTGAAGTAAACCTTTATGCCATACTCTATCAAAGGCCTTTGATATGTCAAGAGCCATTGCCCTAGAAAGGTAGCCTCCGTCGAGAGATTTGCTAATCCTATGAGATATAACTGTAAGCACATCTGCTGTAGATCTAGCAGAACGGAAACCATATTGCGTGTCACTAAGAAGGTATGCTTTGAAACACTAAGCCATTTTATTTTACTCGCACAGTGAATGCATGTTGATGCAGAAAAAACAAATGTATGCATAAACTAATTGATCGTATCTTTGGAATTTTCAGATGGACCAAGCTGGGAATAAGGGGCGCTGTTTTGCAATTCGTCACAATGCAGAGGGAGACAATTCTCGTTTATGAAGAGGTTCGTTCATTTCTTTTTTATTTCATAATTTAGGACGCGATATTTCTTATTCATTTATTTTTAATCAAAACATAAAACGCCACGACGATTTTTTTTTAATGTAACATTTTCATTTGTGACCTTAAAAATTATATGTCAGTGTTATTAATAAAAAAAATTTTCAGTTTAAAGAAAAAAAAAAAGCCACAGCTTTAAAAGTTTTATCCTTGTTTGATTAAAGAGTTTCATTCTTGGTAGTTTTTTTAAGATTAAAGACTAATTTCTTAAAAACCTTACCATAACATTTAAAAGTTGTCGAACTTCTTTGTTAAATGTTTCCATCAATAGTCGCATAAAAACATTTTTTTCTAATGATTTGATTAAACAAAAAATATCGCCTCCCAAATTATGAGGAAAAAAGTGAACGAATCTTAGTAAACGGGAGTTGTCCCGCTCTGCACAGTAACAAATTGTAAAACAGCGCCAAGGACTCGGGTTGGCTTAATTTAGAAAAGGACAGGTTGCAGGTGATACTGGTAAACGCACTCTGTATCACGAAAATCCACAAAAGATTTAAGTTTTGTAAATATATAAATTAAAAAAAAAAAAAGAAGGTTTTCATCCCCCCCCCCCCATCTAAAAAAAAAAAATAGAATAAAATAATTTTACTTGCACGGACAGTACTTTTGGCTGGATTAATTTTGTTTTTTTTACTTGTAAACAAATACTTGTTGGAGACAATTTAAATGTGATATTCATTCGAAACAGGCTCGAACACCTCTAAAAAAAAAAAAAATCAAGTTTTGGTTTAAAAGGATTTATTTTTTAAAATTTGTAAATAAACGCATTCTCCATTAAAAATCAATTTTGCTCGCAAATAACTTAATAATTATTATTTATTATTATTTAATTTTGGTTGCGAATAAATAACATAACTAGTTATTTTTATTTATTTTTTTTTAATAAAAGTATCAATCCAAAAATAAATTTAAGTTGTGTATAAAAAAAAAAAAAAAAAAAAAAAGACGCACTTTTGGTAGCGAAATTCGCTCGAACGTATCAAGGTGAAGGTTAAACAGGTGTCACCTGAATGTGCCCTTTTCTAAGTGAAGCCGACCCTTCAGACTAGTGTTCTCATCTTGACTGCTATTTTATTTTGATCGATGTAAACTTCAACCTTCTTCAGGTATATATTGTCGACCTCTAGAATCTTCACGAATTCTGGAATGAATTTATCACTCAATCATCATTCCATTTTTTTTTTTTTTTTTTTTTTTTTTTTTTTTTTTTTTTTTAGGGGACGGGTGCTTTAAACACTACAATAAATGTCTTTTTTTGTCACCAAATCCTTTTTCATAAAAAAAAAATAAGTAAACAGCGAAAAACACCTAGAAACAAAAATAAGTTGAAGGTCCCTAAATTCTAGAGACTTCTGCCCAGTAATGGCTGCCGAAGCGAGAATGTGCTATATCCCGTTGATTGAATGATGGATTTTGTTCAAAATCCTGTGAAGATTCCAGAACAGAATTTAACATCATGCACCTGCAGAAGGTCGGAAATTACATGGACCGAAATGAATAAGATGAGAACAGGAGTCCGATGAATCCAAATAATACGTGCAATCATTCATCGTCTCAAAAATTCAGAATCGTAAAACAGTTGTTATGCTGGGTGAAAGTTTCTAACTTATAATCTTCAAATTAGATTTTCTTAAATGTTGGAGAAAAACGAGCTTTTTCTTTTTTGCACTTAGCATGATTTACATTTTAAAAAAAACAAAAAAAAAACATCAATATTTACTATTTAATTTCAAAACTCATTTTCAGGTAAATTCTTCGTAAAAAAAAAAATAAATAAAAATATAAAAATAAAAAGGTTTCAACTTGAAACACATTTAAATTAAAATCTGTTAGTTATTTCCCTTGGACTAAGGAAGAGAGAATTATCGCCCTTGAGAGAGATAGAAGTTTTAGAGGTAAGCGAAGTAACTCCGATCTAAGGGAGATAACCAACATAAACAAAGTAGCCTATTTTGCAAGGTATAATTTGGGATGCTTATTAACGTACACAAAATAAAAGTAAACAACCTGTTACAATGAAATAATGTTAAACAACAAGCATGAAATAAACTTGTTAACGAAAATAAGAATTTTTCCCCCTTATAAATCAATCAGTGTCAGGATGAGTAAATCTTGTTTTTAAGATTTTGATGTATTTAAACTTAATTTCTGGCTATTATTAAATTTTGAAGTCAAGCAAGCATTATAAAATCAGAATTATTTAGACAAACAAAAAAAGGAATGAGAAATTGTGATGTTTATTTAAATAAAAATGGTACTCTTGCCGTACTGAAATAATAACGTTATTTCGAAATCCATTTTAACAACATGAGTGTTGGATTTTTTTTTTAAATTTATTTTATTCCCCCCCCCCCACTGTTCACCTAGCAATTTAACAAAAGATACCGTAAAAATTGAATTAAAATAATAATTGCACGGTCCTTTCTCTACACCTGTATTTGGCATTGAAATTTATATGCTTTTCAGTAGTTTTTACGATTTATTAAAATAAAGAAAAACGACTTTATTTTTTCGGTCTCATGCCAAAGGACACATCCGAAAAATGTTGGGGACGAGAACCGAGATGGGTTGAATCCAATTTTAGCGTTACAAATTCCAGAGAATTTTTGGAGGATCGGAACTATTTCTAAACGAATTATTTTGCTCTAAATAGTATTTTTTTGTTTAAAAAAATAACCATTGTAAGCATAGAACAAAATATCGAAGCCAGTGATTTTGTTTACTTTATCGCCATCATCTAAATTGAAAATAAAAATGTCCTCTTATCTTCTTCATAAAATCATCTTTTAATCTGATTAGTCAATTTTTTTCTTCAAGAGTGACCTGCCCTTTCTTTTTTTTTTTTTTTAAGGGGGGGGGAATTTCACTTTATTTAAACTAAAGTAAAACAAACGAGAAATTTATTAAACAAAACAAAAAAATTCTCTAGAATTTGTAACGCTAAAATTGGATTCAACCCAGAGATGTTCTATTTTGTCGAGTTTCTTTGGCGGAACAGGGAAAGAGAAGTATCCCGCCCCCCCCACCTCGTATAATTATTGCGATCAAGGATTCAAGGAACAATTTTTTATTTTCATTAATTAACAAGTTTAATTTTTGTTTAACATTGTTTCATTGTAACAGGTTGTTTACTTTTGTTTTGTGTAATACGTTAATTAATAAGCTTATTTTGTTACTTAACATTGTTATATTTTAAGTTCGTTAATCAAATGGGGTTCTTTTTTAAATTTCCGGGACTAACTTCTACCGGCGCTTGCAAGTATAGTATTCGTATATTTTTTTTTTTAATTTTTTGCTTCGGCAATTTCTCGAGCTAACCTCATTTAGGTATAGTTTGATCGCTAACTTGTTTCCTTTTCGTGTAACCATTTTTTTTTTTTTCTTTTTTCATTTGGCATTCCTTCATTATTCAGCGTCCCAAATTATACTTAACAAAACTAAACATTTTGCCATGTCTGTGCTGGTTATCTCCCTTAGATCGGTGTTACTGTTGACATAAGTGCTCAAAAATCCTTCTCCATCAGACAATTTGGTACTCATGCACTTATTGATCCGTGCTGAAATAAAAACGTTAATTTTTAGAAAGCCATTCTTAACATGGGGATGGGAGGGTGTTGTGTACATATTCTGTACTTTCACCTAACAATTTAACAGATATCGTAAAACTTAAATTAAACTTGAAAATACTATTTAAGAAAAAAAAAAAAATAGCGCGGATCAATAAGTGCATTAGAGAATTCAAATAAGTTAGGTACAATTTGATGGTGGAAACTGGTGGGGAGGGGGGGCATGGTTTTGAAAGCCAACTTATAATTTTTTGTGGGTTTCCGATTACTTTTTTGATTGTGTTTGAAAGATTAATGGCAAAAGTTATTCTCTAAAAGGGAAAAAATATTTTTACACGTGAAAAAAATTGGGTACTTGTTTAAAGACATAAAATTGGGTAATTGTATAAAGAGATTAAAAAAAAATTTTAAATGAAAATATTGAAAGAAAAAAAAAAAATGTAGGTACCCGTTATGGAATTAAGTTCTCATAAAATGTTTTGGGTGTTAATAGTGCACTTACTGATCCGTGCTATTTTTTTTTTTAAATCGTATTTCCAAGTTTAAAGTTTTATGTTGTTTATTTTAAATTCAATTGTAAGGTTAAAGTATAGAATATGTACAAAACACCCTCCCCATGGTAAGAATGGCTTTTTAAATAATGTTCAGCACGGATCAATAACTGCACTAGTACCATTTTTTTTTTTTTTTTACTAAATTTGATCAAGTAGGTTTTTTTTTTTTGCTTTTTTTTAGAGGAAAAGTTTTTAATGGGATCGATCGTATCCAGCCATCTTGCTTATTTCGCGGGCGAGGAGGCGGGGGTACCTTTAAACGAAAAAGGGATTAACAAAGGACAAAAATGAAAAAAGGGACTAAAAAGGACAGAGAAACTTTGTAAAATAAGCGAAAAAAAAATATATATATATATATATATATATATATATATATATATATATATATATATATATATCTGGGTATTTTTTACTGCCCGTGTTTCAAAATAATCTCGTCAAATTTTAAGCGGTAATTGAAGTTACCTCCCTTGGCGCCCCTCTCCTCCTCCTCCTCCACGAAATAGGCAAGATGGCGAGATACGGCCGATCATTAAAATTTGATTTTCCTTTGTAAAAAGAAAAAAAAAACAAAAAAAACAAAAAAAAAACAACTACTTGATCAAATTAAGTGAATTTTTTTATGAGAACTTAATTCCATAATGGGTACGTACAATATATATATTTTTTTCAATATTTCCATTTTTTAATGTCTTGATTACACTAAACAAGTACCAAAAATTTATAATGAAAAATGGCTGCGTCAGAAACTAACCAGTTCAGCTAAATTTGTACATTAAATAAATTCATAATAAAAATCACTTGAAAGATAACTATTAGTTTTCTGGGACTGCTTCAAAGATAATTAGTGAAGTAAAGTCTTAAGATATCGCATTAAATAAAAAGATACCTTGTTTGTACAAAATAATAGTTTAACTAGCCCCCAAAAGCGAGAGATTAATAACAGATCGAGCTCACACAATCAAAACAGACAAAGCGTCACGCATAAGTTCTATGGAAACCCAAAATGTCTATTTGATTTTAAAATTTATAAAGGAATTGAAATATACTTTCATTTCCTAATTTCTGAATATTATATTAAAATATTCATTAATTTAGGTAATCATATTTGCTGTAATAAAAATGAAGTAGTTGTTTGATTAGAATATTTATTTATACAATGAGCCGATTTATTCTCAAACGTGTTGTAACGATAAATTAATCTTTTTAAAGTAACAGTGCATGCATTTAAAGTGTGAAAAATAAAAGTCGGTTAATCTGTACGGATACGGTCCCGACGTCCCGCCTCATTCTGAGTTCGGGGAAAAATCGTCTGATGTGAGCGGTGTTGAGGCGAAAAATTACCCCTTCAATAAAGGGCCGAGTTGTTAACTTCAGAAGAAAAAAAAAAAAAAAAAAAAAAAAGTTCAAATAATTAGATTTTTTTATTTTCACAGTTCAAATAATTAGAAAAAAAAAAACAGTTAAAATAATTAGTATTTTTTACCCCCTTATAAATTCCACAAATAATTAGAATTTTTGGTATACCGAATTTTTTTAATTCAACAGTTCAAATAATTAGAATTAAAAAAAAAAAAAACTTCTGTCGTATCATGCGCCCTCGGTTGTATTTTCTTTTCGTTACGACAGACTTTCATCTATCTCCACAATTATTATCCTTAATTTTGTTCGGTTTGCTAATAATTTCTTCATGTGAAGGGCACCTCCAACAATAATTTTTGTTCCTTCTTTTCGTAAGATGTTATTTTCTCGCAAGAAAATTTTCGCCTCATTGTAACAACTTCAAAATTTGCTCATGCTTGTCAAATCCATGCTGAAGGGGGTTTTAGGGTTAGAGTAATTTTCTGCCTCGACACTGCTTACGTCAGACGGCTTTCCCCTGAACTCAGAACGAGTCGGGATCCGTACAGGTTAACCAAAAAGTCAATTAAAATCTTTGGTTACACTAATGATTTATTTATTGAAAAAAAAAAACCCAAAAAACTAAATAATTTATTATTAATTAAAGAGAATATGGTGGGTGGGATGCAAATCCTGTTTTTTTTTTTTTAAACAATTTTGCAAATCTATATTTGTCTAAGATAATTGGTATTAAAAATAATACATTTTTGTTCAAATTATATTTTCTTAGTAATCCTGGGATTTTTTTTTTTTTTTTTTTTTTTGGGTGCTAATTTAAATCGTATTTCCATGTTTAATTAAAGGGTACTAGTACAGACAGTGATCCGAACGTAAATAATAACGTTATTATTTGAAAAGCCATTCTTAACATGGGGAAAGTGTTTTGTACCTATTCTATACTTTAACCTTACAATTGAATAAAAAAAACATGAAACTTTAATTAAACTTGGAAATAAGATTTAAAAAATAGCACGGATCACTCCCTGCACTAGCACTAATTAAAGTTTTATGATATGTTTTTTTATTCAATTGTAAGGTTAAAGTACAGAATAGGTACAAAACACCTACCCCTCCCCATGTTAAGAATGGCTTTTTAAATAATAACGTCATTATTTCAGTACGGATCGCTCTCTGCATGAGTATCCTTTCTTTTTTTTTTCAGAATTATATATAAAAAAAAAAAAGTATCTGATGCAAAATGCGAAGAAGAATTAATTTTTCCCCCTAAAAAAATTCAATGACTACTCAGTCGAGAAAAGAAAGCAATGTGCACCTACCTTAGGTTGCGGAAGAATTGCCCCCTTTCGTGACGTGACAGTTAACAAGTATCTTCCCCGCAAAGCTGAAGTAATCAAGAAGTGCTTCCCGGCACCAGCCACCAATGCATTAAAAGAAGAAGAAAAAAAAAAAAAAAACTCATCTCAACAGGAGAAAAATCTCCAAATGGTCATGTGATTACTGTCACGTGACCTGGGGGGGGGACTTTAAAACAGCTGAGAAGGCAATGCTATCTCTTTTTGTTAATAAGCAAGGTAAGTGCACACCACTCCCCCTAATCTTTTTTTTTTTTTTTTTTTTAAATAAACAAATGTACAAGAAAATTATTATATAATTACATCTGAAATTTTTGTGAAAATTGTTAGCATTAAAATCACATGAAATATTTTTTCGATTATATTATTTTTCGGTGAAAATATTGAATAAACAAGGCTTAATTCAATGATAATATCAGTAGTTCAAGAACTTAATTATTCTTTGCGTTATATTGATTTCATTAACATGGATTTTAGGGGCTTTTTTTTTCATAATGTTCCTGAAATATATTTTTTTGTAATTGATAACATCTACAATGCTTTATTTTTATATATATAAAAAAGCAAACAGAAGTTCATGTATTATTTTTTTAATATTTAAAACTAACTTTAGCAAAGGTGTTTTTTATTTGCAAAAAATAAAACATTTTCACTCAAATGTAAAAAAAAATAATAATGAATTCATTCTGTGAGTGTTAATTAAATACTAAAAAAATTTCATCAAAATTGGTTGATTTTCCTGAATTTTTATGAATTTTTAAATGAAAGGAGGGGTTAAAAATGTTTATGCATTTAAGAGATCGGCCATTCATTTTGCACGTACGTAAATTAATAAATTAACCAATAAATTAATTTAAATCATCACGCATTCAGCGACTTTACATTACCATTTAATCTGTAAGTTGTTAAAATATTTTAATAAAAAACATTTTATGTTATAAACTTTTAAAAAATGTTGCAGTTTTCTTTAATAACATTTCCAATTCTTCTACATCTAATTGACATATTTTCAACATTTTAATAAAAAATACAATTTCTACTAAGTTGTGTTCGTTTTTTTTTACATAGGTATCACCACTTATCAAAGCCAAGAAGACACTCGAGGATAAGGGTTACAGAGTGTACAGTAGAAATTGAACAATATAGTAACCGTTAGTAATGGAGATTCCGTAAATTTGTTAACTTATATGGAACGGCTCATCAAAAACTTGTTTACGTTAGACTTGAAAACAACCATATTGTAGTCAGCTGGAAAGCAGAAAAACGGAAGACAATTCCATAGGCGTGCAGTTCTAAGAAAGAAGCTTTGCTCATGGAATCTATGTGTAGGTTTAGGCACAGATAAAGAGTGGTGGAAATTAGTGATAGTGTTTTCTGCTAGACGGATGTTTCTTGTGAAGTTTGGCGAGGGGGAACCATAGAATGGAGCTCAGCCGAGCACTTGCCATGAAATAACGATAAAGCAGAGACAAACTCGCAACATCTCTTCTGTGAGAAAGAGGTTGCAGGGAAGAGAAAAGGACATCCTCTATGAGGCTATGAAGTCTATTTTGAATTCTATCAAGGCAGGATAAGTCCTTTCTAGCAGCCCCTGCCCAGAGGTGGCAACAGTACTCCATCCTTGGACGTACCTGGCTTTTATATAGATAGAGAATTGCATCAGCGGCCTTGGCAACAGATTTAATGTATGTGTTCCATTCAAGCCCAGAAGCTTGTCAAAACGTTCTAGCGTTCCAAATTCGTTTCTAAAAAAGCAAAAAATTGTCGATCATTTTTTTTTGGGGGGGGGGGTATTCAATTGATAACATGCTTTCAACAAATGTAAGAAACTCAAAACACATTTTGTTTCAAATAATGAAATCCACATAACTTGACAGAAATTCATTGTCAGATTTAAAAAAAATGTACTTTACCGTCCTATTTTCAATATTTTTTTTTTGTTCCTCATATGTATAAAAGCGAAAATGTACGTATGTATGTATGTGTGTTCGCTTTTTCTGTATGTCAACAACAGGCTTTTTTCAGGCTTCACAACTTTTAAAAACTTTTTATATCACATATAAATCGTAATATCTCACAGTTAACAATGGAGCTCGTCTGTCTATTTAATTTGCTCGATTTCGGGAAGATAAATATTCAACATTTGTCGCTTGCCGCATGTGAGTTAGTCTTTTTCCTATAACATCTTGAGAAAAAAAAAAGAAAAAAAAAAAGCGTTCAGCAGTAAATGAATACTATCCCGCAGTCAAACTTGACCTCATCAACTCATTAAAACGGCACCTGCTAAATCCAAGTAATTAAATAAATTCAAACGTGTTTCCGTTAGCATCTCGCGGTGGGGCAATGGTTAACGTTGCACGTTTTTTTTTACACTTTAATTTACAACTTTGCCTCAAGGGTTCGGGTTCGATCCTAATACTTACTTTTTTTTACCCCCCCCCACACACACACACCTCCAAACACCCGGGCAACGCCGGGTACCCCTCGCTAGTCTATAATATAAAAGCGAAAATGTGTGTATGTATGTTCGCTTTTTGTGTATGCCCCAAGAAAGGGCTTTTTCAGAGAAGCAGTCAGTCGGCTCGCAACTTCTTAAAATTTTTTATATCACATAGAAATCATAATATCTCTGAGTTAACAACGGAGCTCGTCTGTCTATTTAATTTGCTTGACTTCGGGAAGATAAATATTCAACATTTGTTGCTCGCCACATGTGGATTAGTCTTTTTCCTATAATAAAAGCGACACTAATTCTGACGGTATTTTCCGTCTATCAGCGGAAATGTCTGAAAGCAATCAGATTTGATCAATGTGGAAATATTTTCCTTATATCAAACAATTGCTATTCAAATTGGACAAGGGGAGCTGATCCTCCCCACCCCACCCCACCAACATCTTGGGGAAACAAAAATAAAAAAAGTTTTCCGCAGTAAATGAAATACTATCCCGCAGTCAAAGTTGACCTCATTAAGTCATTAAAACGTGCACCTGCCAAATCTAAGTAATTAAATAAATTCAAACGTGTTTCCGTTAGTATCTCGCGGTGGGTCAATGGTTAAAGTCGCACACTTTTTTTTTTACCCCACTTTAATTTCCAACTTCACCTCAAGAGTTCTGGTTCGATCCTCATACTCACCTACCAAAACTTTTTTTTTTTACTTTACCCCTCCCCACTCCTCGGAGTTTTGATTTACCTAAAACCACACACACACCTCCAAACACTCGGGCAACGCCGGGTACCCCTCGCTAGTCTATATAAAAGCGAGAATGTGTGTATGTATGTATGTGTGTTTGTATGTTTCGCAAAAACTTTCGACACAGGCCACGGATTTTCAAGAGATTTGTATCATTTTGAAGCCCGACATCTTGGACGACAAATATCGAAAAATTGGTCAAAAACATTAATTCCTTCACCCTAAACTGGACCCTTTTCTACAGGGAGTGGTGCCGAAAAAATCGTTCCTTCATTTTCTCTCCTCCTGCTACTACGACAATGACGTCATGAAAACATTGACGTTAGTTAAAACCACCTGCAAGTGTTTATAAAGGTTTAATTTTATCTGTTCTCAATTGTATGTCTCTTTGGTGTAGAGGTAACGTGTCAGGCTTTCTTTTCCGCCTTAGCCTTGATGCTTCAAGTTCAAGCCTAGATTCCTACCTAAACTTTTTTCCTCTTTTACACCTTTTTGCTTTGTTTCGGTTTTTCCAATTTTTTTTTAACATTGTATTTTTTTATAATATTAAAGCAGGGTCACCCTCTCCTACACACACACCTCCAAACACCCGGCAATGCCGAGTACCCCCGCTAGTCTATAATATAAATCTCACCTGTCTGTTTAAATGTATGTATGTTTGTATGTCTGCCTAAAACTTTCGACAGAGGCGACGGATTTTTACAAGATCTGCATCGTTTTGAAGCTTGATCCTTCGGACGACAAATATCGAAAAAATTGCTAAAAACATCAATTCTTTCACTCTCAACCGGGCACTTTTCTACAGGGAGAGGTCGCTTTTTTGCGCCGATATTTTCGAAAGTCGCCACCTCTTTTTGATTGACAAGCCTTAATTTGAACATTCGTCACTTCCGGTTTGCTGATGGACGCAACAGCAAACACGTTACGTTTTTTTTTTGTTTTTCACTTTCTTTTCCTCCTTCACGGTATGGGTTCGAGCTTACCTGCC
The DNA here is from genome assembly GCF_053919585.1 of Euprymna scolopes. NCBI lineage: Eukaryota > Metazoa > Mollusca > Cephalopoda > Sepiida > Sepiolidae > Euprymna > Euprymna scolopes. The sequence continues at coordinate 6,004,038 of NC_136511.1, forward strand.
TACTACCAAATTTTTTTTTTTCAACACACAACTCCAAACACCCAGACTAGTCCAAACTAATTCTTAAGACACTCAATTTTTGTGGTTATTTAGAATTCAACCTATTTTAATTAACTAAACTGCAGGAATATCTTTATGATAACCATCACAAAAGGAAGATGTCATATTCCAAAAATCAATACATTGATCAAGTAGTTTTATTTTTAAATAGGAAAATTGAGCTTTACGATTTTTAATGATTAATAACTTAGTTGTTGAATGCTTGATTTGAATCTCTTAATTCTGAAGGGGTTGTTACTTTAACCAGTGATGAATTTTACTTTTTTTCAGGAATAAAAGACAGTTAATGTTAATAAAGTATCATTTTGTATTATATTGTATTATTTTGTATCATATTGTATTTTGTATCATATTGTATTATATTGTATTTTGTATCATATTGTATTTTGTATCATTTTGTATTATATTGTATTTTGTATTATATTGTATTTTGTATCATTTTGTATTATATTGTATCATTTTGTATTATATTGTATTATTTTGTATCATATTGTATCATTTTGTATTATATTGTATTATTTTGTATTTTGTATCATATTGTATTATATTGTATCATTTTGTATCCTTATGCTGTCTTTCCAACATTCTATGAAAAAAAAAATATATTTGTGCAGTTTATGAACCGTGTTTCAATTAAGTTATTTAGAAAAGCATTCTTAACACGGGACGTGGGAGTAAACGAGTCCAAATTTAAACAGGAAACACAAAAATTCTGGCCGAAAAATAGCACGGTATGTAAATTGCACAAGCACAAAAATATATCTAAAAAATTTCATAATGTTACCTTTCCAAAATTTAAAAAAAAAAAATCTCGGTAGTCAGCTGTCTCCCTTGATTTTCAACACATTCTAAGAAAACATGGTAGCTCTAGATTCGTAATTTGATTTTCTAATTTAAAAAAAATACAAAAAAAACTACTGCATCAATTTTTGTAATTTTTGGAATATGGCATTTTCGTTCTGTGACAGGTATTTACATAAATGTTGTGTTTACAGTTTTTTTTTTTTTTTTTTTTGAAAATAGGTTGAATTTTATATAATCACCCAATTTTTTTACAAAAATTAAAAAAACAACGATGACACAAATATTTAGAGAAAGTATTTTTTTTTTCTTTTATTTCTGGCTGTTACATTAAAAAAATGGTTACAGGAATGTACAATTGGCCTTTGCTTATTTCAAAAACATTGTCCGGGTTTGCGAGGGCGCACACGTCATATAAGCATATATCATGTGCTTCCCTCTATATCATAGTAGTTGTCAGACTGTAAATGATACAATGATGATTTGGGTTTGGGGGGACATTATGTACAAAAAGAGGAAGGGAGGGGGGAATCTCCATGGGCAGGGCTTTATAGATATATGCCCAGCAAGGTATTTGAAAGCTCAACTACAGTTCGCGAGATAATAAATGATTTTTTTTTTTTTTTTGTTTTTTGAAAAGAGACTAAAATTTTGTAGTCAAAGAAATAAAAACAAACAAAAACTAACAATACCCCGCCCCCAACCAAAAAAAAAAAAATCAGTAAAAAATAATCCAGCAGAGACAGAAAGTAAGACATACCATTGAAAAAAAAATAATAATAAAACAAAAATGCTTTTTAGAGGTTAATGTAGTTTGCTTGAAGCATTGTTTACTGTATATATATATATATATAAAGGTAATTTAAATAAAAGGTAATTAATGCAATGCAAAGGCATAACGGATCGACACAAATTGAAGTAAATTAAGATATATAATGGTGCAATGCAGATTCACCTTTTATTAATCATATATATATATATATATATATATATATAATTTAAAGGAGATTAGAATAATAGTCTAAAGAGCTAAGTGTATTTTAATGTAATAGTGAAATTACTAGTTTAATTAAAATACAGGAAATGCTCGTTGTAATTTAGATATATAATAAGCTCGATAGTTAAATGTCCTAGAGCTAATTCAATATTAAGTAATGTGATTTATAATTTAAAAATTAAAAAAACATTTTTTAAATTTAAAAATCAAATTTTAATTAAATTAAAAATCAGTTTCATAAGAAGGAACAACAACAAAGTAAATTAAAAACACAGTTCCTGATTTCAAAAAAAGAAAAACTAAAAGATTCATCTGCCTTACTTTTAATGCTAGGTTTATTTTTGGTGTCTTTTCAATTCAATAGAAATCCTCCTAAATTTGCTGATGAGGAGACCGTGCTTACCAAAAAAACTATGTATAATTGTTCTACGTGACTTCATGTATACCACAAATAAAAAGCACGGATTTCCGAAACGATCGTACAGATAATTGACTTTGTTGTTGTTCCTTCTTATGAAACTGATTTTTAATTTAATTAAAATTTGATTTTTAAATTAAAAAATTTTTTTTTAAATTTGTAAATTATAAATCACATTACTTAATATATATATATATATATACATATACACATGGTGTCCAAAAAGTCACTGAAGTGTTGAAAATCTTTGTCATTTTACCATTAATGATTATTTTTTTTCTCTATTTGAAATATTTTACAGATAATAATTTTGGAAATTAATTATGCATAAGTATAGCATTGAGCAATGCACGCAAGTTGTGAAATTGTTTTACCAAAATCAGGGGTCAATTGTTTTTACTCAAAGAGCTTATCGACGGCATTTTCATGTAGGAGATGGCCCAAGTCACGACACAATGTTAACAAACCCCAAACCTTGCAAAAATTGAAGGAAAACATCAGGTACGAAATAAGGGAGTTAAATTGCAATCCAGAGATTCTGCAATCTGTCATGAATAATGTTTTGGAAAGAGCACAAATATGGGAAGCTAAAAATGGGCAACATTTAAACGACATTATTTTTCATAAATAAAGATTCTTTGAATTTTTCTGTTTTTAATTTCTCACTGTCTTACTCCGATTGTATTAAAATTACAGAAAGATATCATTAAAAATAAGGAATCTATTTAAGTTCAAAACCCTTCATTGACTTTTTGAACACCCTATATATATATATATATATATATATATATATAAGATTGGTGCAAAATAATATTGTTTATATATATATATATATATATATATATATATATATATTAGTTTTAATATTTTTTATATTGCATGATGTTCTTACTTGCATCAGTATGGTCAGATGGAAGTTCTGTACCGTATAATATTTTGGAAAAGGTCGACTAGTTCAAACATGTATAAAAAATATGTATATATTGTATTTATAAAATGGTGAAATTGCATAACTCATTCCACCATTATACGTCTTAATTTACTTCAGTTTGTGTCCACCCGTTAACACCTCTGCACTGTAATGCCTCCTATAAATTATCTTCATACGTTCTTTTTTGTTGTTTTGTTTTAAAGACTCATTTCAATTTTATTATTTTTATTTGAAACAATTAACTTGAAATTTAAAGGACTTTTCCCGGACCCAATTCTTTGACTTATACCATAAAGGTATTTTTTGTTTTTTTTTGTTTTTTAGAAACAAACATGGCCACATTTAGGACCAATGAGATTCAGAGAGGGAGGCTGACAGGGCAGGGAGTCTGGGTATCCAGTTTAAGAGGCGATATCCAATCACATGCAAGCTATCTTCCTTTCTCATAATATTTCTCAGCACTAGGACTTATACTTGGGTCTTTAGGGTATGCAATCAAGGAGTTAGCCCCAGATATCCGAATTGAGGTGGGGTAGGGGCATCCAATCACATTCAGACTACCCTCGGTTTCTTATATTTTTTAGTACTAGGACTTATACTTGAGTCTTTAGGGCATACAATCAAAGAGTTGACCCAACCAGACCTCTACACAAGCACTGCTGAGAACCACTTTAAATTTGCGTTTTACTTTGCCAAAAAATTGTCAATTGGCCATCTGGTATATTGGGATACCAAACACGTATCATCAATGTTTTGTTTAGTTTGGCGTCTCAAGATGGAGATTGAGGTAGAAGTTTGCTCAATTCCAATTGTTTTTTGTGAAATCACAATCTGAGATAATATTATATCATCAACAAACGTTTTCTCTGTATCCTCCAGAATCCAATCCATCATAATTGATCTGAAAGACCATGAACTTACATCATCATTCTTGGTGGTTTACCTCTCTTTCTGCACCCTTCGACCATTCCTTGTAGACATCCTGCAAAGTCCGATCTATCACGTCTTAACTCTCTCCAAAACCTATCGCTCATTACTTTGCTTGCTTAACTGGATGATTTATGTGGAAACCTACATTATCACACCGTCTTTTTAGTGGTTTATTTATTCTTTTGCACCCTGCCACTGTTCCTTCTAGACATACGTTATCATACTAGCTTCTCTAGTGTTTAATTACTGTTCTGAACACTTTTGTTACGTAGTTGCTGGCAATTTATTTAGAATTTATATATAAAATTAGCAAAAGCAATCAGAGATTGCCCGTATTTACTTGCCTCCCCATGAAAGCAGGTTCGACAAAAGACAGGTTTCGGTGTGGGGAAAATCCATCTCTCCCAAAAAGGGACAGTCTAGATTGGAACAAATTTTTTTAAATTGCCCCAGTCCCAAAAATTCTCTCCTCCACTGACTGAGGACGTGTAGCATCAGAACAGATACTACACCTTGATCTCAGATTGCTTAACCATGAACAATTGACAAGGATTGGAATATTACATGCTCAGAATTTTTTTCCTTTTTTTTTTTTTTTTTTTTTTTTTTAATGGACACCCTTGTAAGGGTAACTGCGTGTGTAATTATGAGGCAAGGGTTGTGCAATTCCAACCACACTTCTCCTGAATCGGCAGTGGCAAGGAGAGGCCCAAAACAGTGGAAACAATGCCAAGATAAGCGGAGAGCACATACAACACACAAACACATTTGGAATTCCAAAATGGTCACCCATTTTAGTATTAACCAGGCTCAACATTGCTTAACTTTGGTGATCTGACGAGAACCGGTGTGTCAACGTGATTATGCCATATAGGGCTTATTTAGCAAAAATTAATAACAAGAATTACGTACGTAGTGGTTAAGGGGTAGGGTTCTATTTATCTTGTGGAGGAAGAGTAGGAAAAAAAGAACCCTAAAAAAATTTTTTTTTATTCTTGATGGAAAAATGTTTCACAATCTGACAAGGGGTAACCAATGCACGGGTGGGGAGTTTAGTTTGTCTTCATCTTTTCCTGGCGAAAATGACCATGCCTTTTTGGTAACGATAGATAGGTGTCTACTAACACCTTCCCGAGAGGCAAGTAACCAAACTTTGTTCATTTCAGTCATAATTTTCAATCCTCTTATATTCTTCTTCATCATTGAACAGACAATGCTTAATCTTCATTCTCAAGTAGTTTTTGGTCTTGATAAATGAGGACTCATGAGTTATAAAAAAAGTTACAAAAAAAAAAAACAAAATAAACGCTTTAGTATTTCTCTACAATCACTCCCCCATGAAATTTTATTTTTATATAAAAAAAAAAAAAACTCACTTTTAGATTGAATCGTCCAATAATCATAAACTCTGAGAATTGTGCATTTTTGATTTAAAAAAAAAAAAAAAAAATCGTAATCATGCAGTATAGTTAACAACTGTAAAAATGGGTGTGGAAGTAGAAACAAAATATACAACAAATAACATTTACCAAAGGCAATAAAAGTTTAATTTCTTCCAACTTGTATGCTTTAAACATCTTGAAACAGTTTTAAAGTTTGTTCTTTTTCTTGTTTCAAAATAATATTTCGTCAAACACAGTAAAAAATGAAACATGGCTGTATAACATTTTTTTGTTCAACTTCAAGATACCGCAACTTATATTACTTTTTTAAATTTCAAAATAAGTTTCAGAACATTAAAAGTATACAAGTTGGTAGAAAATTACATTTTAATGCGTTTGATGAAAGTTGTAATGTTTCTGATTTATTTTTCGGCCGTAAACTAATACAAAAAAAAAAAAAAAAAAAAAAAAAAACAGTGGTACCTGTACTCATATCAATTTTAAATTGTAAGAATTTATTTAATTTACCTCCTCTCTAGGAGATCAGACAAGATCAAGTGTTACTTTGATGAAAATGTTTCTGTGGAACGAACTGGTTTTCAGTTCGTCATTAACCACTCTGTCACCATCACACCTCAAAAATACTACCCTATCTTCATGGCGGTCTTTATAGTAAGCATATAATTTTTTTTTTTTTTTTTTTTTTAAAGAATATATCTTTTTGTCAATACGTACAATAGGCATTCTTTCTTTCTTTCTGCATGCAAGTTGCTTTTTATTCTCTTCACAAGTGAAAATTACATCCACGTTTGCTGGTAATTTCTCTTTATCTTTAATATGTAAGAAACGGAAGCTACAGTAAAAAAAAGTTGGATTCTTGGCATGCAAAATTTTTTTTTTGTTTTTTTACTTGGAGTCACCACTCATCAAGGCCCGAAAACCACTCGAGGATAAGGATTAATGACTGTAAGGTGGCAGTATAGTAATCGTTAATGGAGTAAATTGTGTAGAAATTGAAAAAAAAAAAAAAAAAAACATTTCTACAAACAGACAATCCCTCCAAAACCAAATGATGTCCATTTTATCCTTGCATGTGCAAAGTCTGGCATAAGGTAGAATTTATTGGGCGCTTTTCTTTTTTTTAAATCATGTGTCCAGTGAGGGCCAAAAGGTAAGATTTGTTTAAAGGACACAGGGTAGACAAATGTCCCATTTTGCCACCCCATGCATTCATGCAAGCGGGTATGCATGTATCTGCACATATAGTGCACAATGAGAATAACTTTTTCCCCTGCACCAAGGAGGTTATGTATTCAGTCCAATCTGTCATTATGTTCATTTGTGTAAAGCCCAATGTCCAGATCGCTTGACCAACTGTCACCAAACTTGATCAAAATATCAGTCGTGGTCTAGCTTAGAACTGATTTAATTTGGGGATATCTAGATCATGGGAAATCTAAAATATTGTAGCCAATGGAGCCCCACGTTTTATATGACCTTGAAAAGTTTGGTCAAGTTTGCCGTTTGGGCAGAAAATCAACTTACGTTGTCGGACAGAAATATGCGGTTACAGGATCGACTTATTTTCTTGTTTATAACATAAGAAGAAAGAAAAGCAAGAAGAAAAGAGGAAGAGCTCAACAATATATACCCTATCATTTGTCTACATCGAGGAATGGGGATGAAAAAAAATATTCTGAACATAAAAGTCAGCAATTCAAGTGTCAAAGACATTTTTTCTTAAAAAAAGAAAAAGAAAAAAAAATTGTTACAAAAGGAAAAAAAAATTTTTTTGTTTAAGCAAAAAAACATGTTTTTGCATTAAATTTTCTTTTCTTTTTTTTTTTTTTTTAAATCGACATCGATCAAGGTTTCAAATTCAGTGAGTAAAACTCAGTAAGCGTTATGGCATGTTTTTTTTTTCTTAGGCAGGTTAAGTATCGAAATCCAATGGACTTATTACTATAGTGAACACTAGTTTGGGTACTAAGCAACGCGCACAGTATATGGTAGGCAACAAAATATACAGCACAAAAAAGGGGGGGGTCACCATTTTTGATGTTGGAATAGAAATTGGACAGACCAGAAAATTATTAAATCAAATGCACGCCTCAATTTTATGGTATCCAGTTTATGACTTAATGTTCAGCAATGTTACATCTGCATCATCTGGCAGGTTAGGTAATCAGCCCAAAAATGCCGAAGCGATTACCCAATCAGCTGTCAGAAGATGACAAATTTCAATGAATGTTAAATTTAAACCAAGAAAAAAATTTTTTAAACCGAAAATTACTTTCAATATGTCAATGTAAAATATTCCCTTTCACTAGGTTAGTAATAGCTTTTTAAACAAAAATCCATTCTTAACATGAGGAAGGAGAGAGAATGCCACATTTTGAATTTATGTAACCTGACGGAAGATACCGACATAATGTTGTTGAAGATTGAGTTGTAAACTGGTTAAGTACCAATTTTACTAAAATATGTAAAAAAAAGTAGATAACATTATTTTTCACTTTAGTTAGGGGGGGTAGGCATCACCACTTATCAAGACCCAGAGGCCACTCGAGGATAAGGATTAAAGAGTCTACAGTAGTCAATTGGACAATTTAGTAATCGTTAGTAATGGAAATCCGGTAAATTTGTTAACTTAAGTGGAACGGCTTATCAAGAACTTGTTTACATTGGACTTGAAGACAACCATATTGTAGTCAGCTGGAAAGCAGGCAAACGGAAGACAGTTTCACAGGCGTACAGTTCTAAGAGAGAAACTTTGTTCATGGAATCTACGTTTAGGTTTAGGCACAGATAAAGTTATGTCAAGCAGATATTTCATATTATTCAGTAATTAAAAGACTTATAATTAATATTTCATAATCATGCTTCGAAAATTAACAATGTCTATATGCACGCGTGTTTCGAAAAATCAGTTTATTATCTATTACATAAGAGTAAAGTTGACAATCTTTCATGATTGTTCTAATCAATAGGAAGCTACTCTCGGTAGTGCGTTATGGCCCACCAATGTGCAGACACACTACCAACCCCTACCCCACTGTCTTGTGGGTGCCCTTGGTTGGGCAAAGACTAGGGGAACCAACCCTAAAATCAAACACCACTGCTTTGTGGGCCTTATCACAGCAAAAGGCTAAGAGATGGGGACTCTGACTTCAAATCCTACTGCTGCCTTGCAGTTTTCCTTAAAAAGTTATAGAACCTCATCCAGAAAGAAAAGGCGTAGTAGCAGACATGATAGGGCGACTGTTTACCTCGCTGAGATTACTTTCGTCCAGAAGCTGCGGCCTTCTCTGCTGCCAGTCATCATGGGTTCGCTCCACTGGACATGAGCATTGGAGGTTACGAGGGTATCTATCTGATGCGCAACAGATACTGCACCTAAACTGCGCAAGCAAGTTTGGAGCCAAGGTGGAAAGTCCTGTGGTGATGGATGAGACTACGCTAACACTGAGGGATAAAGCACTGAGGCCCCAACTAGTCATCGTCAAGATTGACAGACTGCATGATGATGACTCTCTCTCACCATTACTCATATACATGACCCCAAGGCCAACATGCGTGGTTAGCCAGTGAGGATCAAACTCCCCCAAAAAGTTAGAATAGCTTTCTCAGTGACGTGCAGAGAACTTTTTTAGGGCAGGTGCTCAAGTGAAAAAAAAAAAACAGTCTCAGTGGGGCACAAGCTTATAATACATTCCTTTTTTTACTCATGTTCACCCATTACAAAGCATATCGCCACTTGGACGTAAGGGGCTACTACTTGAGGCCATGTCTAGGAAAGATTAACAAGATATTTGTTTATGCTATATTTAAACTTCTGCATATCAGTAGAGCCAGGGAAGCAGGCAGCAGGAAGGGAATTCCAAAATTTAGCTGTTCGAGGGAAGAAACTATTAGAATAGAAAGCTTTCTGGTCATTTAGGGCCATCAACAGTGAAGGGGTGAGATCTTATTGCTAAGCGGGTTTGTCGAGGATATGTACGTCGAGGAGGTACAAGTGAAACAAGTTCATCATATATTTGTAAATTCCTCTGAAAAGGGCACTTTTAAAACAAGAGCAAAAGGGGCAGGTGCTTGGATACTCTTAGCACAACCCTAACCTCTGCACGTCTCTGACTATCATCCACCCAAGGTGGGAAGTAGGGATTGATACAAGCTGTCTTTTTCTAATGATTTAGCTACAATACGAATCACTCCATTTTAGCTATGTTAAGTTATTTGGTATATCTCGGTGTTGGATTCTGTAAATTATTTGTCCAGAGATATTTGTCGGGTCGGATATTACAATTAGCATCCAGATTCTCACTTGACTGCTTCATCAGTTTTACCAGAATGGGGAATGATATAAGGTCAATGTTGCTGGTGTTCACCCAGATTCTATGTAGTCGATGCATGTCCAAGCTGTCAAAGGTGTCTTTTCAACCAATCCTCTTCAATCAACAATAACGGAACTATTCAAAGAATTTTACAGTTAAAGATGATGAGGAAGACAGCTCAATCTAACTTAACAGAAAAAAAAAGAAGTGCCTTTTATTTACTGTCTACATCATCTTAGTTCTGTTTGGCTCAAGGCTGGTGAGGATCTTTGAGATTAGCATGACAATCATTTAGGTACTCATGCAGATATTGACCCAGACGTAACTCAACGTTCGCTTGGCTTTCCTCGGAACATGACGTCAACAGCTCGGGTTCTGCTGCTGTCTGACGTAACATGAAGCTGAGCCAATTACAATGCTGCTTGATGATTTTCAACTTGTCTGGATCAATATCTGCATGCGTACCATCATTTCTTAAAGGACCTCATGTGATGCTTGTTTCAGACTGCTGCACAAGTAAGGATCCAACTGGAAATAGTAGTTGTTAGAAGTGATTCCTCTTATTATTTGGTACTAGCTAGACACTCGGCATTGCCCGGTCATACAATACACTTAAACATAATATTTTAATTTATCCAGATTGCATATGCATTATTATAGAATCAATCATCTATTGATTATTACATATTACGAGGAATAATTTGCCCAGTAGACTAATTTGCAACAAAAATTAAAAAACATAATAGCGATAATGTCATTCATCAAATTCTGCCTGTGTTTATTTAGAATATCACATTAGATGATATTTGGGCTTGACGATGAATGCCTTGAAAAAGTCACTTCTGATTAATGTTTAATTTTAAAATATACAAACAAAGAAATGATTTGCAGCAATTTTAAATGGTAACTCTTTATCGTAAATTGAACTCATTAATAAGAAAAAATTTAAATAAAATCATGAGGTCCACCCGGGCTTGAATAAGGGATTATTTGATCTGTGGTCGAATACTCTACCACTGAGATATATCTCCAGATGACAATATTCTGCTTTTTTTTTTTTTTTTTTTTTTTTTTTTTTAAATAAATTATTTGCTGAGATTTTATTATCTCCCTTGGTCGGTGTAACATAAAATATTCCTCAGTAAAAATTCTTCTTTTTTACCTACAAGAAAGAAAGACTATTTTTAGGATCAGATTTTTTGGATTTTCGATACTCATCGGATGAATTTCTGTACAAAACATATCTAAGAACAGTGCCAGGCATATAAATTACCTTTGTGTGAAATTTGCAAAAAATGCCGTTTCGGAATCTATGAGGAAGGAACTCACACACACAAAGTGACTTTTATGATACTAGCAGGTTGTCCGGCATTGCCCAGTCATAAAATATGCTAACATATATTTTAATTCATGCAGATTTCATACTTATTATTATAGAACCAATTCTCTATTGATTATTATATTGTACCCAATATATAATAGTGATTTCAAATGTAAAAAATATGACTAAAAAATATCAGCTAGAATTGAAACCAAATCATTTAGTGCTTCAGTTTTGTTGACATTTGAACAATGAATGCGAAACACTTAAAAATGAACCAACTTAATAAATTGTATATTTGTGCATGCATATAAGAGCACTTTAAGTCGACTTGCACCTGGCAAGTTCCAACTTTTTTATTTTTGACCACTTAGCAGCTAGTTTTACCGGCTACAGATCAAATTTATCCCACAAATCCCTTATATATCAAGTTTGAAATCTGTAGATCAAAAATTGACAGGAGTTTGGTAGTGACAATTTCCAAACAATGTCAATTATATATATATATATATATATATATATATATATATATATATATATATACTGCCCAGTACAAGGATTGAACTCACTACATATAAAATATTGCAATAGAAAGGAATGCTGTTAGATTTGCAAGTTTTACCTTATGGTCGGAATTCCTGCTTTTTCTACTAGTGGGAACTCTTTTGTTGCCCAGCAAACCAGCATTTCTTATCACCATGATGCATTTACTTTGTTTGGGTTGAGCTGGCTTTCTTCGAAGGAGTAAGTTTCTAGGGAATATCAAGTTTACAAGCAGGCCCCTAGTCACATGTATATCCCGGTCGGGGGAAACTATTTTGAAAACATTAATTTTACATTTTTCTCCAATTTATGAGGTAAAAAAAAAAAAAACGAAACAAAGTGACATTCACCCTAGGCGAGTTAAATCGGCTTCCTTCGAAGGAAAAAGTTTCTAGAGAATATAAAATCCACAAACTGTCCAGTCATACATATATATCCCTAGTTAAGGGAGATGACACCTTCCTCCCTTTACAGAACCTGCTATTCTCAAATGGTCACCCATCTGGTAATGACCAGATTCCACATCACTTCCATGATCTAATGAGAAACAGTGAGTCAACATGATTGTTGTATATTGAGGAAAAAAAAAAAATGGATTTAGCGAACGGTAACTCATTTATTTCTCTAAGGCTTGCACACCGAGTAGGTTGAGCTGGCTTCCTCTAAAGGAGGCAGTTTCTAGGTGATATCAAATCAATCCTCAGTCATATGTATATCCCATTGAAGAAGTTGATTTAAAATCTAAATTAATTCAATAAATGTTTCGGTACGTTATTTCATTAAATTTCTGAACCGGTTTTAAATTATGGTAAAATTTTGATTAAAAAAAAATCATTAAATTTTGAATTATCCCCCTTTCCCCTATTATAACTCATTGTGCATTAGAGGTTTTATTTTAGATAAACAAAGGAGGAGGAGGTTTATTCTTAACCGATAATAATATATATATTAGACAAAAAATATTCCCTTGTTCTCAATATTTTATTTTACTAAAATATGGGTTAATCTACAAACTCAGATACTTTATTTACTAATTCCAGAAAGAAAGAGCAGATTAGTTTTTTTGTTTTTAAATAAAACTTATCTTTCATATTTTTTTGTAAAACTTTAATTCCGCATTTGTTTTCTTGAAGTAAGAATTAACTTGCATATATATATATATATATATATATATATATATATATATATTTAATTTTCTGTTGCAATATTTTAAATTTATATTGGTGTATGATTGAGGAAAGTTGGAAGGTTCTACTAGCGATAAGAACTGACCAATCAAATGGAGCAACGTTTTGCTAGCAACCAATCAGAAACCAGAATTGCTCCATAAAAATAATCGTTTAGCATTCCCACACATACTTTTTCATGGTCACACAAGAAAGATCTTTTTTCTCTTTGCCTGCAAAATTTTAAAGTCTAATACTTATACAGAACAGTTACCCACTGAAAACTCTTTTTCGTCTTCAGAACTTGAACAGAATAGCAACCAATCAGAAAGTTTTTTGAAATTAAACATGGCTTTCAATTTAAAAGCTTCTTTTGGTAAGTTTTGCCTCAATTAGTTGTTTCAGGTTGCACAGTAAGATTTAAGCAACATCAGGTAGCTCTGCTAGTTTTAAATAAAAGTCCAATTTTATATAGGTTAGAAAGTAAATCAAAAATATTTTTCAGAACAAAAAAAAAATTACAATTTTACCAAATGAGCAAAATATTCCAACAGTTTGTAGCAATCACATCTTTTTAACTTAACAAAATTATTAAAAAAAAAAAACGCCATAGTAGGTAAAACTCAGTAAAATATAAAGTGAACATGTGTGTATTTGGCTCGCTTCAATAACCATTATGTAAATTTAATTTTATATGAGTAAAGTGGGAGGGGGGGGCTTAATCTTAATAATCAATAATAAAAAAATATAAGAACGAATTTTAATATTAAGAACAAGGTAATATTTTTTGTCTATATAAAAAATAGTAATTCATCTACAGGCACACAAAAGTTTTATTTAGAAATTCAATAGACAAAGTGAGGAATAATAATTCTTTAATCAAAAATTATCTTGCATTTTTTTTTTTGATACAACTTTAATCGGGTATTTGCTTCCTTTGAGTAAGATTTAAATTGCATATCTTTTTAAAAATTTTCATTTGGTAAGTTTTACCTTGATTAGTTGTTTCGTTTTTTACAGTAAGATTTACCTTGTATCCTCCAAGCAACATCAACTAGTCTTGCTAGTTTTAAATAAAGGTTTGTCTTTTGTCTAGAATTCCTCCATATCAAAAAACAAAAATAGAGAAAAATCTGTATAATATACATACTCCATATTCCAAAAAATCACGTAAATTGATCGAGTACTTTTATTTTTAAATAAGGAAATCAAATTTTATAAGTAACTTGTCCACCATTTTGAAAACAGTCTAAAAATAATAACAAACAAACAAAAAAAAAAAAAACAAAGGGAAATAACTCAATAATTCAAACTTGTGAGATTTATGTTGTAATGCTTATAAATTACTGTTAATCATTTAAAAATGATTTTCTTTATGAAAATAAAACTACTTAATCAATTTACATAATTTTTAAAATATGATATTTTCGTTTTGTCACAGGTTGGTACGTCATACAGATTTTTCTTTATTTTTGTTTTTTTTAATATAAAGCGAATTCGGGACAAGAACAAAAAGTTTAAATTTGTATATGTTAAAAAGTAAATTAGAATTGTATTCAAAAAATTACCATTTTGCAAAATGGGCAAGGTATTCCAACAGCCTGTGGCCCATTCACATCTTTATGATTGTATTATGTGTGACCTTTCTTTGAAATAAATAAACAGGCATACCATTAAAATGATTGCCCATCCCCTTTAGTGTAGGAACACAAAATGACAAACTTCTTAAAGCACCCACACGATTTTGTTTCTGATGCACAACTATATGAACAAGAAAGTATTGCATGTAATACCTTATAAAGAGTTTTGGTTTTTATTGTTTTTGCAGCATCAATAAATGGTATTTTTGTCTGAAACTTTGGTGTTGTCAGTTCATTAATTTTTGGTGTCAGGTAAATTTTCTATGACAACATATTGTTACATTAATTATAATGTAAAACAACCACTCCCAATTATAGGCCCTACCAAATTGAAAGTTGGAGTCCCGTGCAAAGAAATTAATCTTAAACTGGTCCTTACAAAAAGGGAAATTCAATCAAAGCAAAAACCAAAACGAAGAAAAATGGCTGTGCTTAATTTTCTCCTGCGCCAAAGTACAGGAGAAAATTAATCTTGCTTTTGAGGAACATATGTGAACCATAATACTTGACTTTAGTTATTGAATGTTAACTCAAACCAAATATATATTTCTATCTGAAAGTTTAAAGGCTTAAAAATTGATTTAGAATAACAGTCATGATAAGTAAAAACAGGTTAGCAATTTTTATCAATTATTAATAGATTAAAAAAATAAAAATGGTTGACAAATGGTTACAATGAAAACATGTCATACATTTTTTTATCCTCCGCTCTTTAATAAAGACCAATGTGCATTTATTTGCATAAACATTCGTCATGCAAAAGTTAGCAAGCAAAAAAAAAAAAACAAAAAAAAACTGCTGAACGAAACCATTTCAAATGTTTAAGGGACGGAAGAAAGCAAATAGCAAGTCAGACAACCCCCTCTCACTGTCGGAAATGAATTTGGAAACAAATTCTTCACCCAATTTTCATAATGAGATTTTTATTTCTTTTATTCTCTCTATACCAATTAATGTTTTTTTTCTTTTTTCAAACTTTCTAGTTTGAGACGTTTTTCTTATTTCTCTCTTTTTTTTTCATAACTCCACCAATTGAGAGGTTATTTTATATGAATATTAGTGCGAACATTGGTGAAGCATAATTGTTCACGGAGGGTGTACACTTGTTCATTAATAATATATATGACAGACATATTTGCATTGTAACCCTAACTAATAACCATTTTTATAATTATTATATATTTAAATACTTGGTGATATTTTCTTATTCAAAATTTATTTTAAAGCCCTTGAAGTTTACATCAACAATTACTTGCATAAGTTTATAGACAAATCAATAATCATGGTTTGTCTGTGCTTCTAAACTAACAAAGAAAAACAGACATTTTGGTGCTTGTTTATAATGCATTTCAGGTGAAAATATTACATTCTTACGTAGCATGGCCAAATTAAAAATTTCTAAAAACTATGGAAAATGATCCAGTAGATATGCTCGATGTATTTTCAACAAGAAAATTTTTAAAATCATCTGCAATTACATTATAAAATGCATTGGTTTAAAAATGGTGGATCCTCAATTTAAGTCAAGGATTAATTCCCTTGTCTGTCATACTAAATTGGTCGCACAACTCTTTCCCATTAAAACATATGATAAAACTTGCTAATCTGATGAATTCTATGTTTATTTGTAATTATTTTTCTGCTGGATCATTTTTCATAATTTTTAGAATTTATACTAATTTCGCCATGATACATAAGTAATGTTTTCACTAGAAATGTGTTGATCACTAATCTACACAAACACCAAAATTTTCTCTCATACACCCGTAGCGTTGAAGAACTGAACGAGCTATTTATCAGTCAGGCCTAAGTAAGAAAGGGGAGGTAACTCGGCCTAAGTTGCAGGGGAAGTAACTCTCAGAAGCCCGGTAATAAAAAAAAAATGGAAGAGAGAGATAGAGAGTATTAGGAAGAGAGAGGCACTCTGTTGATTTAAGATTGTCGTAAATTTTCGAGGCAGGACTTTTTGGGGCTTTCTTTTCTTTTTTTTCTTTTAACTCTCTTATTCCAAAAATTCTTTGTTGAAAAATATATTTTGAGATTTTCAGCTCTCTTGTTATAATCGCAACAGAAAAACCTCACATGCACCTACCCGTTCAAGAGATTTATTGCATGGCAGTTAGCGTGAAGACGAAGGGAGACTGGCTGCGTGACTTTTTTTTTTCTAGCTTTTATCCCTGTAAGGACAGAGTTGTAGAAGTCTTCTTAAAACGGTTTGATTATCTGAACTAATTCCATAGAAGAAGTGAAAAAAGAAAGAAATATTTTTCTTCTTTGTTTTTGAAAAAAAAAGAAAGAAAAGGAAAAACTTGAGCAGATTTAAAAATTATCCATTATAATCTGAATCCGTGTATTTCAGCCAGAGAAAAGGGGTTTGTAGGATCTGTAAATTAGTGGGAAACAGGAGAAATAAATGGGCGTTTGTGTGTGTGGGGGGGGGGCAGTTTTTGTTATGTTGGGTCAATTTCACTTTTGCAACCCAAAAAAGAAAAAAAAAAAAATCCCATGAAAAAAAAAAAAAAAAAAAAAGGACTGATAATAAAAAAAAATTACAATTTTTATTTTACAACTGAAAATTATTTTTTGTTTGTTTCTTTGTTTGTCTGTTTCCACTTTCCGATCTAAAAAGAAGAAAAAAATGCAAAAATAGTGTCTGCATGTGTAAGGGTTTTTGCTGTTCGAGTGAACGTCCACTTTTGAATGTTGTGTGTGTGTGTGTGTGCTGATAGGGAACTGCGAAAAAGAAAAGGCGAGTTCGAAGAGAGTCGCTCGCTCAGCCTCACTGATAACTGTTCCAAAATGTGTCATCAGCAAAAACAGCAGCAGCAGCAGAATATGACGAGGTAAAAAGAAGTCAACGAGGGTCAACTGGCAGTGCTAGCTGTAACGAGTCCTCTGATAGATGGAGAGGGAGGGAAGGAGGTGGGAGAAAGAAAGAAGGAAAGAAGGAAAGAATAAACGGCAGGAGGTCAAGGTGATAGAAAAGAATAGAGACTGGAGAATGAAAAAAAAAAGGGTAAGGTGGAATTGGGGGTGAGGTTTGTCCCTGACATGATTGTTGCGCACTTGAAATACAGCCTGCTCATTAAATCCTCTGCCTCCTCAGGTGCTGTCATCCGATTTTGGGTTTCAGCATCTTTATTGGTTTTCTGCTTCTGAAATGTTTAAGTAGAAAATATTGCTGGAAAGATAAATAGATAAATAATAAATTAATTTTTCATTCAATTTAAAAAAAAGAAAAAAAGCAACAAAATCAATTTACAAGTTTAAAGCGGTTATCTCCATCTTGGTTGTTGTCATGTTTGTGCAAATGCTAGAAAAATACTTAAAAAAACAAATAAATCAAGCATATGGGGGCCCCTCCCCTCCACGAGTGAAAAATTTACTGTCACCATGACTAATGTTTGTGCAAAAAGTTTTTACAAAATCCAAGGCGAGATTATTGAAAAAAGTGCCAACAAACGAATGGACAAACGATTTTGGGGCAATTTTACCCCTATAATGCCTTTTAGCAGGATAACCAGAGAAAATCCATTTTGGCAAAAATTTATGTTTACCATGACTAATTTTTTTGCAAAGTTTCAAAAAAATCCAAGTCATGGTTAGTGAGAATAGTGCAAACAAACAAACGGGAGTGAATTACTAGGGCCAATCCTTCCTTTGTTGGGGAACCAAAAAAAAAAAAAAAAAAAAATTTTGTATTTTCATTATTCGAAATACTGTTCTCATCTCGGACGTCATTCAGCCAATTTAACCTCTGACCTATTTCAGCTTTGTCAAACTTGGGAATGCGTACGCAAATTAAAAACAATACTTTACTTAATCTACGAGGCTAGCTTGCTCTCATTTCATCAGTCATGACCGCGTAGAAGTCTTAGGTAATTTGTAACTGTATTCTTTTTGCTGCATGCAGTGAGGATTGAATCTTCAAACCTTCAGAAGACCATCACTTCAAACTGATTATAACTTTGCGCTCGTGTGTGTTACACCATGAGATATTGCAGAGTTAAAAAAAAAACACACCTGAAGAAAGCCGGAGGTTACATCAGCTGAAACGTTGTGAGAATAACAATCAAGATGAGAACAGTAGTCCGAAATAATTCAAAGTATTTCAATTCTCACTCCCAAAATTTAGAAACATAAAAATAATTGATAGAATATGCACTTCAACAAGATACACTTGAAGGTCAGAGGTTAGATCAGCTGTAAAATTGTGAGAATAACATCCAAAATAAGAACAGTAGTCTAAATAATCCAAATTCTGAATCCTCACCTCAAAAATTCCAAACAAAAAAAAAAAAAAACAAAGAGAAAAAAGAGTTTCATATTTTGGTAAAAAAAATGGCTCCAAATTAAAAATAAAATAAATCAAAAGAAAAAATATATTTTCAGTCAAGGAGAAGCATTAAAAATATCTTCACCAAATACATTAAAAGAAACCATTAAGGATTTACAGCTAACCCTCTGGAAGCTGATCCCATGCTATATAAATAAAGGACACAAATTAAAAAAAAATTTTTTTTTATTACATTTTCACCCCCAAACAAGGCACAGTGCTATTTTGTTGTAGGGGGCCATTATCATGGACATCAGTTGCAGGGATACTATGTAGGAAGTTGAGCAGCAAGATGTCTGTTCACATTACACTTGAACTTCTGCATGTCAGTTTTTTTTTTTTTTTTGCCAATTGAATTGATTGTTGTTATATTTGTGCAAATATTACAAAAATATTAATAAAAAAGAAACTGCATTTGTTTTGGTTTAGTTGGGTTTTTTTGTTTGTTTTTTTTACTCATGTTCACCCCTTACAAAGCATATCGCCACTTGGACGTAAGGGGCTACTATTTGAGGCCATGTCTAGGAAAGATTAACAAGATATTTGTTTATGTTACATTTAAACTTCTACATATCAGTGCAGGCAGCAGGAAGGGAATTCCAAAGTCTAGCTGTTCGAGGGAAGAAACTATTAGAATAGAAAGTTTTCTAGCATTTAGGGACAACAACAGTGAAGGGGTGAGATCTTATTGCTAAACGGGTTTGTTGGGGATATGTATGTCGAGGGGGTTCATCAGAACACATTCCATTAAAATATTTGTAAAACAGGCACAGTGATGCAACATTGTGGCGATGAGACAGGGGCTGGAGGTTAGTTGATAAGGTGGGAGCGATTACGTTGACAACTCTTTTTTGGACTTTATCTAAGAGGGAGAGACTAGTGGTAGATGCACCAGCCCAGATGTGGCAACAATACTCTATGCATGGGTGAATGGTGGCCTTTTAAAAGTACAGGATACTCTCAGGTGTGAGTAGTTTTCTAGCTCGATAGAGGGAACCCACCTTCTTTGCAGCAGCCTTTTCAATGTCCTCTATGTATTTGTTCCAGTTCATATTGCCCGCAAATGTTAAGCTGAGGAGTTTGAAGGTAGAATTTCCAGGTAGGGTGCTATTTGTCATGTTTTGATAAAATTATTCATTACAAGATATGGAAGGTCATAATTAAACGACAGTCGCTCAGAAGAACAAAGATGTAAGCGTGACACACAAAATAACACACACGCTATCGTATTAGTATACAGATTACTGCATCATTACATAAAATATGTACTTTGAAGATTTCATGAATTGATGAAATCTTCTATTAATTGTAATAAGACAGGATGAGTTACTTCCCTTGACTTCATGTCGTTTGTTCATGTATAAACTTGAAATTTATTATATTAATATATAAATTGTTCATATGTTAACGTCTCAACTCTATTTGTACCAGTTCTTCTTGGTGTAAAGAGAAATGCAAATGTTATGAACGTGCTACACAATAAATATTTATACGAAAAACAAAAAAACAAAAAAAACAAAAAAACAAGATTCAATCTATGTATTTGTTCCTCTATGTATTTGTTCCAGTTCATATTGTCCGCAAATGTTAGACCGAGGAGTTTGAAGGTAGAATTCTCAGGTAGGGTGCTATTTGTCATGGATATAGGGGGTTGGAGAGGCGTCTTGTAATTGTTAAGGGAGAGAAGCTTAGTTTTACTAGCAGTAAATGCTTTGCGGCATATCAACTCGCTTCGGGTTATTTAATGCCGAATTTAGTTAATTTGGGAAAACTTTCTATGCTGCAAGTCATGTAATATTTTTAATTATTCATGGTATTTAGTTTAGTCGTTTTGTTTTATTGCATATCAACCATTTCTGCGTTCAATTATTCCGGTAAAAGATTTATGTTCCAAGTTCTTTATATCTTCACATATTTACTCATGGTGTTTAGTTTGGCTGTTTTGTAGAGAAAAAAATTGTTGGTTTTGCCTTGCAGAACATGATTGAATTTTGCAAAGGGAAAGAAAAAAAAAATAACAACAACGTTTCGTGCATTAAAGTTAGGAAGCCAATATCTTTAAACAGTCTGATCAGATAGCACCATAACATATTTTGGTATGCAGTCAGTTCCAAATTCAAATAAAATAGACATGTGAGGTATGCTACCTTGGAGATAAGATGGTGACAGCATGAAAAAAAAAGATGTGCATAAATTTAATATTAAAAAACAAGAAATGCAATTCTTTGAACAATACGTTTATGTTTACCTAATATATGAAAGAATATCAGACAAAGCTGGAATCACACTTTAAGGGTAGTCCGTATGCCACTGCGACCCGTAGGTTTCTTTGGGGCTGCGTTGACTAGTTCATCCATTTCAGGGAGGAGCTTCAATCCAGGAATGTCAAATATTGAAGACACTAAAAAAAAAAAAATTTTTTTAATGTATGGTTAAAATTTCTCATGTCAATAATTTTAACTGTCTAAAAAAATATATTTAATTTTTCTTGGTTGATTGGAGCCAACAGGATTCTTCTCTTTCATTGCAAGACCAATAATTGTTTGCTTAGAACTTTTTCTACTGGAAAAATCTTCTACCACAATTTTAAGATATCATCTTCGCATTTGGTATTTGCTCATGTTTATTGATCAACCACTTGAATTATTACAAATACTATTGCACTATATCGTTTGCATCTTTACATTTAACCAATCAACATTTTCTTCGGATGGCACTGCATTTTCAACCTTTCCTTCATTGAGTCTGGACTTAATTTACTATATCTTTTTAACCTTTTTTTTTTTTACTACATTTCTGCATTATTATCAACTTTTATACGAATATAACTTCTCTCGTGATTTGTAGTTTTCAATTTATGTGTTAACCAACAAAATTTATAACGTTTGCCTATGAATATCATTTTGCTAACTACTTTCCTCTGAGGATAAGAGCCATTCTTCGAAACTCCATGGAATAAAGAAAATTTAAAGATTTTAACTTTTATTTCTTGCCCAAAAATAAATTGTTGTAATTTCTAATTTACACAGTTTAAATTGAATTCCTTAAAAATATCGTGTGTGTGTGTGTGTGTGTGTGTGTGTGTGTGTGTGTGTGTATATGATCCACTTATTCTATTAAACAATTTTAGTTAAGGTTTTCTTTTTTTCATCCTTATATACTTGAATTCTTTTTCATAATTGTAGACTTTTTAGAAGTTGGTTTATGCAAGTGCTAAGTCTATTTCTTTTTAACCATTTTAATTAAGTTTTTTTTTTTTTTTAATCCATATATAATTGAATTCTCTTTTTTGATTGGAGACATTTTAGAATCAGACTATGCAAGTGTTAAGTTTGTGAGAGGTTCAATTTGTTTTGTTTTTTTGTTTTTTTTTTCCCCCCGGGAATTTAAATGTAATTATTTATTTTTACATTATTTATTTTTTACTCAAAGCTTCTTTAGACTATATATGTTATGTCCCAGAAAGGGATACATTTATTTGAAATAGCTGAATGATATTTGCCCCACTAATCGAATAATACAATCTGGTAAGTTGCTTTAAAGAATGATTGTTCATAGTTGTAGGTAGTAATATGCTTGAAACAGTACTGTATGTAGATGACTATTAAACCCCCCTTTTGGGGTTGAGCACTTTGTAAATATATTTTCACCCGACGCATATTTAAGCGAAACTGACTATTTGTTTGTAAACAAACTGATAGTTTCAGCACTGTGCGACGGGCAAATGTTATTTAATAGACACTTGAGGAAAAATATTTACGGGCACTGATTCATGGCCCGATGGTTAAAGCTTAGTCTGTCTGTCTGTCTGTTCCACTTTTATGCATGTTTGTTCCACTTTTTTTCAGAAACTACTGGGCTGATCTTGAGAAAACAGGGAGAGGGGAGTGAAAAGGGTAATTTTTCTTTTTCATGACAGGCTTATTATAAAGAATCACTATATATATATATATTTTTTTTTTACTTGCATATCAATCTATAACTTTTTGGAGTATTGGAATCTTGTATCAGAATTAAGAAAGTTAGTTTTTCTTTTAATAGATTTTTAAAAAAATTCTTTTAAACTTAACTTTGGTCCCAATAATAAAGTGATAACTATTTATAGATTTGAAACTTACCAATAAAACTAAAATATATAGATCACTCCAACAAATGTATTTTTACATTTGCAAAATAATATATTTATATATATTACATGAATTCTTACAATAATCCCCAAATTTGTATTAAAAAAAACTCTATAGCTAAATATTTAAAGATTTAAAAAGAATTCAAACTCATTCATATGTAATATATTCTGTAGATGTTCAGTGTAAATAGAGATGCTCTGATATTATTGTAGCTTTTTTTATTAAAACTGCAAAAGTATTAATCTAAGCTAGCAGGAATGCTCAGCGTAGCCCGGTTGTAAAGTACATTTAGATGTGTGATATTTTAATTCTTGCAGATTTCGTATTATTATTATTATAGAGTTAATGTTCTATCGATTTTTATAATAAAGTTGCAATTTCAAAAATAAAAATATATCCATATGACTTGGGTGCATTAGCTTGAATTGAAACCGAAATAAAAACTTATGAAATATATATATATATATATATATAAGAGCAAATAGTTAATAAAACATGTTAAAAAACACTTTGAAAAAGAGTTAAAAACATTTAATCTGAAAAGGAAACACTTAAGTGGATAGTCCTTAATCCGTGGAGTTTCGAAGAAATACTTTCCTCCTCATCAGAGGGTAGGAATTAGCAAAATACGAGATGGGATTTTGCATACAAAAGTATTTGATGAAACTGCAAGTAAGTCAAAGATCTTACTTGATAACAAAGTTAAGCAGAGGGAATATGGTGAAGAAAAAGGTGATTTCACGTGAATAGATAGTCAGGTGAAAGCTTAAGTATCCAATGAAGGTAAAATCCAAAAATATAAGTCCAAGAAAGTTAATTTAATTTTCCATTTGCACAAGTAAAATCCAAGGAAATCGCATAATTGGAAGATGGTCGAAAATAATCCAAAAGGCCAAAATCCATAGAATAATTCAAAAACATGTACAAGGAAAAGGGGAAAAAATTCCAATAATATTAATAAAGAAAAATAAGATATGCATTTAATATGGCTGCCGAGACAAAGTGGAATTCAGAAAAATCAGTAAAGAAGAAGAAAATATATATGTATAACTCGAGTTCTTTCAGCTATAATTGAAACCAAAACTTAGAAAGAATTCTTAATAAAATTATTTATAAAAAAAAAAAAAAAACTTATGAAGAATTCTTGGTAAAATTTATGACAAGAAATGGAAGTACATTACAATTAAATGATTCGGATGTAGCCTGACACAGAAAATAACACACACTATCATATTGATATATAGATTAGTCATTTTATTGGAATCGTCCCATCACTAAACCTATTCTTTTTTTTTTCTCTCTCTTTTACTATTATATCAATCCTGTTATTTATATTTTTTTTCTTTTCCAGTTTTTAATATTTTAAAATATTTATTCATGAAGTTTGCTTTTATGATTTATTCAGGATGAAACTTATATTGTTGGGGACAGTTTCTACGTATTTAATCCATACATTGGGGAGAGTTTCTACGTATTTAATCCATACATTGGGGAGAGTTTCTACGTATTTAATCCATACATTGGGGACAGTTTCTACGTATTTAATCCATACATTGGGGAGAGTTTCTACGTATTTAATCCATACATTGGGGAGTTTCTACGTATTTAATCCATAAATCAAACCCTGACAGTTACTATCATTTCGCTGAGTCAGAGTGGACCTGGGAGCCGTGTTAACTACAGGGTCTCTCCACACTTCCCAAAGCTCCAAAATAATGATGCGACCATTGAATGCAATTTAATATCATTCCCAGGACATATTCTATTTTAAGAGTTTTATAAATATTTTCATAGTCTTCAAAAATAATAAGACCGTCTCCATATCGACTCTTTCAAATAAACTTTTCGTGCCTTCAGTATCAACTGAATATTTAATGAAATATTGTTGAAACCATATTTGAACGGAAAAATTTGAGTAACACCATTAAATGGATGCTCGTTGACATAAGCTATCAAACTTCCTTATTTTTAAAGCAATTTCTTTTGGGTGTAATTTGTTTTAAATAAATAATTATTGTTGTTGTTGATCGACACAAAATAGTTTTCATCCAATTTATTTCTTCATATTTGTGTCCTACGACTTGCAAAATAACATTTTATTTTACTTAAATTAAAAGTGAAACCTGTCTTTCTAACGATTTTTGTAACTGCTGTTCTCTTTATAATAAACTTTTTGTTTTATAAAAATTCGCACCGGAGTGAGTTTGGAACGGAAAATGGAAATGACATTAACCCTATGTGGATTTAACCGGCTTTCTCCAAAGGAGGAAGTTTCATGGGAGTATGAAATTCGCAAGTGGTCCCCAGTCGCATGTATATCCCCGTTAGGGGCTGTAATGATGTTAGGTTTTTGCAACTCTTACAGGGAGGTGTTAACGTTCTCCTTCATACAGCGAATGGTATTCCCAAATAGTCACCCATCTGGTACTGACCAGTCTCGATGTTGCTTAACTAATCTAACGAAAACTAGTGTGTCAACATGATTATACCGTATATTGTCAATGTGATTATGTTTATCGATTATGAGTTTATCAGCAGATGAAAAAAACCTGAGTTATCTTCAAGTGACACCTAAGAGTTAGAGGTTACTGCAGGAAGGATATTAAACAATGTGATTTCTGGGTGGAAATTTTCCATGTCTTGACCAGAGATACTTCAAGCAGAAAAATGTGACTGGGGTGCTGCTAATGAAGGGAGGAGCACAAGTAATTAGACGTAGTGTGACAAGCTATTTGTCTTTCTCTTTCTCATGTGTAAAAAAAAGTTACCTATTTATCTAATGTTTTTGGTTTATTGTTCTTCTCTTTACAATAAATAAATCAGAGGTAGGCCCCACATATTCTTTTCTAATATCTCAATATTATCTGGAGACTGAAATAGAATACCTCACTTCCCCACAAGTGAAAAACAGCCAATAAACTTGATTATATACAAGTGTAAAATGGAGAGGTAGGTCCCAAAATGGTGCATATTTTTTCCTGATGACCTGACACTATCTGGAGACCAGTATGAAAATACCCCCACAAGTAAAAACAACCAAAAAACATGATTATATACCTAACAAAGTAAGCTGTTTCTTCCAAACAACAATATCTTTTGTTGGTCACTCACTTCTTTGCGGGTTTCTGCTAATGTTCCAGTAGAAAATATCATTCTATTCAATAAACCTTTTTTTATAAACATTCAAACATTGAATAGGTTAAAGTTAGGGTTAGATTGCTTATGATGACATGGTTGTACAATGGTTTATCCACGGACACACGCACGAATGCATGCACAAACACCGATAAGTGAAAACATAATAGAATGAGTAAATGATACAGAAATATCTAATGGATCGATAAACTATAATTTGATTGGAGGAAGAAAAGCAGAAAAAATAGAGTACCTATTTACTATGCCTCCCCACCGGACACAGTTAGACACCAGGGTCGTTTTTTAACGTGGAGAAAAGATACAAAAATAAAAATTGTCTCAGTCGTGAAGAATTTCTCCTCCACCGAAAGAGAACAAGAAATGGAATTGCAGCATCTGAAGAACAGATACTACACTTTGATCTTGTTTATATATTTTATTGCTTTTAAAAATTTTGAAAATACAATTAAGTAAAAAAACAAAAGATTTTTAAACAACAAAATTAGGCACAAGGCCCTACAAGAAATTGGGGAAAGGAAGGGTTCAGGGTCTTTGTGACTAAAGTGAAGAACAGATACTACACTTTCGAAGATGCTTTTGCATAACTCATTGATCTGAGGGAGATAACTCCATTTTACTAAGAGATTTGTTCATTTTTTTTTTTTTTTTATAAAAGATATTTAGGACGCTGAAACCAACACAACTTTAAGGAATTGTAAGGAAAGAAAGGTCTGACTATATTCCATTAAAAAAAATGTTAACCTTTAAAAGCAAAGAATGAAAACGTTACAAAAGAAAAGGAAGCTGCAACTTCTTTTAATCAAACAAAGTTTATAACATCAACAACAAAAGATCTAGCCTTGGATATTACAAAAAAAAGAAAAAGCTGTAACTATCTTTTCTTTTTTTATTATTAAAAGAAATAAATATTAACATTTTCAAATCAATGACATGTTATACAAAAGTATCCAATCAAATGTGCGTCAGAAAACTTACCATCAGGAAGGTCGTGAACTTTTGGCGGAAGATCCCAGAAATATTCGTGTTTCATTGCGTCCTCTGCATTAATGCGTTTAGAAGGTTCCATCTAAAGAACGACAAAGAAATAAAATAAAAATACATAATGTAAAAACTAACGGGACCTGCGGAAATTCCACAGGAGACTCATTCATATGTAATATATTGACGTTGGCATTCTGTAGATGTTCAGTGTAAATGGAGACTCTCTGATATTATTTAAATTCATGATTAAAAATGTTTAAAATAAAATTAACCGGGTGAAGAGAAGAAAAAAAAAATGGGGGAGTCAGCTGACCGGTTTCACCCTCGCTGTATCGAGGGAGGTGTTTTCGAGAAACAAAAAACACGAATGGGAGTCAAAAATATGTACAAATAAAAACATGTTGCATTATGTTATGTATGGGGGGGGAGCGATTGAAATACAGCAACGTTATATTACTCAAAGAGAATAATCATGCTCAAACCCAAGAAGTATCCTTCTGTTTACAGAGGGAAGGCCTTCTCAACCGAACGTGAACAGTCTCCAAGATCTTTACATGAAAAAAACAGGTGCCAATACACAGGGGTCTTTAATTACTGACCATCTAATAAAAAACCTGTCTTGTGCAGCAAACTTTAGCACAAATTCTTTTTCAATCCTGAGTCGTGCTCATTCATTATTTCATAAATATAACTCAAGTTATTTTTTATATATATATATATATATATATATATATATATATATATATATAGAGAGAGAGAGAGAGAGTTCCTTCGGCCATAACCGAAACCAAAACTTATGAAGAATTCTTGGTAAAATTATTTATGACAGGAAACAGAAGTACATAACAATTAAACGACCTGGATGTAAACATGATACAGAAAATAACATGCACGCTATCGTATTAATATATAAATAATGTAGGGATGTATCAGATATAAGAAGGACAAGGCGAGATAATTCGGCCTAAGTTGAAAAGGAAATAACTCTTGCAAAACCAGTCATGTGAGAGAGAATAATAGGAAAAGAGAGGTACTTTGCTATGCACGTGGAGTAGAAAGTGGGCTGTGTAACACTCACTTCCTTTATTTTGTTCTTTTGTCCTCACATTCCGTAAGTGGTGTCTTTGATAAAAGGGGGAAAAAATTGCTGTTTTGGGGTTGGAATATATCAATCTAATACTTATAGTTTACTAGTTTCTTTACTTTGAAATAGTATTTTTATTTTAGCTTCTTACATCAAGTGGCTTCATGCTTTGTCTGGATGAAAAAAAGATGAATGAATGCGAAAAGTGAATATGAATTTTTCTGTTTTTTCATTTTTCCATTATTATGATTTATTTATTTTTCAAGTTACTCTCAGCACCACTTAATTATGGAATCCACATGACAAAAATATTTCAGAAAAAATGCCTTCATCAGATAACCCTGGTGTGTGAATGATGGCCATGGGAATAAACTCTGCAGTATATACATACAGTGATATAGGTATTTTTTTTTTTTTTAGTCTAATAGTTTAAAAAGCTGGTTTTCATCAAATGGAAATGGAATCATATCATCTTTTCTAGGGCGGCAATTTTATTGTTCCACCCTGTATGTCTTGTCAGCTAAATCCATCTGATCAGGAGTTTTTGAATTTTTATTTTCATTTTTTAAAATAGAATTTTCAAGATTTTTTTTATTTTATGCTAATGCATTTGTGTTTTTACATTTCCAATAGTAAATTAAAATATATATATATATATATATATGAAAGTTTATTGATGTAAGGCATATGTACATGTCAGTTTAGCTCAGAATTTTATTAACATAGAAATTAGGGTAAAACCATAGTTTAGTGGCCTGAACATAATCTGCTGAAAATATTGTTTTTATCTTGTTTTTGTTAAATGAAGAATCATTTCAAGTTAAAATCTACTTAGTATTACACATGTAATCTTAACAACACTTGAAATGTGTATGCGCTGGAATAATCACTAACTTCCGTTTGTATGAAAAACTCCATTTTTTTTTTTTTTGTGTTCATTTCAAGGAAATTGTCTATTAAGCATGTGTGTGCAGTGTGATAATGTATAGAAGTGAAACCTTACCAGCGATGGTTGCAGATGTCCATTGCGTGGAGCGAAATGATATGAGAATGAAACGATGGATGGGTAATGAGCTTTAAAGATAGATCCTGATGATCTAAAAAGGAGATTAAATCTGGATAGTATAGGGAGATTTATGCAAAATAAGAGACTTCAATGGTATAGATGCACTGAAAGAAAATATGAGATTTTTGTTTTGTTGGATTTTATGGCATGCCAACCCTAACTATGAATGTTTTTTGTTAGTAAAAGTAGAACAGTTAAGGCAGCAGGTCCAGTAGACAAGGGAAGGCCAAGGAAAACAGAAGTAAGTGATTAAAAATACATTTGAGAGAAAGAGGGGTAAATAAAGACCTGGTCAGAGATTGGTTAGTTTGGAAGTCAATTTCTTAAACCAGTATATAATCAATATGTTTTTAGTGCTTGTATATGAAATGGCAGAGCACATACAGCACCTAGAATTCCCAAATGGTCACCCACCTGGTACTAACCAGGCTCAATGTAGCTTAACTTCGTGATCTGACAAAAACCGCTTTGTCAATGCGATTATGCCATATATCTTATCTCAGCATCTGTTTCCAACCGTCCTGTACACATACTTCACTTGTCACTGGTATTTAACAATGTCGACTCAGGAGAGGTGTGGTTGGAGATTGCACACTTCCTGCCACAAAAATTTCATGCGTGGGCACTCCTTCGTGAGTATCCATAGTCTGTCAAAGATTGACGGAGCCCTTTATGTAAAATGGACATCAAACCGAATATGATGATGACTCCAAAAACAATTTATGTCATAAAAACATTATGTGAAAAAAAAAAATGTGTAAAGATTAATGAAAACAAATTTTTTTAAGTAAATAAATGAAAAACCAAAAAATTAAAAATGGCTTAATTAATTTTTCTTATTTTAGTTACCTGAAGAAGACGTGTAGAAAGTTCCGGAGCATTGGGTATACAGCCAAGTTTTGGAATTGAAGTGACAAGCGGTTGCGGGTTATAAATGTGAAATTTACCTAGAAAATAAAAAAAATGAAGAAAATAAAAAAATAAAAAATGAAAATAAAAAAATGAAGAAAATAAAAACAAAATTAAACACAAACAACCTTGATATAAAAGCTATATAAAAAAATGTGAATATTTTTTTATATATCTGCACATACAGGATTCACTCCTAAACTAAATTATTATAAGTTTTGAAAGACAGCTGCTACAGTTGGTAATGTAGGCTAAGTTTAATTTAGTTTTATACAAATGGATGAAAAAAGGGGACAAAAGTCATTTGCAACAATTCATGTAGGAATGATTTTGTGAAGTTTTAATAAATAAGTATTAGACATCAATTAATAAAAAATAGTGCCAAAATTTCAATTCATTTGAAGTTTTTAAAAAAAGTTTAAGAAGCATAATATAAGCACAACCTCCTTTTTATAAATTCAAATATTTCAGATCAGCATTAAATTTGATCGATAGTCATTATATACCAATAAAGCAATATTCATTGAATTTCAATTTCTTCTTAAATTTTAGACATTTTGGAGGTTGAAGAAGAGGAACCCCAGAAGTTAAGGTACTGATCGATTGTTCCATTAGCCATGATCAGGTAGAAGTCTTAAGTACAAACTTCAAAGTTTAAAAAGATTCACCTAAAGAAGGTCAAAGGTTACATCATGCCGAAAGTTATGAGAACAGTTGAACAAATAATACAAATTCATTTGTTTTGTTTTTTTCTTTTTTTTTTGGCATTTTATTATAAGATTTTAATATAAGACCTATTGAGTAAACCCGAATCAAAATGGACTTGGGTCAAAATAGACCTGGATAAGAGTGAACCCGATTCAAAATGGAACTGAATCAAAATGGATCTGAATAAGAGTGGACCAGAGTCTGTGGGAGTTGAAAACTCTCGCCCTTTAACTCAGAAGAGCGACCTAGCTACGTCACTTCCTGTTTCTCATATTTCATCCTCTTTTCCGCTGAATGCTCAACCAGTCAACCGCAAGTAACGTTACTTGCGGTTGACTGGTCGAGCGTTCAGTGGAAAAGAGGATGAAATATGAGAAACAGGAAGTGACGTAGCTAGGTCGCTCTTCTGAGTTAAAGGGCGAGAGTTTTCAACTCCCACAAGTCAAAATGGATCTGGAAACACTGGCAACTGAGAGATGACTCTACACTTCTCAAAGCTCATCAAATCAGGTTTCACTACAAGATGTAGTTTAGTGGGTTAGGAAGTAAGGTAGACAGAAAAAAAATGATAGAAAGGATTGGGAAAGAAGCATTTATGTGTGTGAAATACCTCGCCTAATAGTATCAGTTAGTAGCAGTTTAGCGGGAACCTTAAGAAAATAAAATAAAATATCATTCTTACTTATATCGTAGTTTGGCAAGAAAGATACGCCTTCCCATGTGTCTTCGGTTGGAGTTCCAAGAAGCTACAAAAAGAATCAAAGAAACGGTTTAGAACATTACAATCAAAACACAGTTTGTTTTTTTTGTAGCCCTTTTTTTTTTTTTTTTTTTGAGTTCTGAACAATTATGACTTATTCGCATTATTTGACTTATTCAAACTGCAAGATATTTGTTCACATTACATTTAAAATTCTGCATGTTGTTAACCAGGGAAAAGGGAGAAAAAAATGATAAAAAATTTTGCGATGAGGTTTCATAATTTTTATTATTCAAACGACTATTCTCATCTTCATTGTTATTTTCACGTTTCAGCGAATGTAACCTCTGACCTCCTTCAGATGCATCTTTTCAAACTTGAAAATATTTTAGTTGAACTTGGGAACCAGTATGAAATTTTGAATTGAGTCCTCTATTTAATTAACACGAGTAGATTGTTCTCGTTCTGTTAGCCATAACCAAGTAAAAGTATTAATTTTTCATGTTATTCTTGGATATTATCGCCTATAGTAAAGATTGAATTTTCAATCTTACGAAGACCCATGGCATAATGGTTAAAGGTGTTGTGATACAATAAATTTTAAATGGCAGCCTTCTGTCCTCTTCCACCAGGACAAAATTGGAATAAGGATTCTAAGCACTAGGTTTAGTACAATTATATTTTGATGTTAATCTTCAGAAGGGGGCATATAAAACTGGTGGAAAACTGTTCTGGGAATTAATTTGAATCTTTCTGGGAAAATTATTTTTCTACTTTGATATAAATATATTTTCATTTAATTTATTGAAAATCAGATTTTTTATTCCCTTTTGCATCTTTTTAGTGTTTTTTTTTTTTAAATACAACACTTTTAATAGAACCGATTTAAAAAATAAGTACATGCAAAAAAATGCAACAATTGAATCTATATTTCAAATGAAAACTTTCATTTGTAAATAATTTTCATTACGAAATTATGTTTAAAACAGAGTTATCTCCCTTGGTAAAAAATAAAACGCCATTTTGTTTTGTAGTTATAAACAATTTCTTTTATACAGAGTGTTCCAAATATCTTGGGCACATTTCAGGTCCTCATATCTGCTTAACTATGAATAGTAATAAAATGAAAGTGGTGTCATTTTTAAAGCTAAATGCATTAAGTTTTTTGTAAGGCTTATTGATTTTTTTTCATTTCTTTTTAGATCCCCTGCAAAAGTAAAGAGAAAGAAAGATTTGTTTTAAAGAAAATCATAAAAACTTTGCAAATCAGTTTCTGAATTTTTTGAGATGAGGATTAATTATTTATATCATGTTAAACAGCTGCAGATGAGTTAATGGAAAGGTTTGTTTGTTTGTTTGTTTAACCAGCATATTGATCTTCTTTGGGTCATTTAATGTTATGATCCAGTAATGGCCTTCACTCAACCAGAAAAGGCGTTTTGCGTGCTTGAATTTGCAAAAACTGAATCATGGACATTTGTTTAACGTGCATTTTGCAAAAAATCCTTACATCCTGCGATTTTTTTTTTGGGGGGGGGGGTGAAAGGACCAGTCTATGTGCCTTCCATTTCAAGAGACGTGGATGAGCCAAAGGCCTGAATAATGGAAGCAGTCGCAACCATTGACAATGCAATGCTGGGACGTGTTTGGTAAGAATTGGACTATCAGTTTGATGTGTGTCATGTGACCAATAGTGCTACCATTGAACATCTTTGAGCATTCCATGAAATACTTGAGATTACAAGTTTTCTGAATATACCAGACGCGTTTTTATATCTTTAATAGTTCTCGAGATATTCAATGTCAAAATGGGCCCAAGAATTTTGGAATACCCTGTACTTTGTCAGATCAAAAACGACTGCAACTAAACTTACAAGTTGAAACAAACAAAAATGTCTTTTCTAGGACAGTAAATAAAAAGAAAAGAAGAGGAAGAAGAAGACGACTCATTGTTTAACTGAGAAACAATATTCGATAATTGATTTTGTATTTAAATGACGTAACGTACCCAAAAGATTTTATCTAACTGATCAAACGTGTCTTTCATTCCTGGAAATGTCGCAACACCCGACACCATTTCTGTGAATATACAGCCAACACCCCTGCAAAAGAAAAGAGAAAGAAAGATTTGTTTTAAAGAAAATCATAAAAACTTTGCAAATCAGTTTCTGAATTTTTTGAGATGAGGATTAATTATTTATATCATGTTAAACAGCTGCAGATGAGTTAATGGAAAGGTTTGTTTGTTTGTTTGTTTAACCAGCATATTGATCTTCTTTGGGTCATTTAATGTTATATATAAAATTTAAATTTTTAGATGCTTTCACAGTTTATTTTTGCTGGATATATTCGCGTAAAGTTTTGATATTATTTGTTATTTATATTTTATGCTAAAGATCTGCTCTTTTTGGGAAATTTAGAATGATTTTAGAGTTTTCTTTTTCGAAGAGTTCTTTTAAGTTTGTGGCCTTGTAGTAGTGTTGACGAATTTGTGTGAGATCATAGCAGTCAAGTAAAAAGTTTTTCATCACATAAGGTTCGTGACATGGTATACATTTGGGAGATTCTTCATTTTTTAGTATGAAGGAGTGAGTTGTGTGTGTCCTATCTAGATACGTGATAAGACTACTTCTTTTTTTATGTGATTTTCTTGGATTTAGTAGGTTTTTTAAATATAGGCGTAATTTGGAAAAGTTTATTGTTTTGGCAATTGTTCCAGTTTTTTGCCATTTGTTTGTAATAAGATTGTTTATTAAATGTTTGTAGTCCGTGCATGGGACCTTTATGTCACTTATTTAGAGTTTTAGGGAACCTTTGGCCGCTATATCAGCTTTTTCATTTCCACGAAATCCATAATGACTAGGAATCCAACAGAAGAAAGTAAAAGATCATTTAATTTTTTTAATGATTCTAGTACTAATAATGAGTCTACAAATATTATGAATTTCTTGGAGTTTCGGTTCGTGATAATATCTGGGGGGAGGGGGGCATTTGTCCCAATGCAACAAGAATACAGGAGAAGTATACTCATCCTGCTGATGGATTCAAGCAACTGTGTTTCCTTCTTCTTTTCTAATGGCCTCATTTCTAGAAAAGATGCAAGTTTTCCAGTTGTGTTTTATCTATCCTTCAGCAAGTTGATTGACCCTTCAGCCACCACTTACTAAATCAGTTTATTGCCTAATGTGGGGAGTGTGAGCGTATTTTCTTGTTGTGGTTGTCTGATTTAGTGCGTCATGATCAACTGATTGATTGCATCGGGCCTATCCAACCACCTGTCTTAGCCCAAGTAAGGCCAAAGTGGCATGTTGCATCTCATGTTATAATAGGACCTTGAACATGATCTGCTCAACCACTAGAATCCCTGTCCTTAGGCAATATGGGTTGCCACCCACGTTCAACAGGTGGCCCCACTGAGAGACTTATACTCTCCGCAGGGGGGGGGCAGTCAGTATATATTAATTCCACCAACAGGGCCAGAGTTAATGAAAAGGTTTGAGAGGGAGGGCCAGACAAAAAGTACACAAATCGTGTGCTTTTTTGGTTTGATCCCTTTCATTTTCTTAGCTGGTGAACTTTCAACAAAAAGGGAGACTACTTTTCCAAATGAGGACAGTGTGACCGGATGTAACGAGACAGATTCTCCGTTAGTCTGTTACTCACTACACATACACAAGTTGTCTTTCTGGTGTTTTCCTGTGACTGTCTTTAAATAAATCTTAAAATAAAAACACCGGCGTCCGAGTGATTGTATTCCACAGACGATCAACAACCTGCGTTCACGACGATGACACAGGTGTATAAGAGTTTAAACGCCCATCGGTAAGTGAAAATATAAACAAACATATGTTTGGATTGATCTCAAACGATATCTTTTGCACGTTTTAAAAGCAGAGTTAAAATCCACATCTGTAGAGGTCAATTTTTCCCCCCAAATATTATATATTAACTTTACATCGAACCACATTGAGAGCAAGTAAGATTTGCAATCATAAAAATTTAAAGAAAAAAAGAAAAAATATATATTAATAATAAAAGGGAAGAAAATAAAAAAAACTAATTTCACTCTCCTTTTCATATCAATACATTTTGGGAGTCAGTAAAAGCAGAACAGTTGAGATAGCAGGGTCAGTTGGCAGAAGAAAACAAAGCATGAAAGTGATAAAAAATCGATCTGAGAAAATGAGAAATGAATGAAGACCTGGTCAGAGATAGGTTAGTTTGGAAGTCAGTTACTTAAAACCGTACAATGCATGCTAGCACATAAAACTGATGCTAAACTGAAGATGACGGTGAAGTTTTCTTTCTCATCAAATCTTCCTTGGAGTTGATCTTGGAAAGTCAGTTATCTCTATAGTTCTAAACACTTTCTCACACCTTTACAAGTCTATCCGAGCATTTATGGAGTGCTGTTGTCATATTTGGGCTAATAAATCTCTGTCTCATTTGTGAATGCTTGATAAGGTTCAGAAACATATCTGTAATTTGATTGGCCTCCCACCTTTTTCTTCTCTTCCACTTCTTTCTCACAAACATGACGTTGTTAATCGAAGTCGGTTCTAAATAAATACTATCATAGCATGTCTTCCTCACAATAGTCTTATCTATTTTCCGTCTCCTTTCATCCAACGCAAATCTTTCTTGGAGTTCATATATTACATCCATTGCTCTTTCTGCTTCTTCAAAAGTTTGTCCTCTCTACCGTTCCAAACACTTTCTCACACCTCTACAAGTCTATCAGAGCATGTATGGTGTACAGTTTTGATATTTGAGCTGGTGGATTTCAGTCCCATTTGAAGGATTTTTAATAAGGTGCAGAAACGTATGTGTAATTTGATTGGCACCCCCCCATCTGTCCCTCTTATCTACCTTTCGCTTTTTTTTTTTTTAACATAGGCGTCACCACTTATCAAGGCCGATAGGCCACTCAAGGATAAGGGTTAAAGAGTGCACAGTAGTCAAAAGGACAATATAGTAATCGATAGTAATGGAAGTTCGGTAAATTTGTTAACTTAAGTGGAACGGCTCATCAGAAACTTGTTGGACTTGAAGACAACCATATTATAGACAGCTGGAAAGTAGGAAAACGGAAGACAATTCCACAGGCGTGCAGTTCTAAGAAAGAAGCTTTGATCATGGAATCTATGTTTAGGTTTAGGCACAGATAAAGAGTGGGGAGAATTATTGATAGTGTTTTCAGCTAGTAGAGTGTTTCTTGTGAAAGTTTGGCGAGGGGGGGGCCATAGATTGAAGCTCAGTCGAACACTTTCCATGAAAATAACGATCGTTGTGCTGTTGTTAGTCTTTTCTGCAAATAATACTTTGCTCTTCAGAATTGTCTGATCTGTTTCCTGATTCTTTTGTTTTGGTTCGTTTGACTCATTAATCTAGCGATCTCCATTAATTCACTGTTTTCATACTTCATTGTAATACAGTTTCTTATTCCAGTAGCTTCTTTCTAAAAATTGCCAGCTTGTGGAACTCTTCCTGCTCACTGTTTTCCTCCTCCCTATATTTTTGGTATTTTTAACTTTAAGATAAATAAGCATTTCTTTACATTAATCATTTTTTGTTCTGGTTATCTTCTTACATCAAGTGACTTTATGTCTTGTCTGGAGCGATTTTCATAAAAAAAAATGAGGATTTCTTAGTATTTTTGCATGTGCTCTTTTGTAAAAAAATTTCTGTATGAAGAACTAATTAGTATTTTTATAAAAGATACTCACCACATGTCCAAGGATGTTGAATAATCTGTTGAGCCGAGTAAGACATCTGGTGGCCGATACCAAAGAGTCACCACTTCATGTGAATATGTTCGGCTCGGAACGGACTTGGCTCGAGCAAGACCTACAATAACAACAAAAAAACAAAAAAAAAGGAGAAAACAGAAATTAAATCTTTTTTTTTTTTCAAATTAGTGAGAAGCAAAAAACAAAAAAACATTTCTAACGCGACCCACAGAAATTCAAAGATGAATTTAAAATATAAAGACCATAGAAATTATGTATAAGATTTTTTATTTTGTTTTCTTTGTTTGTTTTAGATAAGGATTGATTATGTGGATCTTCAAATCACTATTGGTGCTAGTCCATAACTCCAAGAAAAAACAAAAAATAAATATTCTGTATAATGCACGTACACATAATGAAAAGAAAATATTATAAACTTAAAACCATGTAAATTGATAAAGTAGCTTTATTTTTATTTTAAAAAATCTTTTTGTCAAACACTTAATGAGAATTTGAAGACATTAGTATGTTAGTATTGTTTCTGCCAACCAACCAAACCTTGCAATGTACATACAAATAGGGGAAGCCAAAAAACTATAAAATACGAGCCAGCTTTATAATTCTCGACCCCCTCTCATTTCGTCTTTTAATCCTCACATCCAATGAGCAATGTTTCTGACAAATGAAGAAGAATTGCTGTTTTCTGTGTTGGTTGTTGCTTTCAATGAGTGGTATTTTCGAACGTCTTACAGCATTCATCAGCATTCAACTGTCAATCAGTTAGATGGCTGTACATATTTAGGAAATAATGTTTAAAGAGAAATAATTGTACCGTAAAATGGCATTCGTCACTTGTCTGAGGGAAATAATGCTATTTTACTAAGAGATTTGTTCATATTCTTTTTTTTTTTTTTTTTCATACAATAATTTGGGGCACTAAAACCGATGCACTTTCAAGGAACTGTAAAAAGAGAAAGATGCGATTACTTTTTTTCTTTTAACAAAAAATGAAACTATTAAAAAAAGGAAAGAATTTTTATTAAAGAAATCTGCAACGTGACTACTGAAAAGTTAGCTACGCTTAATTCTTGATGACAATAATAACAAAAATAATATTAACAAAGAAAAGACAAGGCATAAAAATGGAAAGAAAAGGCTGCAACGACTTTTTGTTTTCCGACTATTTTTTTTTTATTAAAAAAATGTTGAAATTTTCAAAAATGTAATCGTTATAAAAAAGACAGAAAATGTGACGCAACTTACAGAGGAATTGTAACTTTTATTATAAAAAAAAAATTTTTTTTTTTTATAATTATAAAAATAAGGATGAAAACATTTAAATAGGATGTTTGTTTAATAAGAAAATCCCTATAATTCCTATGAAAAAAAAAAAAAAAAAATTTAACGAATCTTATAGTAAAATAGAGTTATCTCCCTCAGACCATTGACGAATTCTTAACCAGCGCTTCTAAAGTTACTTCCCTTGCAAAAAAGATTTTTGAAATATGATATCTAGAGTTATTTACCCTTTGATTGACACAACAAAATAGGGAAAATCCAAAATGGAGGATGCTATCGAAATCGGTTTAATGACAAAGAATTAAACTCTCCTTATTCATTGTAATTCTCCCAGCTGTAAAATTGTTATTAAATCATTTATCAGCTTTAATATGCATTTTATTTAACCATATTTGTGTCTCACAAGCAACAAACTATTTCACAACACTATCCTTCCCAATAATTTTTATCATGGAATGAATGATTTGATAAGTTCAAAATAAAAAACATGAGATACTTGTGAAATCAGTTGATGCGATTCCCAGGCAGATTTAGGATCTGGTAACGAACGGCGCCCATACTGAATTGTAAAACTTCATGCTATACGTTTTCTTGCATATTCATTTTTCTAAGAATTTATATTTTGGTAATAAATTATGAGCCGTCAATAAGTAAAAGAAGTAGAACATGAACGTTGGGTTTACTTTCGCCAGCCTCGTAATTCTCGCTTTTCATTTTGTTCTTTAGTCCTCACATTCCATGAGTAATGTTTCTGACAAAGGGAGAAAAACTACTGTTTTCTAGATCGAAATCTGTCCACTTATTGTTAACTAGTTTTGGCCTTAAAATAGCATTTTTTTTTTTATTTTATTAGCTCTTTGCATCAAGTGGCTTCTTGCTTTGTCTAGAGTGATTTCCATGAAAAATAAGAAAAAGAATTCCTTACCAAAATCTGCAAGTTTCAGTTCCCCAACATCACTTATTAAAAGATTCTGCGGTTTTAAATCTCTGAAAAAATAAATAAAAATATTTAAAAAAAAAAAAAAAAAATTTCATTAAAACCAAAGTCAAGTTAATTTTATATATACACTGGCAAAATACAAAAATAAAATTCTAAAATTCTATTTTTAGCAATTTAGCAGATTCCTTAACACCAAGTTCCTGAAATTTCTGGATCTCATCATCCCTAACACAACCATCCAGACCTTATTTTAGCTTAAGGTGGCATTTTTGTCATATCAAGGGATATAATTTTTATTGCAACAATATTTATGCCCTAGCAGGAAGACCTGACGTTGCCCGGGTTGAATGAGGAGCAATAAATGTTCTACTTTCCCATACGTTCATTGTCACTGAAATCAGTGAAATTACCCATTTTGCAATCAAATCAATTGATTGCCCACTCTAGTCGGGGACACATCGCAGTGTACCAAGAAGTTCCACATGCCTCTCCACAGTCGCTTAGTCTAAAATACATTGTAGTCTACATTGCACTGTAGAGAACCTACTGTTGATTTTATAAGATTACTTTTTATATATAATGGTTTGCATTAATGTCTAAAGTACAAAAGTTAAATACCATAGTTCAATTGCTAATGCACACATCTTATAAAAAAAACAAAACCTACTGTTGATTTTTTTTTAAGTGGGCTCGTCTGTTTGTGAGGTGATAAAACTTCTTAAATGCAATTGTGATGTTAGGCTGTATGTTTACTTTGATTAAAATTGGACCGTTTCTTCTTTTATCAGATTTTTTTGGATTATCGATTTCCAATACTTATCACAGGTATTCCGATACCAAACCTATCTAAGAACATGCTCAGACACATCAAGTAATATTTGTGAGAAATTTCAAAATAATCAATCCAGTCATTTCAGAGTCCATAGGGAATGAACCCACACATACACACGCACAAAAAGTGCCTTTTGTACATAAGTAGAGATTTCTTATGCATTTTTTTTTATCTCAACTTATTTTTTAGATTTTTTTTCTTTCAGATGATTTTCATTTACAAAAATCAAAGTGTTTTTATTTGTTTTAAAATGAAAAAAAAAATGAAAATGAAGAAAAAAATTTTTATCGAAAAGTTGAAGGAAAAAAATTTTTTTATCAGAAAAAACAAAGCCATGCTCACCCTCCCCCCAAACTAAAATGTAATTTCATTAGTTATTGAAATTTTATATTTTGAGGAATTAACAAGTAAATAATAATAAAAAAAGAAAATGCAAGACATAAAACGTCTCTGTTGCACTAAAATCAATTATTGAAAACAAAAAAAAGCAAAAAACAAATGTAGATGAAAAATAAACAACGCATGTGTGTAAAAAAAAAAATACACATGTAAAATAAAATAGCAGTTAAAAATAAAATAACAGCAAAACTAAGTTCTTACTTGGTACTGAAAAATATAATCAAACGCCAAAAATTACGGAAAATGATCAAGTAGAATTTTAATAAAAAATAAAATTAATTTAGTGATTTTATGCTGTTGACAGCAAGGGAAGACAATTAATAAGTCATTAACTAAAATTACATATAGCAATAGTGACTTCTCTGGACTATACGATACATAGCTGAATTTCATAAATAAAAATACTTCATTTTTCCATAATTTTCGATGTATAATATTTTTCAATACAAAGTAAGTACTTCAGAAATTATTCAGCTGTTATTTTATTTTTAACTGATATATTACACAGGTGTCTTTTCATGCACATGTGACAACAAATAAATAATATAAATACCAAAAATATTATTGCAAGAACAATTATCTCCCTTTATATAACAAGTTGCCACCTAAAGTAAAAACGGCCACAATCTAAATATGTCAAAAATAATCTGATTAATGATAGAACGATTCCAATACAATTACCATTTTTATTCCGATTCTTTTAAATGCTCTCAATAATTAACTATAGAGTTGCTGCTTTTTGTTCTTTTTTATTGCACTGTAGAGAATCTGTTGATTTTTTTTAAAAAATCATTTTAATGACTTGGATTAAAGTCTAAAATGCAAAAGTCAAGTATCATGGTATAATTGTGCTCTAAACAGAAACATTCATTTCAAACGCACCCTTGTAATATCAAAGAGTCTACTGTTGATTTTACGCCAGGCCTTTCTACTTGTGCAGTAATAAAACTTCTCAAATGTACTTGTGATGTAAGACAGTATAAGGTGTTCCTTCTTTCATCGGATTTTTTCGCTTATTCGTACTTACCGAAAACATTCTGATACAAAACCTATTTAAGAACACTGCCAGATACATAAAGTACATTTGGATGAAATCTCTAAAAAATCGGCCCAGTCGTTGAGGAGTCCACAGGGAACGAACTCACACAAAGTTTCTTTTTATATAATAGTAGATTAATAAAACTCATTTTACTTCAGGTGCAAAGTTTCAGAAATCTAAGAGACTTTTCCTGAGGCTAAAACTTCAAATATGGATATGGCAAACAGTAATGACCTCCTCGTGAAACAGAAACACAGATAGAGAACGCTGCATTTCTTCTGTTTCATATGTACGTATATTTTTGCAAACATAAAAATATAATTGTGGGGGTTGATTTATAGATTTGAAAGTTTATAATTTAAAATTAATAAATATTTTATCATTAGTACCAGGAATGGATAATTAAATTAAAAAAAAAAAAAAAAAATTGCTTCTGGCATAGATGGTACACTTCTGATACAATATTTCTGATTCCATTACCCCCAAAAGTTCTGATTCTTCTGATTCCTGATTCTAGTTAATTGTTCCAACACTAGATATGAGAGAATTGCTAATCTGGCTTTTAAAATTATCCCTTAAAAAAGGGAGAGAATTTAAAAAATGTCTTTCTCGACTTACCTGTGTAAAATTTGTCTTCTGTGACAATAGGCGAGTCCTCTTAACAACTGGAAGGCAAACAACTAAAAAGAAATCGAAATAAATTTTGAGAAACACAAAAATTAATATATTCTCTACTAGCAGGGAGACCTGACATTGCCAGGGATTGAATGAGAATCAACAAATGTTTGTTCACCCTCCCATATTTTATTGTCATCGAAATTAGTGAAATTGCGCATTTTTCAATAAAATGGATTAATTGCCTGCTCTAGTTGGGGACCCACCACAGTGTGCCGGGATTGGAGCCTCACATGATTCCCCACAATGACTTACTCCACATTGCACTGTAGAGAACCTACTGTTGATTTTATAAAATTATTTTTATATAATGACTTGAAAAAGTCTAGAATGCAAAAGTCAAGTATCATGATTCAATTGTGCTCTAAACAGAAACATTCTATTTCAAACGCACCCATGTCATATCAAAGAGCATACTGTTGATTTTATGTCGGGCCTTTCTGCTTGTGCAGTAATAAAACTTCTCAAATGTACTTGTGATGTAAGATTATAAAAGGAATTAATTTTACTTAAAATCACCTGTTCTTTGTTTCATCGGATTTTTTCAATTATCCATACTTATCAGAAACATTCTGATACAAAGCCTATCTAAGAACACTGCCAGATACATAAAGTACATTTGGATGAAATCTCTAAAAAATCGGCCCAGGCGCTTAGGAGTCCATAGAGAACGAACTCACACAAAGTTTCTTTTTATATAATACTAGATTAATAAAACTCATTTTACTTCAGTGCAAAGTTTCAGAAATCTAAGAGACTTTTCCTGAGGCTAAAACTTCAAATATGGATATGGCAAACATAGTAATGACCTCCTCGTGAAACAGAAACACAGATAGAGAATGCTGCATTTCTTCTGTTGAGCAGAAAACAACGGCCCTATATCGTTTGAGAGTGTCCATGGAGACCATGACTTAGTGCCGAAGTGAAAACCCCTAGAAATGTAAATTTAGATTCCAATTGAGAATGTTTTATGGCAGAATAAAGTCTGCTCACATCCTCTGCTGCTCAAGTGGAAATGGATTTTAAAACTTAACTTGGACCTCAGAAATCAAAAATAAAAATAATTAAAAAAAATTAGAAATCAAGTGTTAACCCCTTCCTTCCTGGAAGTAACATTTGATCTCTATATGAGATAAAGAATGATATTTGCTACCGAAACATTAGCAGAAACTCGCAATGAAGAGAGTAACCAACAGAAGGTATTGTTGTTTGGAAGAAACAGCTTACCTTGTTGACATGTATGTAATAATGTTTATCTGCTGTTTTATCTTGTAGAGTATTTAATTCTGATCTCTGAATAATGTCGGGTCATCAAAGAATAATATGCACTGTTTCCGAGCCTATTTCTTCCTTGTAGACTTGTATATAATCAAATTTATCAGATGATTTCCAATAATGGAGTATTTCTTTCCAATCCCCTAATAATGTCAGGTCATCAGGAGAGAATATGCACCATTTCCGGGCTTACCTCTCAAAAATCAGAAATCAAAACTAGCCCCAATTGTGACGCTAACACTTTGATCTCTATAAGAGATACATATATAATCAAGTGTTAAAGTTCTCCTTTAACTCTGAAATATTTGAGTGTGCCATTAAATCGTTCTTTACCTCTCAAATCTTGAGACAGTAAAGAATCGAAAAACATTAATTTTCCTCTCACCAATTGACCAGTTAATTATGTTTATGATATATCTTTGTTTTGATCTTTTACTCTTACTGGATTCCATGACAAGAATTCATCTAGTCTGGTGGAGTGACCAGGTAATTGCTATTACTTGAAGCAACATCACTAGGAGAAGGTCCACCATTTCTTGTATGAGTCAGTGTATAATCATGTCAAGGAGATCTTATTTTGGGCTTCGAATATTATGTTGCTTTGAATATTTGGTCAGAGTTTATTTGTAAGGTGAAGTAGCCTCATGTCAGGTTATCCTGATAAACTCTTGTATATAGAGACCAAAGACACTCAAGGATGGTGTCCAACTTGCATCTCACCTTCATCTCCTCTCAATGTAGAAAAATCAACATAGTCAACTGATCATCAGGAGTTTATTAAGCTTCCATATATATTCAGCCTCAATAGCAGTCTACCAGAGCCGATATGCCGGTTTTCATTATTATCATTATTCATTATCATTACTAGCCTGAGTGCCCAGTGTTGCTCGGTTGTTTGGAGATGTGTGTTGAGCAAAAAAAAAAAGTGGTAGTAGACAGGCAGGCTTGAACCCATGACGCGAAGGACGAAAAGAAAGTGAAAGTCTTACCCTTACTCCATGACACAACCGGAAGTTCGGAACATTGAAATTAGTAAAGTCATTCCAACCGATATGATGACTTGCAAAAATGGCTATGCAAAAAAAAAAAAAAAAAACGCCCTCCTTGTAGAAAACTACCCAGTTGAGTGTGAAGGCATTAATGTTTTTAGCTAATTTTTCGAAGAGTCGAGCTCCAAGACGATACCAATCTCGTGGAAATCCATCGC
Organism: Euprymna scolopes; assembly: GCF_053919585.1. Taxonomy (NCBI): domain Eukaryota; kingdom Metazoa; phylum Mollusca; class Cephalopoda; order Sepiida; family Sepiolidae; genus Euprymna; species Euprymna scolopes. The sequence continues at coordinate 6,049,026 of NC_136511.1, forward strand.
CTTTGTTGAAAGTTTTAAGCAGACATACAAAACAGACATACATGCATACATTTAAACAGACAGGTGAGATTTATATAACAGATTATTAATTATTTAAGCTGATATGCCAGGTTTGATCTGATCCAACATTGCATACCCATCTTCAAGGTTGATGCCGTTCAAATTTTATTGTCTAAGATCATTGTTGATGGTTTGCATCCAAGTTTTTTAATGAAATGTGCTCCAACAAACTTATAACACTAGTGTCATATATCCATAAAGCCAGCATTTGTCCATGCCTGGAGTATTGGTGCCACATATGAGCCAGTCTATCCAATTAATGGTCTCTTTATTGAACAGAGTTCAAAACAGTCTCCAACCTAATATGGCCCGCACTGTTAAACAAGCTCCAACCTCTGTCCCATCACCACTGTGCTTGTTTTACAAGTGCTTTAATGGAATGTGCTCCAACGAACTTGTAGCACCAGTGCATCCTTGACATAAATATTCCCGATTAACCGAACAAGCAGAAAAATACAACCCTTCTCCAGTCAGGATTTCCAAATGCTCAAAAGCCTTTCACTCTAATAATTTCTTCCCTCCTTGTTTCCTGCTTCTCTAACTGTATTTCTATGCAAAAGTTTAAATGTAATGTGAACAAACATCTTGTTGTTCAACTCCCTACTTAGAGTGTCTGTGAAAACATTGTTCCAAATTCTCAGTGAGAATATGCCTTATTTGGGATGAATATGAAGGGAGCGGGGGGGTTCTTATGTTCATCCCACCTTCCTTTGACCTTCCAACTCAAGCTCTATGCTTTATGTCATTTAAGAATCACTCCTCTCAACATGGCCAAATCAGGGTAGCTGAATGACTGCTTAGAGCTCGACAAGTTTTGGTGGTTATAGTCAGCTAAAGTACTTCCTAACTTCCGGCATAGCTGCTACCAGAAGCGGTTACAAGGCAAATCAGTTCCTTTGTTTTTTTTTTCTCTTACACCTATTCCTCTGTGAATGTACTTTTTTTTCTTTTTTTTTTATTACATTTTTCTGATCATTCTTTTTTATTTAATAATCATTGAAAAGTTTTTTTCAGTCTCATTTTAATTTCGGATTATTGAAATTAGTTTGATTTTTGGAAACACATTTGCACCTTGTTTATTTATTTTAAATAGAGAATTATTGGAAACACTTTTTAAAATCTTTTTAAACTATTTTGGAAATATTATGTATTGGATATTTTTTTTTTGATGTTTGAAATTTTGTCATGATTTCAATAATTTTATTTTTATACTTTCATAAACATATATTTATTGTATAAATTCAAATAAAAAAAATGTTTATTTTAAAAATTTTTTTAAAATCTATTTTTATGTCATCTATAATATAAATCTCACATGTCTGTTTAAATATATGTATGTCTGTATGTATATCTGCCTAAAACTTTGAACAGATTTTCACAAGATCAGTATTGTTTTGAAGCTCAAGCCTTCAGACGACAAATATAAAAAAATTGGCTAAAAACATTAATTCCTTCACCCCCAACTGGGTACTTTTCTACAAGGAGAAAGTCACTTTTTTTCGCCGATATTTTCCAAAGTCATCTTTTGTTTTTGATTGACTAGCCTTAATTTAAACCTTCGCCACTTCCGGTTTGGCGATGGATGCAATGGCAAAGACGTCACTTTTCTTTTTTTTTGTTTTTATATTCTTTTCTTTTAAATTTTTTTTACTCAACACCCATTTCCAGGCTAGTAAACATATTTCTTATAAAATTTGAAATAAAATAAAAACTTTTATTTTTTAATTTTGTTATTAAAACTGCAAATAAAGAATAATCGTGTTATTTTTATCCATATAATTTTTTGTTCATTTTTATGGTAGAATTTTCAATAATGTCTTTTTCTTATATTTTATTTCAATAAATCGCTTCAGAATAGAAATACTGAAGAACAATAAAAGTGATTTTCCTTATCAAAAGATAGCAGAGATGCCGGAAGTTAGGAAATACATAAATACATAATAACCGTTTTGGTAAATTCAGCTTTGCCAATATGGATAAATATTTTTTAGTCTTGAAATGAACTTCTTACTTAGAGTGTTCGTGTAGACATCATCCCAAATTCTCAGTGAGAATATGCCTTATTTGGGATAAATATGATGGGCAGGGGTGAGTTTTCTTGTCATCCCACTTTTCCTTGGCTTCCAACTCAAGCTCTATGCTTTATCTTATTCAAAAATCACTCTTCTCAACATGGCCAAACTAAGGTAGTCGGTTGACTGTCAGGAGCGGAACAAGTTTTGGTAAATAGAGCCTTGCCAATATGGATATGTTTTAGTCTTAAAATAAAATTCAAAAATTTCAAAAAGAAAATGAAATTAAAACTTAAAAAAAAAAAAAAATGAATTTAAAATTTTCAAAAAAACTCCAAAAATGAAATACAAAATTTCCAAAAAGAGAAAATTAAATTAAAATTAAAAAAAAAAAAAATTAAATTAAATTTCAAGAGAAAATTAATTGAAAATAAAAAAAAATGAAATACAAAATTTTTAAAAACGAAAATGAATTAAAAATTTTTTTAAAAAGATAATGAAATTAAAATTTAAAAAAAAAAAAATGAAATTAAATTTCAAAAGAGAAAATTAATTTAAAAAAAAACAAACAAATGAAATACAAAATTTTTTAAAAAGATAATGAAATTAAAACAAAAAATGTTGTACTTACTTTAACGTTGAAAGCATTTAGTCCACCAGTATGTTTTTCTAAATATTGACTCAAATCTGTATGCTGCGAAAAGAAAAGACATTTGCGTATAATAACTAGCATCTCTTGTGACCCGTTGGGTCAGTATTTGTTATATCTATTATAACATAAAACTCAAATCATTTTGCATAGAAGTTGAAACCGTCCATCCACTTCCAGTTTACAACTTCCGGTTTGTAAAATTTTGCGCATGTGTAAATAAATAAAAACAAAGCTATAAAAGCTTCTTTTTTTAAAATCGACAATTTATGGGGATCGTCTTCTTTCTTATTTTATTTATTTGTAAATAGATTTGTACATTTTATTTTTATACACTCCTAACAATATAAATATATATATATATATATCTATAAAAGTGAATGTGTCTCTGTGTGTGTACATTTCCCTATGCAATAACTCTGTCAATTTTAAGTCTACAGACTCAAAATTTCATATACAGTGTACTGAGATTTGGGAAAATCTTTGTGATCAGTTTTCGGCCAGAAATTTGGCTGTTAAAGGGGTCAAAGTTCAACGATTTGACCTTTGAGAACTCTACCAAACTCCTCCGCCAATTTTGGGTCTAAACACTTGAAATTTTAGATATAGGTTCCTTGGACATGGATATAACTTAATAACTTGATTTTAGCCCAAAACAATAAATGTTAAGGGGTCATAATAGGGGTCAAAGTTTTTTAAAAATTGACCGCTTTTTTTTTTTTTTGTTCAACATACACCTCCAAACACCCGGGCAACGCCGGGCTGAAATGCTAGTAAATAAATAAAACCGAAAATATTTTTTTCAAATTGGTTTGTGCTACAAAAAAAAAAAAAAAAAAAAAAAAAAAATCGGTAAATTTTTACTCGGTTTCTACTTTAACATTTTCCTTTAAAATGAATGACAACTTATCAGTTTTTGGGTATGCTAAAATAAAACAAATATAAATTTTCCGCAAATAATTAGTTTTCTGGATATTAAGCAATGTAATCCTTTATGCTGAAAGTGGTGGCTATTGTTGTACGTGTAAGCACACATATTTTTGGCATAATTAATACACCCACTATTTCATAGCTAGCCATAACATATACTGACTCAACGGATCACGACTAGTCTAGTATATTGCTAAATATTTACTACTTAAACTGATGACGCTGTTATCTTGCTGGGTTGTTTGTCACCATGCACACTTTCTGTTTCTCAAGACGATTAATTGTTTCAAGGAAATCTAAAGAATTCAATAAAAAAAAAAAAAGGTCTTACATAATCCTACTTCCCTGCCTCGCCTAAGAAAATAAGTGAATAAAAATCTTAAGTAGTGCTCCTTAAAAAAAATAACACAAGACAACCACCATTTGTTGATAAAAAGGTAATTTTAAAAAGTAATGTAGCGCTTAAGTGTATTTTTATAAACTGGAGTGTATTTTTATAAAGCTTTTAATTTTAAAACCTATCGCAAAATTATCAGGTCGATTTCAGTAAATTGAACGATCTTTTGTGCTCTAGAATTTATTTTGGTGCTTGTTAAGATAGAGTCAACAGATCAATCTTTTTTAATATGCGGATTTAAGCAAAAACAACAGTACTCACTTGTCATGTCGAAAATAGTAATCTATCCAAAAATTACAAAAATACATTGAGTAAAACAACTGCTATTGTTTTTAGTAAAAAAAAAAAAAAAAAAAAAAAAAAAAAAAGAAAAGTCCACTATCGACTAAAACAAAATGTCAGCCATTAAAGTTGCAAAAAGGGAAAAAGTATGTCCTCTATTCGCAATCTTCAAGGTGTTCACATCTAGGAAAAATGCAATTTCTCCCAATTTTCCGTAAAAATTACTTTTAACTTTAAATAATTTTCTACTGAATGCATTTTCACAATTTTTGGATACCTTACTATTTTCGACATAACAAGTAAGTACTGTTGTTTTCGCTTAAAACCACATATTTAAAAAAGATCGATCTGTCAACTATTTTACCAAGCACCAAAATAAATCATTCTTAATACACGTTTGCCAGCAATGAACGATGCCTCAGTCCTAAAAGTCCAAAGTGCACTTTTTCACTTACATCTGTTGCCACTCAGAAATCAATGAACCCATCTCTTAAATGTGTTGACATCAACTGCATCGGCTTCATAAACGTTCAACAGGCGCCGGTGAATGTTGATCTGTATTATTTTTTTCTGCATGGAAGAATTCAATGACGCATTGCAAGTCCAGTCATTATAATGCAATTTGCAATACTCCTCTGATCCATTCAGGTGGATTAAAAAATCGGAGGCATTATTTTTGGAACGCCCCTCGTATTCTTTAGTGTAGGAAACAGATCATCTGTACATTCTGAGATTCTTTCTCACAATTTAAACGCAAGGAAATACAAGTTCCACACTTGGGAGAAGATAAATGTCCTAATTTTATTGAGGGATTATTTTTGTTTCAAAAAGGTCAGAACCTGATGACTAGTTTGACCTTTTGAAAAAAGAGGAAATTACATTGAAAGAATTATGGGGGAAAAAAAAGACACACATTGTGCTGCGTTAATCTTCGACTTAAGTGACAAAGTAATTAACAACAAACTAAACTAAAAAGAAAAAAAAAAAAAAACTTGCATGGAAATCCATCAAATATATCGTTTAGCGGTGGATAATTGGGTTGTCGGTCATCGAGTCAACAACTCAGGGTCAAATGACTGTTAAGTGAAGGCAATTGCTACAAGACTAAGCTAAATTTGGGTCAGTTGGTTTCTTGAGCAAAAGACTGTATTTAGAATCAACTAGGTGTAGTTATTATCTTCCTTCCATGGCGAGATGATCTGACACAAGAAAGTAGAATTTAAAAAGCCAGCGCCCTAGAGGAAAAGCACTCGTCTATAACAAAAACGTCTGAGCAGTCCCGTCGACAATTAGCAATAAACTAAACTCTTCTCAAAGAGAAAAAATAAAGCCTGCAAAGGTGGACCTCCTAGAATTGGACAGGATCAGAGATCTTAGTCAAGTCATCTTAACAGTGGATTAAACTCTGTTGGCTTTGGTGCCAAAGGATCCTCCTCCTCGGCTGATGACTGAAAGCACTAACTAGGTGAAATATGCACACCAGGACAAGTTCATGAGAAAGAGATACTTGGAAGTATAGAGCCCCCACCCCTTCCAATAACAACAACAGCAATCCCTAGTTAAGTGTTCATTAATATTGTTTTAGTTTCATTGTTTTTAACATTTTTTTTTTTTTTTAGTTTTTATTATTTCATCGTTTCTTAAGATAGAAAAAAAAAAAGAAATCTTTGTTAAAATATTCAAAAAAAAAAAAAAAAAAAAAATAACGAAATCGTAATAAATTATCTCCCTTACTTTGCCACACTGAATTTTAAACTAACCGATCCTATTGTCCAGTAATATTTTGATGCATGGTATACGGCATAATTCATGTTGACACACCGGTTTCTCTCGTAAGATCACCGAAGTTAAGCAACATTGTAGTCTGTTCAGTAATAAAATGGGTGACCATTTGGGATTTCCAGGTGCTGTATGTGCTCTCCGCTTATCTTGGTATTATTTCCAGTTGTTTAGCACTTCACCTTGCCACTGGACTCAAGCAGAGTCGATTCAGGAGAAGTGTGGTTGGAGATCGTGCAACCCTAGCCTCACAATTACATGCGCAGCTACCTTGACAAGGAGTATTCATTGTTTCTTGAGACTAAACGGAGGCATCATCAATGTGTGGGTTCAAACTCACTTAAACCTTGAACTGCAGTTATACTTAAGAAACAGCTGTGGGTTGTTTGTTTGGTTAGTTTTTTTGTTCTTTTTCAAAATTTAAGTACGTTTCGTTTATTTAATAGACATAATTTTGGGTGAAAAGAGTAAACAATTTAAAAACAGTTAAAAATTGCTAAGTATTTTAATGTTATAACTAGGGTTGGACAACAGCATATTCTTTTCATTGTTTTGACTCTCGAGTGTGTATCCGTTGACATCTTATATGTTTTTATAGAGAGTGAGGTGGTTCTCGATTGATTAACTGTGTTGGATATATACTCGAGAGTCAAAACAATGAAAAGAATATGCTGTTGTCATAGCCCTAGTAATTACACAGTATCTAGATAAACTTGTAACTATGGAACCCCATTTTAACACAACATTCATCCCTTTCTTACGGTCATAAAGGCAATGGAAATATGATAGCATCAGAGCTAATAGGGATCCAGTGAAAATCCAGGAAAAGTTGGCATTAGGGTCCGTCATCCTCTGGCCATCTCTGTCTCTGCGTGTAGCAAGCAAAGACATACCAAGTCCGCTCTATCATCACTACAAGAGGGCAAGGAGAAAATGATATCAACAATGTGATCGTTTCGCACTTACTGCCTTTGATCTCAGCTGTAGTCTCTGGAATCAAACTTAATACTAAAATACGCATCTAACAAGCTCTCGTCCACATCATCCTACTATACAGCTATGAAAAATGGCTGACGAGAATAAGCAACCTACGAAAACTTGAGGCGTTTGATCACTACTGTTTATGCCACATCATTCGTGTTTGTTGGCAACAGTTCAACATCTCAAATATTGCTGTTCGTTCTCACTGCAACATATCCTCTCTACAACAAGCTCACACCACAAGATTTCTTTGTTGGTTTGGTTACACTCTTTGTCGTTATCCAAATGATTTCATCAACAAAGCTATTGATCTAGCCCCTCCTCAAGTTTAGAAAACAGTAAAACAATGCTGAGCTGATCGTGAGTCCCTGCCTTTATGGAATTCGCAGCAGGAACTGAGATTGTCTAATGCTCGTATTTGCTTTTGCGGTAGATCATCATGTCTGGTCAACATTCATTTAGGACGTGTTTAATTCTCTAGATGGAGCCGGCCCAACTGCTCCAAAATGAATGCTGAAATCAGACAAGACAACCGTGGATCAAAGGAGTGAAAGTGGCAATGTTGCTTCTGTGTCATTCCTTGTGTGTTCTGTGCCAAACCTTCCTCGACTTTGTATGCAACCACTGCACTTTGCTACCGAAAGTGTACCTGGATGTGCTGAAGAGTGTGGCGATCCCCTGATGCAATCAGATGGCCACTGGCAAAACCTGGACGTGGCTGCAGGACTCTGCGCAGACTCACAAGTTCAATGAAACCCAGGCTTCAGAAGGAGTGCTATGACTTTGTATTCTTCTCTCATTGCCCCCCCCTCCTCCCCCGACCTGAACCCACTTGACTACTTCGTTTGGTGTTAGATCGAGAACATCACCAACATGACCTCCTACAACACCAAAGCCAACCTGATCGCTGCTATTTGCAGAGTTCCTACTGGCACTTGTGGACGAGACATGCTCCTAGTTCCGGACCAATATCAAAGCGGTAATTGAGACAAGGTGGCTGCATTAGATAGATGTAAGCTCTATTACATAATCAAGTTATCTGAATTGATTTTTTCTATAAAAGTTTTAAAATAAAGCTGTTTTCTTTAGGGTGACAAATTTATTGTTCCACCCTGTATGTTAATGAAAAAGCTGTGACCAACAAGAAGGACATAATGCAGACCAGGCAATTCTGAGGCACAATTCTCATGAGTTCTACCCAATGGCAAATTGTGCCCATATTATGTGTCCTAAAAAACCTTTTAAAATACCCCAAAGAAACTGAAACTTGAGGAACATTCATTATTTTTAAAATAAAATAAAAATTCAAGTACTGTGTATTTTCACAAAAAAGCTTTTGTTATCGCTTTGCCCACTTAGCAAAGCACTAAATGAAACTAAATATAGCACCCATTATTCACCCTTATGCCTAGATGTGTTCCCAAATTCATAATGATCACTTAAATTAGTTTAATAGTGAATTCTGTATATAGAAATATAGAAACCTTAGCAAGGAGCCCAATGCATTCTTGTCATATCAAAGAACCTACTGTTGATTTTATATGACTGGCCTTACTGCTTGTGTGGTGATAATGGCTTGAATTTAAGTTTACAATAAAAAGTCAAGTATCATTGTGAAATTATGCTTTAAACAGAAACATTCATTTATCATATCAAAGAACCTACTGTTGATTTTATATGACTGGCTTTACTGCTTGTGTGGTGATAATGGCTTGAATTTAAGTTTACAATAAAAAGTCAAGTATCATTGTGAAATTATGCTTTAAACAGAAACATTCATTTATCATATCAAAGAACCTACTGTTGATTTTATGCCGGGCCTTTTGGTTTATCTTCTCTATCTCTTCTCTGAATAAATAAAATGAACTTATTTTTTCCCCTCCAACTTTGACCTTAATAGGATTAAAAATCATGACATTACATGCAATGTAATGAGTACAGACTGTAGCACATTATCTGAGGTTTGCTATAGGCCTATTAGCTCTACAGTTCCTCAATAATGGTACATTCCTATATTTTTTCAGGTGAGAGTCCACTGCCAAAATCGCTTAGATTCAAATGAAGTTGCAACATCTTTTCTCTCTATTAGATTCCTCCTTTCCCCTCTCCCCATTTACACTGCAGCGGATGGTTTCACAAGGAACACTACGAGGAAACACACTGGTTTGGAATCATACAAGGTTACTTATGTCGTTTCCTTTCTTTTTTTTCTTTCTTTTTTCCCTGATTTATGCTTTCTGTTTTTTCCATAATAAAATAGAAATGAAAAAAAAAAAAAAAAAAAAAAAAAACACGAAAACGCGATTACTATTATTGTTTTCTTTTTGCTTTTTTTTTCTTAGTGTAAGACGTAATCTGCGAGACTAACCGGATTTTACTTCTGGTTTTAACAACTCTAACCGTGAAATCTAACTATGACCTTTATTTATTAGTACTTTCAACTCAACATTTACTTTTACACAAAGATTACAACGAAACGATATCATGAATTCACTTGCATTACACTTAAATTAAAATTAATACAAATAAATTTATTTAGAATTCGAGAAAACAAAAACATTCATTTAGATTCGAGTGTGATGTGACTACTGAAACTAAACCAAAACAAACTTCACTGTGGAATTGATATTTGACCTAATTCCCTTTTTAGTTAATTCATCATATTTTTTTTTTTCTTGCACTTTCGCCTCAATAATTCGAGTTCGACCCCCCCCCCCTCCCCCTCAAACTCTTTTTGGATTTTTCAAACGCACGGGCACCGCCGGACCATTCGTATTGCATCACGTTCATTTTTTAATTGTTTTTTTTTTTTTTACACGATTTTTTTAAAAATAATATTAACACTGTTTGTTTTTATAATATTTAAACAGGGTTATGACTTAGCTTTGTTTTCATTTTACCCTCCCCCCACCAACCACACACGCCTCTAAAAACCAAGGCAACGCCGAGCCCCCCCCCCCGCTAGTGCTGTAATAAAACTTCTCAAATGCACTTATGATGTTAGGCTGTGTATAGGGTTAACTTTGGTAAAAATCGACTGTTCCTTCTTTCATTGGATTATTTCAAATTATTGATACTTATCAAAGACATTCCGATACAAAACCTATCTAAAAACACTGCCAGGCACATAAAGTACCTTTGTGAAATTTAAAAAAAAATCAACCCAGCTATTTAGGAGTCTATATGAAACGAACTCACATACACAGATAAAGTTCCTTTTATATAACAGTAGATAAATATACACATGTATTTAACTTTTCATAAATATTGAAAGCTGAAAAATAATGAAAATACTTACAACATATTCAAAAACAAATGTCAGCGTTTCATCCGTTCGTATTATGTCGTGGAGTGTGACGATATTTGCATGTTTCAAAATCTTCAACAAAGAAGCTGGAAAAAAAAAAATGAATAAAATAAACTTAAATAATCAACAAAATAAAAATTTAAAAAAAAAACGTCTTTACAGTCATGGAAAGTAGTGGGTTTACTTGACTTTTGGCAACTTTGTAACTCTGCTTTCCTTTAATCCTTGCATTTCATACAATATTTCTGACAAAGGTGGAAGAATTGCTGTTTATTCGGTTGGAATCTACTCATCTAACACTTATTGTTGGATAGCTTTTGGGGATGTTTTTTTTAAGCTCTTTTCATCATGCGGTTTAAAACCTAACTCGACCAACAGCAAAACCCAAAGCCTTCAGTGCCAAAGAACCTTCTACTCTGTTAGACTTTGGAATTTCCCTTCTGTCTCCCGCTTCTATGACTGTGCTAACAAGCAGAAATTTAAATGTAATGTGAACAAGCATCTCAACTCTCTACTTAGAGGGTCTCTCTAGGTATGGTTCCTAATTCACAGTGGTAATAGGATTTAGTTAGGGTGAATGAGTTAAAAAAAAAAATAAATAAATAAAAAAATAAATAAATATATATATATATATATATATATATATAAATAAATAGGAACATTCTATACAAACCCAATTTATAAATAAATTTTCCTTCTACATATTCAAGCATTGCATAAGCATGAAAGAAGTTCATTACTAACCAGCAGAATGTTGACTAATTGAAGAGTCTATTAGGTTTGTATATAAAGAGTCATCATGTATGAAAGTGAAATCTGGCCATTGAGAGTTGAGGATATGCAATACATGAAATGAAATGATATTTGAATGATATCAATGCCTTCATTCAGTCTCAAAAGACGAGGGATACCCCCTGTAAGGCCAGCTGCGCATGTAATTGTGAGGCAAGGGTTGTGCAATCCCCAACCACACTTTTCCTGAATCGGCACTGTTTGAGTCCAGTGGCAAGGAGAAGTGCGGGATGACTGGAAACAATGCTGAGATAAGCGGAGAGCACATACAGCACCTAGAAATCTCAAATGGTCACCCATTTAGTACTGACCAAGTTCAACGTTGCTTAACTTCGGTGGTCCAGCAGGAGCCGGTGTGTCAACGTGATTAGGCAGTACAATTTGAACGATATGATGGATGTGTAATGTGAGTCTTAAATCTGATGGCCTCAGATGAACAGTATATGGAAATGTGAGCAGAACAAGAAACTTTGATGGTATGGTCACATTGAAAGAATGGATAAGAATTCTTCGGTTGGTGCACATAGAACAGTTGAGGTAACTGGTTTTGTTGGCAGGTTTAAGCCAATAAAAACAAGGGAGAAAGTGATAAGAATGAACTTAAGAGAAAGAGGTATAAATAAAGACCTGGGAGATAAGTTAGTTTGTAAATGAATCTCTATAAACTGTCCAACTCATGTCAGCGTATAAAATAAACATTAAACCGAATATTGTGTTTCATGCATAAACACATGTGTGGAGGAATTCAGCTATTCCCTAAAGATACCTGGGACGATAAAATATCCATAAGGTTTAAAGTTTTTAATTAAAGAATTTGAAAAAGAGGTTTAACCCCAAAATATTAGAAAAATTGGATATCATAACACTAAGAAAATAAAATATCTATTATCTCGTTTCTAATTCTTTCAATTCATCTGGTGCCCATAACCTTTCATTGCATTGCCATGACCTTCAAAGTGTCAAACCTATCTAAAACAATTTTATTTCATTTAATATCTCTTAAATTATCAGAAAAAAGATTACATATGTAGGCATCATTATTTTTTTTTTCAGCAATTTGGTACTTCTACAGTTTATGAACAATACTGAATTAATGTTATGTAAAAAAATCATTATTAACATGTGGAGGGGGCTTTCTTAACTATTATGTACCTTCAATAATAAAAAAAAAGAAATAATGTAAAAATTGAATTTAACGTGAAAATTCTATCCAAAAAAGACTGTAGAATTAGCAGAAATTACTTTAAAAATAAAAAATAAAGCAATTTCTTTCAAGGGGTATTTCTTGTTTTCTCTCTTGAATAAAACTGTTTATATTTAAAAATAAAAAAATACCTTCTCTTATGGCTGTAAATGGAGTGCCTTCTTCTTGCTGTAATCGGATCTCCTTCAATGCTACAACTTGATTTGTGAGGCTAAAAAATACATAATATATAATATATAGCACAGATCTATCAGCAGAAAAAAATCAATAAATGTGTTTGATTATAGAAAATACATGAGCAGAATGTAATTTTTTTATTTAAAAAAAAAAAAAACATAAATTTATGCATGTGTTATAGGTACAAAGGTTTCAAATATCGGATCACCCAGAAAAAACTTTTATCCTTTTAATTCATAATACATGTGGTTGAGGTTCCTAAATGGATAGTCTGTTGCTTATGCTATGTATAGTGGTGCTAAAAGCCGCTAATGAGTTTGAGGTGAAGATTATAGTCCATCACGGTTCTGTTCACAGCCTACTATGATACGATCAGCATTCCCCTGACCAATAATGATATTGATTAGTTCTTTTTCTTATCTTTATTTTAAGCCCCTCCCCCCCCACCTTTGGCATAATCACGTTAACACACCAGTTTTCATCAGATCACCAAAGTTAAGCAATGTTGAACCTGGTCAATACCAAAAATGGGTTACCATTTGGGAATTCCAGGTGCGGTATGTGCTCTCTGCTATTCTCTACATTGTTGCCAGGCATCTTAAACTTCTCCTTGCCACTAGACTCATGTAGTGCTGATTCAGGAGAGGTGTGGTTGAAGATTGCGTAATGCTCGCTTCACAACTATACATGCAACTACCCTGACAGGGACTATCCATTGTCTTTCGAGATTAAACGGAGGTGATGATATTCTCCTCACTAAGTGTTGAGAAGTTGGGGGAAAAGCAGAAGAAGAAGTATTACAAAAGATAAGAGGAAATAGGTTTATCAGGTGAACAAAAGTATATGAAATAGGTTTAATAATCATGTTGACACACCGGTTCTCATTAGATCACCAAAGTTAAGCAACACTGAGTCTGGTCAGTACCAGATGGGTAACCAATTTGGAAATTCCAGGCGCTGTATATAGGAGGACATTGACACCTTCCTACAAAAGTGGCAAAAGCCTAACATTGTCATCCCCCGCTACAGGGATATATGTGCAACTGGGGACCGCTTGTGAATTTCATATTCCCATGGAACTTCCTCTTTTGGAGGAAGGTGGTTAAGCCTGCATAGGGTTAATGCCGTTTCCATTTCCATTTCCAAATAGGTTTAGTGAAAAGACAAGGGACCATTTGGGAACAAAACAAGGCTTTTTGGAGCCCCAATCTACAATTGAACTCAAATCAACTTCTAGATTAGTTGTATATTTCAACTGATTAATTCTGTGTGGGTCAACTGGGCAGTTTTTTGCAGGAGGGTTACCTTTTTCCCCAGATTTCCAATATAATCTATATAATTATAAAACTCAAATGACCTTGTAACAGGTGTTGTAAGCCAACATCCGGTTTACGACTTCTGGTTGCGCATGCGTACATAAACAAATAATCAACACAACAATAAAACGTATTGTTTTACTGTGTACGTTTTCAGCGTCCCAATTATTATTTTTTTTTTGCGTTTAAATTATCCAAATCAACAATTGTTAATACTTTCTGCATTTTTTAAAAGTTATTTTAACACAATTTTCTTACAAATAAATCTACTTTAACTTGTTGACAACCATAAGAGCATTTTACAAAGGTGATTTACCCGCCACCTTCATTTTTTTTTAAATTTATTCTCCATTTTTAATACACTTTTCTTAAAAAACATTCATACATTTTCTTCTACACTACTAACATAAATAACCCTGAAGATATATTTTTTTTTAATTTGCGTTACAAATAAATAATCAACGCTACAATAAAACATATTGTTTTACTGTGTACGTTTTCAGCATCCCAATTGGGTTTTTTTTTTCGCGTTTAGATTAAAAGATATATAAAAATTTTAATTTAACTTTGAGTATTATGGTATCTGTTCAGTGCACATTTACCTATAAGTATGGCAAACCACATATAATGCAATGGCTGTAATTTTTTTTTTTTCAAAAATAATATTATAAACAGAACGACTCATAGAAATCTATCTATATTCTTTTTAATATACTTTCATAGAAACATTTCTGTTATGTCACAAAAAACTGTTTTCGTTACGTCACAAGTGTCACGCTCATACATTAATTTCATAGCTAATATAACATACTGACCCAATGGGTCATGGGTAGTCTAGCTATTACATAATTTTTTAAAAATTCAATATATTTTATGTAGATTTGAAAAAATGCTGACTCATCCCTCTTTAATGGTGTCTATTATTACTTCCAGCAGAATCTGGTTCTAAGTGGTTCTACACTATAACACCAAAAGAAATACTGATTTTCAAGTAAAAAAAAAAAAATGGTACCTACATAATTGTGATGTGTCAAGTAGTAAAATATCCAAGAATCACGAAAAACAATGAGGTAGAAAAATAATCATCAATCAAAATATGTATCAATAAGAAAAAACAAAACAATGTCTTTTAGTATAAACTGAAAAGTGCCGAGTCATTTTACTGATCCGAGGGAGATGAATATGAAGCAACGCCAGAATAGATGGTATAATCAGCGTAGATCTTAATTTT
The DNA here is from genome assembly GCF_053919585.1 of Euprymna scolopes. NCBI lineage: Eukaryota > Metazoa > Mollusca > Cephalopoda > Sepiida > Sepiolidae > Euprymna > Euprymna scolopes. Next base: position 6,064,143 of record NC_136511.1, read on the forward strand.
CTAAATAATCTACATATATAAAAGCGAAAATGTATGTGTGTATGTATGTACGCTTTTCCTCGATGTCCACAAAAGGCTTCTTTCTTGCTCGCTTCACAACTTCTTAAAACTTTTTATATCATCTATAAATTGTAATATCTCAGACTTACCCATGGAGCTCGCCTGTCTATTTAATTTTGATTTTCAAACGTTAATTATTCCACATTTCCCCCCCCCCCGCATCGGCACGCGTTTGAAAACAAACAAACCGATTTATTGACCTCATTAAAAACTGTCCCCCACAAAACTCTGACTGCTGAATACCTATCGCCGTCACGTCAATCAAAAACGAGCACCTGTTTTTTTTTTTTTTTACACTTTACTATTTTCCAACTGCGTGTCGTAAAAGCTTCTTTTTTTTTTCACGGGAACCTGTTTTTTTTCACACACACCTACAAACACCCGGGCAACGCCGGGTACCCCTCGCTAGTCTAATATACAAACGACTATATGTCTGTCTGTCTATCTCAATATGTTTAAACTATCTCCTCCAAAACTAAAAGTCAGAGCGATGCTGAGGGTTTCAAATGATTGCATTTTTTTATGGGTCTTTAGATGGCTAAAATTGTTTTTAAGGGGTCAAAAATGGGTCAAAATTGAAAACAAAATCAAACATTTTGTGCATTCATCTATGCGTGTCACATTGGTACAGTGGTAACGTCACCAGCTTTGAATGCTACAGTTTCGATTCTACCTGATGGCATCCAAATACTTTTTTTTTAATTTTGAAATCACAGCTTAATAATATTATATATGAAATCTAAACAAATTGAAAGATCATATTTAAGCATATTTTATGACCGGGCAAAACAGCCCCCCCCCCTCCTACCTCCACTGTTAGTATTTAATAAACATGCAAAGTATTTTTTGTTATTTAAACAGAAAAAAAAAAACACAAAAATGTGCAAAAATTATTAACCTAGATCTTTGAATGCAAAGTAATGAAAACAACAAAGATTTGTTTACAGTGGCAATTAATGTTAAAATGGATAAAATGTGATCAAATATTGTTTTTAAATGTAAAAAAAAACGTTAAAAAAAAAAAAAAAGAAAAGAAAAACGTTTTACAGTATAGACAACACAAAATGACAAAGTTGTCAAAAACGAAATATATAACAAATACATGTTTTCAAAAGTAAGATAAGGTACTTTTCTACCTACCTGGATAATTTTTGTGTTTGTTATCTGGAGAATCTTAACCTCTCAAAAATCGAAAATTAAACAAAGTACTGGTAGACCCTTGTCCAGTAATGTCACTGTGACATTTACTTGGGTGGTATTCTAGTATTTTGTTTAAGTTTCGACTTTTGAACAATTATCAAGGGTCCAAATGGCTGTAATGAAATCACAATTTTTTTCCTTTTTAACTCAACTGACTTGACACTACTTTTGTTTCAATGTAAATACATGTTTTAAAATGAGTTAACACACAAAGATCTTATCCAGGTATATAGAAGAGTAAATTATCTTGCATTTGGTAATATTTATTTGTTATATATTTCTTTTCTTTTTTTTTTTAACACTCTTTTGTTTTGTTGTCTATACTACAAAATGCTGTGAAAAGAATACTGCCTTTTCAGTGAACAATGCACATTTATTCACCTTAAATATAAAAACTGCAATTTGGGCTGTTAAACGAGGAAATGTAATATTGTGGATTACAAGTGAGCCTGCAAAAGTGTAGCTTATGGACTGAATTACATACCTGTCTTAAATAATTTTGGGAAATGTTAGTGAAGACTTACCAACTAACTCCTTTAAAAACCGTTGCATATGACCCTTCTCCTAATCGTTCAAGTTTTGTGTAAGAAATGGCTTTTCCAAAAGGTGACTGCCCCTATTAAAAAAAACAAAAACATAGAAAAAAAATTAAATAAATTTAAAGGTAATTGTCTGTATGGGGGGAAAAAAAAAATAGGAAAAAAAAAGTTAATAAATTTAAAATTTAAAAATAACTGCCTCTATTGGGGGGGAAGAAAAGAAAAGAAAAAAAATGAAAATGAAAATGAAAAATTTTATTTATAAAAAGTTATTGAATAAGATTTGATTATTATTTTTTGTATTAGTATTCAGAACAAAATAAGCATACGTTCTTAATATTAATTTACAAATAAAATTGGATGCTTTCATTATTTCATGTTTTACATTTCTGAATTTTTGAGATGAGGATTGTTTATTCGTATTATTTGAATTCATCGGACTACTGTTCTCATCTTGATTGTTATTTTCACAACGTTTCGGTCAATGTAACTCTTGACCTTCTTCAGGTGTATCTTGTCGAATTCGGGAATGTTTCTGTCAGACTCAGGAATTTGGACGGAATTTCGAACAGAACCCTTTATTTACTTCACGGGGGGTGGGGGATACTCTTGTTTGGTCAGCCATGACTGAATAGAGGTTCTAAGTAATTCACAATTATATTTTTCAATCGCCAGTCTCAGAATTGAATCTTCAATCTTCAGGAGAATATGATTTTTACAATTGATTTTTCCCAAGTACTCTAACCACTGCACCACAGGTGTGAATTGGACAAACATTCCTGAGTTCGACAAGATACACCTGAAGGTCAGTAGTTCCATCCATCTATCCATAGCCCTTGAGCCCCTGGAGGGGCATAGGCCATCTACAACTTTTTTGTAGATGCTTTTGTAGCGAGGAGTTCTTTTTACAGGGGGAGGGTGCTGGCTCCACGCCTAATCTTCCCAGAAGATACATACAGCACCTAGCCTTCCCAAATGGTCACCCATCTGGTACTGGCCAGGCTCAATGTTGCTTAACTTCGGTGATCTGGCGAGAACAGGTGTGTCAACGTGATTGTGCCGTACAAGGTCAGAAGTTACCTCAACCGAAATGTTATGAGAATAACAATAAAGATGAATCCAAATAATAAAAATTTCAATGTTTATTTAAAACTTTTTTAAAAAAATCATATAAATGGACATAATATATAAAAAATATTTTTTCCAAGCAGATTCCTTCATTTATTTATATATTTTTTCTGAAAATCAAACACAGAGAAATGTCAGAAATGAATGATTTAATTGTAGTGCTGGCTTAGCCGTCAGTCGCTTGTTTTAGTCTGTCATTTGTCTTTCTCTTTGTAATTTAGGGTTAATATGGTCCTACATAACGGATGTACATGTTGTTTGAAGTAGTTTAACGGTCTTGCTCCGATTCAAGTAATAAATCTGCTTCATAAAAACAAAAAAAAAATTCCTCAGATCGAAATTTAAAAAATACTTCCCCCCCCCCCAAAAAAAAACAATTTATTAAATAAAAATGCTTTGATTTTACTTCAGTAACTTCTCAGAAATCAAGGGAACCCTTTCTGAAGGCTAACACTTGATTTCTATATGAGATACATAAGATATCCGAGTGTTCAAGCAAAGTAATAAAGTAATAAATTAGTGATAAACACTAATTTTGTTCTCACTAATTGAACACCTAATTATATTTCAGTTTTGCTGGATTCCAGGACAAGAATTAATCTGGTCTGGTTTGCAATTACTGGTCGCATCCATAAAATAGCTGAAATATGTTAGATCATAACGAAACGAAATTCATTATTTAGAAATAGATTTTCTTCATTTCAGAAAATAAAAATTAAATTAAACAAAAAGCAACTCAGTTAAAAATGGATTTAAAAATAGGTTTAAAACATTTAAATAATTTTAATGTGTGAATTACTTAGAACCTCTATACAGTCATAGCCAACAGAACAAGAGCATGCTACGTCCCCTTCCCCTGTGAAGTAAATAAAGGGTTTTGTTTGAAATTCGGTCCAAATTCCCGAGTCTGACAGAAACATTCTCGAGTTCGGCAAGATACAGAGTTATCTTACTTGGGCTTCTAATATTATGTTATCCTGAATATTTGGTCAGAGTTTATTTGTAGGGTAAAATATCCTCATGCCAGATTAAAGATTATCCGTATAATCCCCTATACAGAGGTGCACCATTCCTCGCATAAGCTAGTGTGTGGTCATGTTGAGAAGATCTTATCTGGGCTGCAAACACTAAAATCAACAGTAAAATTTTCTTTCTATTATATTTAGGGTCACTGGGTTGCGTCCATAAAATATTTGAAATATACTAGATAATAAAGAAACGAAACTAATTATTTAAAAATAGAATTTTATTCATTTCAGAAAATAAAAATGAAATAAAACAAAAAATATCTCAGTGAAAAATGTTTTTTTTTAATTTTAAACATTTAAATAATTTTTATTTGGTATGTTTGTAATTTAAAATAATTAAACAAAACAAAATTATCCAATATTTGTTAAATCCATTTGCCATTTTACAGCTACTGCCCCACCCCAAGATTTTTAACGTTTATTTTTGTAATTCAAATATGTATAATACTTTTTTTTAAACAAAACAAAGTTCTAAACAATTAAAAGGTTCTTTTTTACTTGTTTTTCGGTCACTTTATAATGAATTTTTTGTATGAGAGTGGAGGGGGGAGTAAATGAAGAAATACATGAAGCTGAGGGTTTAATGATGGAGGAAAGGATGATAACGTCTGATCTAGTATATGTTAAATCCATTTGCCGTTTTACGGCTGCTTGATTGCCTTCCCCCCAGGTAAAGATTTTGAATGCGTTTATTTTAAGTAACATTTAACTTGCGCAAGGGATTTTGTTTCCAAAATAAAACTTTCAACAATACTTGATTTGTTGTTTGTTTTCAAGACTTATGAAATTTTCCTTCAATTAAATCTTATTATTTTTATTGTTGCCTTTTCTAAATTTTGCTGGATTCCAAGCCAAGAATTAATCTTGTCTGGTGGAGTATCCAGGTAATTACTACTACGACAACAGCATATTCTTTTCATTGTTTTTACTCTCGAGTATATATCCAACACAGTTAGACACAATCAACCAAGGATCACATCAATCTACATAAAAGCAATGGATATATACCTGAGAATCAAAACAAGGAAAAGAATATGCTGTTGTCATAGCCCTAGTAGTTACTGTTACACTAGGAGAAGGTTCACCATTCCTCATATGAGCAAGTGTATAGGGGATTATATCTGGGTTTCAAATATTATGTTATTTTGAATATTTGGTCAAAGCTTACTTACAGATTACCCTGAAAAACCCTTGTACTTGTGTGTATGTGTGTGTGTGCGTGTGTGTGTATGTGTGTGTGTATGTGTGTGTATGTGTGTGTGTGTGTGTGTGTGTATGTGTGTGTGTGTGTATGTGTATGTGTGTGTGTGTGCGTGTGCGTGTGTGTGTATGTGTGTGTGTGTGCGCGTGCGCAAAAGAAAATGGAAGGAAAAGAATGAGAGTAACAAGTCAATGCAGTATATATATTTTTAGAGTCGCAATTTACTTATGTAAGGTTGATGTACATTTATCAGTTTTATTAGGGAGTCTATTCAGCATTAGATTGAATGGATGTCTTTGAGAGGGAAGGGGGGGGGAAGCCTTGCAATGTTCAAATATTGATAAGAACTTAAATTAAGCGAGTTATTTTCGGAACGCTTCAAGGAATAATTTTCAATCTGTTTATCCTGCTTCAACAATGCTGAACTGTTGTTGACTGAGAAGGTGAATGAATCTCGTATGGGTAATACTCTTTACGGCACATCAAACCTTTTTTGCATTATTTAATCTCAAAACACAATGTCCATTGTAGGTAGTTTGTTGATTGGTTTAATGGCATATCAACCCTTTTTTTAGTTAATAATGAAACATCATCATCAGATTCCTTTTTACATATTGGATGGTGTTAAGAAATTAATCTCCAAACTAATCAATCACTGACCAGGTCTTCATTTTTCCATCTTTCTCTCAAGTTCATCCTCATCACTTCTCCCAATGTTCCCTCCCAAGCATCTCCTCTGTGAATTTATCCTGCTATGTCAATTGCTCTACATCTACTTACTCAAGAACTTTCATCCATTTTTATTTTTTAAATGTGACCATACCAACAAAGTCTTCTGTTCTGCACATATATCCCTATACTGTCCCAATTTAATCTTCCTCTGGGATCATAAAATCTAAGCCTGTCTTTAAGACTCCTTGCACATCCATCATATCATTTTTTTTATATCATGTCATGCAACGTATATCCTCAACCCTCACTTTGAAGGTTTCACTTTCATACATAATCACACTGTACACATAAACCTAGTAGACTCTTCTCTTGTTTAATAATGGAGCTGGTTAGTAATGGTAAAAGTTTCCTAAACCCACTCCATACCTTCCCAACATTTGAAATCACATCAGCAACTGTTTCTCCACGTGCTGCAGGGGTATTACCAAAGTAAGAAAAGTTCTGAGTAACTTCAATAGCTTCACCATCTAAACATACTTTCCCCACATCTAGGTTCCATAGTCATACACATCTATTTGGTTATAGTTTCTCAATCTCCTTGCAATTCTACAACACTTCTTTTTGGCTATCATTTCTCAAATTACCTGCAATTCTACAACACTTCTTTTTGGCTATCATTTCTCAAATTACCTGCAATTCTACAACACTTCTTTTCGGCTATCATTTCTCAAATTACCTGCAATTCTACAACACTTCTTTTTGGCTATCATTTCTCAAATTACCTGCAATTCTACAACACTTCTTTTCGGCTATCATTTCTCAAATTACCTGCAATTCTACAACACTTCTTTTTGGCTATCATTTCTCAAATTACCTGCAATTCTACAACACTTCTTTTTGGCTATCATTTCTCAAATTACCTGCAATTCTACAACACTTCTTTTTAGCTATCATTTCTCAAATTACCTGCAATTCTACAACACTTCTTTTTGGCTATCATTTCTCAAATTACCTGCAATTCTACAACACTTCTTTTCGGCTATCATTTCTCAAATTACCTGCAATTCTACAACACTTCTTTTCGGCTATCATTTCTCAAATTACCTGCAATTCTACAACACTTCTTTTAGGCTATCATTTCTCAAATTACCTGCAATTCTACAACACTTCTTTTCGGCTATCATTTCTCAAATTACCTGCAATTCTACAACACTTCTTTTCGGCTATCATTTCTCAAATTACCTGCAATTCTACAACACTTCTTTTCGGCTATCATTTCTCAAATTACCTGCAATTCTACAACACTTCTTTTCGGCTATCATTTCTCAAATTACCTGCAATTCTACAACACTTCTTTTTAGCTATCATTTCTCAAATTACCTGCAATTCTACAACACTTCTTTTTAGCTATCATTTCTCAAATTACCTGCAATTCTACAACACTTCTTTTTGGCTATCATTTCTCAAATTACCTGCAATTCTACAACACTTCTTTTCGGCTATCATTTGTCAAATTACCTGCAATTCTACAACACTTCTTTTCGGCTATCATTTCTCAAATTACCTGCAATTCTACAACACTTCTTTTCGGCTATCATTTCTCAAATTACCTGCAATTCTACAACACTTCTTTTTGGCTATCATTTCTCAAATTACCTGCAATTCTACAACACTTCTTTTCGGCTATCATTTCTCAAATTACCTGCAATTCTACAACACTTCTTTTCGGCTATCATTTCTCAAATTACCTGCAATTCTACAACACTTCTTTTCGGCTATCATTTCTCAAATTACCTGCAATTCTACAACACTTCTTTTTGGCTATCATTTCTCAAATTACCTGCAATTCTACAACACTTCTTTTCGGCTATCATTTCTCAAATTACCTGCAATTCTACAACACTTCTTTTCGGCTATCATTTCTAAAATTATCTGCAATTCTACAACACTTCTTTTCGGCTATCATTTCTCAAATTACCTGCAATTCTACAACACTTCTTTTCGGCTATCATTTCTCAAATTACTTGCAATTCTACAACACTTCTTTTTGGCTATCATTTCTCAAATTACCTGCAATTCTACAACACTTCTTTTTGGCTATCATTTCTCAAATTACCTGCAATTCTACAACACTTCTTTTTGGCTATCATTTCTCAAATTACCTGCAATTCTACAACACTTCTTTTTAGCTATCATTTCTCAAATTACCTGCAATTCTACAACACTTCTTTTTGGCTATCATTTCTCAAATTACCTGCAATTCTACAACACTTCTTTTCGGCTATCATTTCTCAAATTACCTGCAATTCTACAACACTTCTTTTCGGCTATCATTTCTCAAATTACCTGCAATTCTACAACACTTCTTTTTGGCTATCATTTCTCAAATTACCTGCAATTCTACAACACTTCTTTTCGGCTATCATTTCTCAAATTACCTGCAATTCTACAACACTTCTTTTCGGCTATAATTTCTTAAATTACCTGCAATTCTACAACACTTCTTTTCGGCTATCATTTCTCAAATTACCTGCAATTCTACAACACTTCTTTTCGGCTATCATTTCTCAAATTACCTGCAATTCTACAACACTTCTTTTCGGCTATCATTTCTCAAATTACCTGCAATTCTACAACACTTCTTTTCGGCTATCATTTCTCAAATTACCTGCAATTCTACAACACTTCTTTTCGGCTATCATTTCTCAAATTACCTGCAATTCTACAACACTTCTTTTCGGCTATCATTTCTCAAATTACCTGCAATTCTACAACACTTCTTTTCGGCTATCATTTCTCAAATTACCTGCAATTCTACAACACTTCTTTTCGGCTATCATTTCTTAAATTACCTGCAATTCTGCAACACTTCTTTTTGGCTATCATTTCTCAAATTACCTGCAATTCTACAACACTTCTTTTCGGCTATCATTTCTCAAATTACCTGCAATTCTACAACACTTCTTTTCGGCTATCATTTCTCAAATTACCTGCAATTCTACAACACTTCTTTTCGGCTATCATTTCTCAAATTACCTGCAATTCTACAACACTTCTTTTCGGCTATCATTTCTCAAATTACCTGCAATTCTACAACACTTCTTTTCGGCTATCATTTCTCAAATTACCTGCAATTCTACAACACTTCTTTTCGGCTATCATTTCTCAAATTACCTGCAATTCTACAACACTTCTTTTTGACTATCATTTCTCAAATTACCTGCAATTCTACAACACTTCTTTTTGGCTATCATTTCTCAAATTACCTGCAATTCTACAACACTTCTTTTTGGCTATCATTTCTCAAATTACCTGCAATTCTACAACACTTCTTTTCGGCTATCATTTCTCAAATTACCTGCAATTCTACAACACTTCTTTTTGGCTATCATTTCTCAAATTACCTGCAATTCTACAACACTTCTTTTCGGCTATCATTTCTCAAATTACCTGCAATTCTACAACACTTCTTTTTGGCTATCATTTCTCAAATTACCTGCAATTCTACAACACTTCCTTTTGGCTATCATTTCTCAAATTACCTGCAATTCTACAACACTTCTTTTTGGCTATCATTTCTCAAATTACCTGCAATTCTACAACACTTCTTTTCGGCTATCATTTCTCAAATTACCTGCAATTCTACAACACTTCTTTTTGGCTATCATTTCTCAAATTACCTGCAATTCTACAACACTTCTTTTTGGCTATCATTTCTCAAATTACCTGCAATTCTACAACACTTCTTTTCGGCTATCATTTCTCAAATTACCTGCAATTCTACAACACTTCTTTTTAGCTATCATTTCTCAAATTACCTGCAATTCTACAACACTTCTTGTGTACTTAATGCTTACAAGTGCCACAAACTATTGAATTGAAACCATTTCTCTTTCCATTTCTGGATGCTTTTTAATGCTACAACTTTGATTTTCGTAGGAGTCACTCTTTATCATTTACTGTCCATAGAATTCCTCCAAATAAAAAACCATTCATTGATTCATTTGTTTTGACACTCTTATAGCATATGGTTTAATGGCATATCAACCTTTTTTTAGACTTGGTTCCTGAGGAAAATTTTGAAGATATCCTGGACAGAAAAGAAAACAAACCAAGAGGCATCAGAAATGGCAAACACAGAAAGGTCTATAATAAGAACAGTACGAAAAAGACACATGAGATTCAGGGACCATGTCTACAAAAATAGCGGAATAGAACAGATTAAATTGACAGGAAAGGTTGTGGGTAGAAGAAGCAGAGAACAACAGTGAGAAACATGTTGACAATCTGAACACTTGGGCCACATCAAAAATGATGAGCAACAATGTTTTCATGAATGTCTCAAGTGAGAGCTATAGCCGTCAATGCCTGTACCAGGCAGGAAACCACTACATGATGATAGCATATCATGGCATGCTGTTGTCTATGCTGGTGAGTGAATCTGTTCCTTTTGAAGGTTCTTGACAAGGTTTAGAAGCAAATTTAATTTAGTTGGTCGGATCCATTTCTTCTTCTCTACACCCTCTCTCTAACAGACGTGATGTTGCTAGTCTCAGTCTTTTCTATAACTACTATTATGGGGCCTGTTCTTCAGAATCGTCTAATCTATTTCCTGTTTCCTTTGTTCCAACTCGTTCGACTTGTTGGTTTAGTGGTCTTCATCTATTTGCAATTTTGATACGTTGTTGTAATACAGCTTCCTATTCCAGTAACCTCTTCCTGGAGACTGCAGGATTGTGGAACTCTCTTCCTCCTGACTGATTTTCTCCTGTATATAGCCTTAGGTTTTATTTCAAAACTAAAGGTCAAGAGGCATCTTCTCCTGTCTTTGTGAGCATCATTTTTTATTCTTATTAGCTCTTTAAGTGGCTTCACACCTTGTCTGGAGCGATTTCCATAAAAATTTTAAAACAAAAATATTGTATTATTTGAATTCTTTGGACTACTGTTCTCATCTTGAGTGCCGTTTTCACAACATTTTGATCGATGTAACCTCCGACCATCTTCAGGTATATCTTGTCGAATTTGGAATGTTTCTGTCAAACTCAGAGAATTTAGGCGGAAATTTGAACAGACCCCTTTATTTAATCCACAGAGGTAGCATGCTCTTGTTCTGTTAGCCATAACTGGATAGAGGTCCTAAGTAATTCAGAATTGTATTTTTCGCTCACCCACACTGAGAATTGAACCTTCAACCTTCAGTGATATTCTCGGAGGTTACATCGACAGAAACGTAAAAATGACACTCAAGATGAGAACAGTAGTCCGAAAATTCCAAATAATACGAATAATGAATCCTCATCTAAAAAATTCAGAAACATAAAAAAATATCAAACATTTTTTTTTTTTATCAAATGTCAAAATAATTGATTGGTGGTGAAGTACTATTTCAGTTTTAATTCAAGTGAAATTATGGGTTCATACCTTCCTAGCAGTATTGATGACTAAATGAAGGTACATCTGACTGGAACTGAACTCAGTTAGCCAATTTCATAGTTCACATGCAGACACGTCCTTACAGAGAACCATATTAGAATCAAAATCTGACCATCCATCCCATAATAATTTGGTTTGAGGTTTGTGACTGAAGTCAGAATTGTATGCAAATGAAGTTGATGAATCCCCAAGACAATATTCTTGTAATGGAATCGCCAATGCGGAATAATAAACAGTGAAGGTGAGCAAGGTATGTGGTTAATCGAAAACGGCATGGGTCATTTGATAAATCTTGTTTTACTTGAAAGAAAAAAAAACAAGAAAAATAGAGAAAAAAAAAAAAGGAAATATAGAAGGAAAAAAAAAGGAAAGGTAGAAACAAATAAATAAAGGAGAGAGAGAAAGAAAATAAGAGAGATAGAAAGAAAGATAAAAATAAATAATGAGAAAATCTTTTTAGAAATGAAAGAAAAGGGAAATGAATATAAAATACATATTGCTATTGAAAGTGGCACTCAGACTAGGCGAGTTGAACCGACTTCCTCTAAAGGAGAAAGTTTCATGGGAATGTCAAATTTATAAGTGGTTACCCGTCGCATGTCTATTCCAGGTCAGGGGAGATGGCAGCATTAGGTTTTTGCAGTTCTTGCAGGGAGGTGTGAATGTTGTCCTATATACAGCACTTGGTATTTCCAAACGGTCACCCATCAGATAATGACCAGACTCAATGTTGCTTAACTTTGGTGATTTGAAAAGAACTGAGGTGTCAACATGATTATGGCGTAAATATTACGATTGCCTTATCAGTTGTTTTACTCATGAAGAAAGCTCAATATCAGGGACAAATCTTCAGGATTAGTTTATACCAAAATCTGATCAGTAGAATTTCTGCCATTTTTTGAGAATACCAAATGGTATTAACCCTTGTTCCACTGCAGGAAGATGTAGCACAAGGCTTGAAGGTGGCGATAGAAAGGCCAACATATCATAAGTAGTGCACTCTGGCCTCACAAAAAAATGACTGAGCAGACCTGATGACATTTACTGGGGAAGGCGCCTTAGGCAATGGCAAAGTCCGGAATAGTAGACTTTAATCAGAACAATACCTCCACCCAACACAGCAGCTGAATGTAATAATATAATATTAAACGTGTTAGGGAATATATACCGAGTCAGAAAGTGCTCATAATCTAATTTATAAAATGATGTAATAATATAATATTAAACGTGTTAAGGAATATATACCGAGTCAGAAAGTGCTCATAATCTAATTTATAAAATGATGTAATAATATAATATTAAACGTGTTAAGGAATATATACCGAGTCAGAAAGTGCTCATAATCTAATTTATAAAATGATGTAATAATATAATATTAAACGTGTTAAGGAATATATACCGAGTCAGAAAGTGCTCATAATCTAATTTATAAAATGATGTAATAATATAATATTAAACGTGTTAGGGAATATATACCGAGTCAGAAAGTGCTCATAATCTAATTTATAAAATGATGTAATAATATAATATTAAACGTGTTAAGGAATATATACCGAGTCAGAAAGTGCTCATAATCTAATTTATAAAATGATGTAATAATATAATATTAAACGTGTTAAGGAATATATACCAAGTCAGAAAGTGCTCATAATCTAATTTATAAAATGATGTAATAATATAATATTAAACGTGTTAAGGAATATATACCAAGTCAGAAAGTGCTCATAATCTAATTTATAAAATGATGTAATAATATAATATTAAACGTGTTAAGGAATATATACCAAGTCAGAAAGTGCTCATAATCTAATTTATAAAATGATGTAATAATATAATATTAAACGTGTTAAGGAATATATACCGAGTCAGAAAGTGCTCATAATCTAATTTATAAAATGATGTAATAATATAATATTAAACGTGTTAAGGAATATATACCGAGTCAGAAAGTGCTCATAATCTAATTTATAAAATGATGTAATAATATAATATTAAACGTGTTAAGGAATATATACCGAGTCAGAAAGTGCTCATAATCTAATTTATAAAATGATGTAATAATATAATATTAAACGTGTTAGGGAATATATACCGAGTCAGAAAGTGCTCATAATCTAATTTATAAAATGGCAAAATGGATGCGAGCATTTGTGCATGTCCGCGAAAGGCTTTTTGCATCGGGGTTCTCACATCGGTTCGATTCTGTGAGAAGTTTTCGTATACTTCCCAGATCGTAATATCTCGCATTCGCAAATGGAATCCTTTCCTTTTTTTTTTTTTGATCGAGTTAAACAAAATTCCCACTGTGGCGTCATCTCAGGTGTTTGTTTGGCTTTTTCTTATAAAGCGAAACTGTTTGAAAAAGCGGCAAAGCATTTAAATCATCATACGTTCGATTGACTATGCTTAAATTCAACGTACACAACTTCTGCTTGAGCGATGGTGACATCGGTTACCATGTTACGTTTTTTTTTTTCACCTCCTTTCCATCCTTCATGTTATAGGTTCAAGCCTGCCTACGACCACTTTTTTTTTTTTAACCTCACCTTCTTTTCCTCCTTCACATTACGGGTTCCAGCCTACTACCACTTTTTTTTTTTAACCTCACCTTCTTTTCCTCCTTCACATTATGGGTTCCAGCCTACTACCACTTTTTTTTTTTCAACCTCACCTTCTTTTCCTCCTTCACATTACGGGTTCCAGCCTACTACCACTTTTTTTTTTTCAACCTCACCTTCTTTTCCTCCTTCACATTACGGGTTCCAGCCTACTACCACTTTTTTTTTAACACCTCTCTCCACCCTGTTGTTTCTACTCCACCTCCACCGGGTTGCTTTTTATTCCCACCCTTACTAAACCACTGCAAAACACCCGGACAACACCAGGTACCCTCGCTAGTGCTAGATAAAGCAAGTGTGTGCAAGAATTCATTATTATATTCGGTCAGTGGTATATGCAGAACAAAGGGTGATCAATATTCTCAATAGGGCGGGTGTGTATCATTTGAGAAGTTTTATCACCACACAAGCAGAAGGACCTGGCATACAAAATCAACAATAGGTTCTTTGATAAGACAGGACTGTGTTTGAAATCAATGTTCCTATTGAGAGCACAACTGCACCATGATACTTGATTTTTCGCATTTAAAACTTTAATTCAAGTCATTAGATAAAAATAATTTATAAAGTCAATAGCAGGTTCTCTACATTGTAATGCAGACTATAATGTACTGTGAACTAAGTCACTGTGTGGAAGCATGTGAAGGTCCATCCTGATGTACTGTGGTGGGTTCCCGAGTAGAGCAGGAAATCAATCGATCCGATTGAAAAATATGTGATTTCACTGATTTCAATCACAATAAAAATATTGGTAGTGTGAAACATTTGTATCATTCAATCTTGGGCAACATCAGGTCTCACTGCCAGTATATATATATATATATATATATATATATATATATATATATATATATATATATATATATCAACAAATGATTAATAAAACATGTTAAAAAACATCTTGAAAAAGAGTTAAAAACATATTTAATCTTACTTGAAAACATATATATATACATACATATATATATATATATATATATATGTGTGTTTTCAAGTAAGATCTTTGACTTACTTGTTGTTTCATCAAATACTTCTGCATGCAAAATCCAATCCTGCATTTTGCTAATTCCTACCCTCTGATGAGAAGGAAAGTATTTCTTCGAAACTCCGCAGATTAAGGACCATCCATTTATCTAGTGTTTCCTTTTCAGATTAAATATGTTTTTAACTCATTTCAAAGTGTTTTTTAACATATTTTATTAACTGTTTGCTCATATTATAAACTATTTCCTATTTGGTTTTATCGAGCTTTTACATCTGGCTGAGATAATTTTATAAATATTAATTCTTTAATATGTATAATATACTTTAATTTTACCATCTTGGATCATTTTGGTAAATGTAATTGTAAGTTTTATTTTATTTTATATATATATATATATATATATATATATATAAATGATCAGACAATTCCAATATTTTTCCTCTGATTTCGATACAATTACCGATTCTGTATTAAATTCCCAATTCTGATTCTTTATAAATCTCTAAATATTTAACTATAAAATTGTTATTTTGTTCCGATTACTTTAAAAACACATCTTAAATTGCCTGTATTTTCTCAAACGTAAAAACACACTTGTGAGGGTGTGATCTAGAGATTTTAATCTTACTGGAAGTTTAAATCAATAAATATTTATTATTTATTATTACTACAAGCAATGAAAGACGTTCTTTTTAAAAACAGAATAAAATAAAATAGATAATTAAAGGAATCGGTTTTGGCATCGGAAAATATGCTTAAATTTTCCAGATTCTGATTTTTCCGATTCCTCCAAAAGCTCCAATTTTTCCGATTCCCGATTCCAATTAACCATCCCAACAATTATATATATATATATATATATATATATATATATATATATATATATATATATATATATATATATATATATATGAGTTATCTATGAAGTTATCAACTTGAAAGTATGTTCTGTTTTAATAGAAAATATCCTTTTTTTATTTCAAAATTTATGAAATCATAAAGGATTGTTTCTGGATATTTTCATATTTTCAACCTATTTTGGTGGTTGGCCTTTTTATCTAAGAACAGAGTGTAGTATCTGTTCTGATACTACACTTCACTTTTTCTGTCCTTGGTCAGTGGAGGAGAACTCCTTCTAGACTAAGACAATTTTTATTTTTCTTCCTATCCAGAGTTCCCCTTTCTGGGGAGCTGGATTTTCTTCAATTTAAAAACCAACCTTGTCTAACTCTGCCCTCATGAGGAGGCAAGTAAAAGGTAACATCATCCCCTTTCTGATGCCTTCCTTTTGTTATGCCATACCAACGTTTGCCAACTCTGTTTAAAGTTTTAGCTTTTATCATACCAAAGCAGACAATCATTCCAACAGAATCCTGGCCATTTAAGTAATGTTTTCTTTTCTGTTAGACTAAGGTATGATTTTGCGCAGCCCTAAGAGATCCACCCTCCCACATTTTACGTTCTCTTTCTGAAAAGGGCTAAGTTTAGTGCTAATCGCTTCAGGCGTCCCTACTGAAGAATACTGATGGGGCTGCTCAGGCAATTTTTATAGGCCAGAGTGCTCTTGCTCTTGGGTGATAGCTTTTCAATCCCCATTTTCCAACCTTGTGTCACATCTTCCCGTGGTGAGAGGGAGATAAATACCAACTCTGTATAAGTGAATGACGTCATCTCTTTGTGACATCAATTACTGAATATTTCCTAAATTTCAGCTTATTCAAAGTATTTAAACGATCTTTAAGAAACATATGCAGGACCTTCCATTCGAATATAGAATTATATTTCACATTTGCATTAAATTTGATCTATCGTCTTTAGACAATTAATCAAGCAAGAATCCATGAATTTCAATTTCTTCTTAAGAGCCCTTAAGCTTAAGTTAAGTTTTAGATATTCTCTAGAATCAGAATAATATAATAGATTTTGATCACAACTGGAAGAAAGATTGTAGACATAGCATTATAAGTTGCTTTTAGAAGACATAAAAGTGGTGCAAAACTGTTGTTCAGGGAATTAATTTTCCCTGTCAATTCTTCCAGTTTTATACCGGGTGTCCAAAATGTCACTGAAGGGTTTTGAACATAAATAGATTCTTTATTTTTGATATTTTTCTGTAATTTTAACCCAATCTGACTAAGATATTGGAAATTAAAAAAAAAAAAAAATACAAAATTCAAACGATCTTTAATTATGAAAAATAATGTCTTTTAAATGTTGCTCATTTTCAGCTTCACATATTTCTACTCTTTCCAAAATTTTGACAGACTGCAGAAACTCTACATTGCAATTTAACTCCCTTATTTCGCTCCATGAGCTGGTAGATGTCAAACCTCAAACCCTGCAAGAATTGAAAGAAAACATCAGGAACAAAATAAGGGAGTTAAATCGCAATCCAGAGATTCAGCAATCTGTCATGAATAATGTTTTGGAAAGAGCACAAATATGCAAAGCTGAAAATGGGCAACATTTAAAAGACATTATTTTTCATAAATAAACATTGTTTGAATTTTGCATTTTTTTTTTATATTTCCCAATGTCTTAATCAGACTGTAATAAAATTACAAAAAGATATCAAAAATAAAGAATCGATTTAGATTCAAAATCCTTCATTGACTTTTTGGATATCCTATATATTGAAGTATATATGAGGTGCCTTCAATAAGTCTCCAAACTTTTTGCACAGGCATTTAAAATTGTCGTAGACTCTTGAACATTCAGTATGTTATTGTTAATACATCTTATGAAATGACTGACAAATTTTTATGATTTTAGATTCAAAATGAACAGCTATAGTAGGAGTTGGAATACACCCTACTAAAGCCTAATTGTCGAAGTTGGTGAATTTCAAAAATGCAATCTGAATGTAAGAATACTTTAGAAGAAGAATGATATGCAATAAAATTCTGTTTCAAACTTAGAAAAAATGCCACAGAAATGTATGGAATGCATCAAACTGCTTTTGAACTATCTTGCAAGCATCGAGCATCAGTTTTTGAGTGGCATGAGAGTCAAGGAAGGCAGGGAGCTTGTGAGGGATAATGAGAGATATGGAAGGAGTAAGGAAGTCAAAACACTAGAGTTGATTAGCCAAATAAAGAATTTCATGGATAAAACCGTTATATATAGAGACAATAAGTAAACAGTTTGATGTCAGTGTGGGAACTGTACAGACGATTATTTGCAAGGAACTGAAAATGCGGATGATTTGTGCAAGTTTGTCCCAAGTTTTATATATTGAAGGATATGTTTAGAATTTTAATAAATTTAATTGACTTAATAAATGGGATTTTTTTAAAAATGGCTAACATTGTATTTTGTGTGTCAATGAGACTGATAAAAACCATCAAGTAGCTATCAACCTTTAAACTTCGACTTATGAGATAGGGTTGAGATGGGGGCTGGGATTATGTAATTTTGTGCTTACCCCATAGCTGGATGTTCTCTTTGGTGAAAACTGTCGTGTGTAGGCATGTCCTTCCGATTTAGGACGTTCGATCTTATCAAGATCACCAGTTGAATTTGAATCGATATCGGTAACCAACATGTCGCCAGCAGAATGGTGTCTCTTTACTGGTGTCCACTTTTTGGCTGGAAATAAATGATTAAATATTTTTTTAATGCATATAACAAAGCTTTACAGAAACAAGCATGCTCCATGTTTTTTCTTTTTTTTTTTTTGCTGTAGATAAGAAATGGAGACGCTTATTGTTTTATCCAGCAGTATGGAAGCAAATAAATAGAAACTTATATGAAAATGTTGAAAATGTGTTGAATTTTTTTTTAAATGCAGATTAAGAGGGAAAAGAAACTCCATTTTTTTAGGAACTAGAACTGTTCCAAAACTAGTGGAATAGATAAAACCCATTTTGTGTGTGTGTGTGTGTGTGTATATATATATATATATATGTGTGTGTGTGTGTGTGTGTGTGTATATATATATGTGTGTGTGTGTGTGTGTATATATATATGTGTGTGTATGTGTATATATATATATGTGTGTGTATGTGTATATATATATATATATATACATATATGTGTGTGTGTGTGTGTGTATATATATATGTTTATGAGGAAAATATGCTTATTTAATTATATTTCAACTTTTATTTATGAAGCTTGATGTAACTACAGAGCAAATATAAATAAATGACAAAACATCTATCTTCCAAATTACAAGATATTGTCCCTCTTACTGTTTATTTATTTCAGCAGAATTGAACATTTTAACATGCTGAAAGAAATAAATGATAAGATGAACAACCTTTTGGGATTTAGAATCTAAACTTTTTATTTATATATATATATATATATATATATATATATATATATATATATATATATATATATATATATATATATTTTTTTTTGTATCATTTTATTTCTGTCCAAGTTCTCAGAAAACAATGTGCCACCTTCTTGGAGCTAAAACTTCATATCAAGATAAGATACATAGATATTCCAGTAAAGTTCTCCTTCACCTTTTTCAAACAGAGTTAGTAAAGAAGTTTAGAATATAATTTAGTGCAGCTACACGATAATAGCAAAATTCAAATTTTTTTAATATTGAATTTCAAGGCAAACCAATGGTCTATTTAATTGTCGTGTTGAAGTAATGAATGCATCCAAAAAATTATGAAAAACGATAAGGTAGGAAAAAAACAACATTTTTTGACAATTTGAAAATTTTTTTTAAAATAGACTGTGTGGTTAAAAAACACTGGAGAGTTCCAAAGGGAGGTTAATAGCATGTAACTATTGCCAATTTTTTAAATTGTGCAATTTGCCTTGTTTTTAGCATAACTGAGTTACTTCCCTTGTTATGTCACATCTTCAAAAAGAAATATGGCAAAGTTTTTTTTCGCGATAAAGATCAAAAACGTGTTTTTTAAATAATGCGATAATATTTAAGTACTTCTGACTGATTACTTAATTGGCATGTCAGAAGTACTCAGATATCACTGCTTTTAATTGAAATCGACACAAAAAGTCAGTAGATATCTGAGTACTTCTGACATGCCAATTAAGTAATTGTTTTTTTGTTTCCTTTAAACTAATTTTATTTTTATTTTCTGAATTTCACTATTACAGTGAGTGTACCTATTTACAATGCCTCTCCACGGGACAGAGTTAGACACCAGGGTCGTTTTTTAACGTGGAGAAAAGGTACAAAAATAAAAAAAAATTGTCTCGGTCATGAAGGACTGCTCCTCCACCAAAAGAGAACAAGAAATGGAAGTGCAGCATCTGAAGACCAGATACTACACTTTGATCTTGACCAAAAGGCCCCTTACTATTACAGTGAGTGTAGTTGTACCCATGATTTCCTTCTTCCCAATTGCCAATTTTAATGTTTTGTATACATTTCTTGTTGTCTCTTGGTTTTGACGAATTCCAGGGCAAGAATTCATATAGTCCGATGGAGTATCCTGCTTTATGCTGTTACTTGAGGTAACCTAATTTGGAGAAGGAGCACCATTCCTTGTAAAATGCTGTGTGTCTCAGCCATACCGAGGAGGTTTTATTTGGCCTGTTGATACAATGTTATTTTGAATACTTTGTCAAAGTTTACTTGTAGGGAAAAATATCCTAACGCCAAATTGACCCGACAAACCCTTGTACACCGAAGGACAGTGTCTAGTAGGCATTCAAGCTCTCCCCAGTAGCCATTATGTTTGTGTGTGTATACAATACTGGAAAAACAAATATTTATCTTAGAATCTGAGAGCCCATCTTTCAAACTCCTCAGCCTAACATCCACTCACACCAGAGAGTATCCTATATCGTTACAAAGCCGCAATTCACCTATGCATGGAGTGTTGTTGCCATATCTGGGGTGGTGAATCTACCACTAGCATCTCACTCTTAGACAGGATCCCGCACTATCAGCCAAGCTCCAACCTCTGTCCCATCGCGACAATATTGCAATCCCTGTGCCTGTTTTACAAGTACTTTAATGGAATGTGCTCTGATGAACTCTTAGTACTTATGCCCTTTCAACGTACATACTTCTGACTACCATGGCAAGCAGCAAAATCCCACCCTTTCATTGTTAAGGTCCTTAGATGCTAGAAAGCCTTCTACTCTAAGTTTCTTTCTTGAAACTGCTAGACCTTGGAATTCCCTCTATGGTTCCTGCTTCCCTAACTGTACTAAACTGCAAAAGTTTAAATGTAATGTTAACAGACATCTTGCTGCTTTCTCCTGTTAAACATGATCTCAAATAATAGCCCCTTGTGTTTTTAAGTGGCAATATGCCTTGTTTTTTTTTGGGGGGGGGGTATTAATATAAATGAAAGCTCAATGTAACAGATTGAACAACAAAAACAAAAAAATGAATAATGAAAATAAAAATCGAGTTAATTACAATTAATCCATCTAATATTCGAAACAAGGAATAACAATTTTTAACCCTTAACCCATGTATTTTCAAAGATAAGATCTTTTCATCAGATTACAAAAATCATTTTTTTTAAATGTATTACAAAAGAAACAGAGATGAGGTGGTCATTGAAGTCATAAAATGCATGACCAAAAATATCCAAAACATTTTAATCAACCACAAAAAAAAAAAAAAAAAAAAAAAAAAAATCAATATAACTTTAAAAGCGATAAAAATAGCAAATAATAACAGTAAGGCCCGGTATACACACTCGAACATAGAACCTACGGTTCAAGATTCAAACCCTAATACAGTCAAGCTACACTGATGAGGTGTAGAGCAGTGAAACGTGTACATAGAGTACTGTTTTAAAGTAATATATATATATATATATATATATATATATATATATATATATATATATACATACGACTAATGGAGGTAGAGTACAACCATGCCTGGTCATAAAATAAGCTTATCTGTATTTAATTTTACAGAAATAGTATTTATTATTACAGAGGCAATACAGTACTGATTTCAAGAGTTAATAACAAAAAAAATGACTTGAGTGCCATCAGCTAGAATCGAAACCAAAACATTTAGCACTCCTGCTGTGTTACTTACTATTTAAGCTATCGACAGATAAGATTTAAAATTAAACCACTTGAAACTATGAATGAATTTGCGAATGTGCAAAAGTAATAGAAATATGTTGGCAAGTTGAAATTAAGATTTTTTGCATTTCAACTTGCTAACATATTATTGCACGCATTATCCATCCATCCAAACAAAGATTTTACTTATTATAAACCATCCTTGACGCATAATTACTATTTCCTGTTAATTTCAGTGTAATGTGACCAATAGTTTAACAGCTTATCGGTTAAATATTTACACACACACACACAATAAAAATATGGAAGTGTGAAAGATTCGCTAATCATTATTCAATCCAGGGCAACGTCGAGTCTCCCTGCTAATTAATACTAAATATATAACAAAGATAAATAACAGAGAGAAAAAGGAAGAGAGAAAGGAGAAAGGAAGAGAGAAAGGAGAAAGGAGAAAGGAAAAGAGAGAGAGAGAGAGAGAGAGAGAGAGAGAGAGAAAGGAGAAAGGAAGAGAGAGAGAAATGAGAAAGGAAGAGAGAGAGAGAGAAAGGAGAAAGAAAGAGAGAGAGAGAAAGGAGAAAGAAAGAGAGAGAGAGAAAGGAGAAAGAAAGAGAGAGAGAGAGAAAGGAGAAAGGAAGAGAGAGAGAGAGAGAGAAAGGAAGAGAGAGAGAGAAAGGGAGAGAGAGAGAGAGAAAGGAGAAAGGAAGAGAGAGAGAGAGAAAGGAGAAAGGAAGAGAGAGAGAGAAAGGAGAAAGGGAGAGAGAGAGAGAGAAAGGAGAAAGGAAGAGAGAGAGAGAAAGGAGAAAGGAAGAGAGAGAGAGAAAGGAAGAGAGAGAGAGAAAGGAGAAAGGAAGAGAGAGAGAGAGAAAGGAGAAAGGAAGAGAGAGAGAGAGAAAGGAGAAAGGAAGAGAGAGAGAGAGAAAGGAGAAAGGAAGAGAGAGAGAGAGAAAAGAGAAAGGAAGAGAGAGAGAGAGAAAGGAGAAAGGAAGAGAGAGAGAGAAAGGAGAAAGGAAGAGAGAGAGAGAGAAAGGAGAAAGGAAGAGAGAGAGAGAGAAAGGAGAAAGGAAGAGAGAGAGAGAGAAAGGAGAAAGGAAGAGAAAGAAAGAGAGAGAGAGAAAGGAAGAGAGAGAGAGAGAGAAAGAGAGAGAGAGAGAAAGAGAGAGAGAGAGAAAGAGAGAGAGAGAGAAAGGAGAAAGGAAGAGAGAGAGAAAGGAGAAAGGAAGAGAGAGAGAAAGGAGAAAGGAAGAGAGAGAGAAAGGAGAAAGGAAGAGAGAGAGAAAGGAGAAAGGAAGAGAGAGAGAAAGGAGAAAGGAAGAGAGAGAGAAAGGAGAAAGGAAGAGAGAGAGAAAGGAGAAAGGAAGAGAGAGAGAAAGGAGAAAGGAAGAGAGAGAGAAAGGAGAAAGGAAGAGAGAGAAAGGAAGAGAGAGAGAGAGAAAGGAAGAGAGAGAGAGAGAAAGGAAGAGAGAGAGAGAGAGAGAGAGAGGAAGAGAGAGAGAGAAAGGAAGAGAGAGAGAGAAAGGAAGAGAGAGAGAGAGAGAGAGAGAGAAAGGAAGAGAGAGAGAGAAAGGAAGAGAGAGAGAGAAAGGAAGAGAGAGAGAGAAAGGAAGAGAGAGAGAGAGAGAGAGAGAAAGGAAGAGAGAGAGAGAGAAAGGAAGAGAGAGAGAGAGAAAGGAAGAGAGAGAGAGAGAAAGGAAGAGAGAGAGAGAGAAAGGAAGAGAGAGAGAAAGGAAGAGAGAGAGAGAGAGAAAGGAAGAGAGAGAGAGAGAGAAAGGAAGAGAGAGAGAGAGAGAAAGGAAGAGAGAGAGAGAGAGAAAGGAAGAGAGAGAGAGAGAGAAAGGAAGAGAGAGAGAGAGAGAAAGGAAGGAAGAGAGAGAGAGAAAGGAAGAGAGAGAGAGAGAAAGGAAGAGAGAGAGAGGGAAAGGAAGAGAGAGAGAGGGAAAGGAAGAGAGAGAGAGGGAAAGGAAGAGAGAGAGAGAGAGAAAGGAAGAGAGAGAGAAAGGAAGAGAGAGAGAAAGGAAGAGAGAGAGAGAAAGGAAGAGAGAGAGAGAGAAAGGAAGAGAGAGAGAGAGAAAGGAAGAGAGAGAGAGAGAGAAAAAGGAAGAGAGAGAGAGAGAGAAAAAGGAAGAGAGAGAGAGAGAAAAAGGAAGAGAGAGAGAGAGAAAGGAAGAGAGAGAGAGAGAGAGAGAGAGAAAGGAAGAGAGAGAGAGAAAGGAAGAGAGAGAGAGAAAGGAAGAGAGAGAGAAAGGAGAAAGGAAGAGAGAGGGAGAGAAAGAGGGAAAGGAAGAGAGAGGGAGAGAAAGAGGGAAAGGAAGAGAAAGGGAGAGAAAGAGGGAAAGGAAGAGAGAAAGAGAAACAGAGGGAAAGAGAGAAAAGAAAGCTCTTTGCTGTGGTTGTACCTAGGAGGGTTCCTGCTGTGAATGTTCATGGTTGGAACTCAGTTGAGCATCTCGAGTTGAACAGAAACAGCAAGTAACTTCTTTTCTGTGGGGATGAGGAGAAATCACACCCTACTAGATTGCAAAGTCATTTTTGTACTTTGTCAAAGAAAGAAAGAATGCTTTGAGCAGCATCTTCCTAGATGCGGTATCCGTACTCTGTCTTAGGACATATCTGGCTCTTATACAGGTAGGGGATTGCATCAGGAGTAATGTACCTTCTGGGGGTGTTAAACTTGTGTCGATTCACAAAGTAACTTTTATGAATGCTAAAAAGCAAATAACTAATTGCTAGACTCTTTCTTTCTCGGCTTCTTTTGAGTCACTCTTCCTGTCACTTTCTAAAGCAAGTAAGTTTCCACAGGGATGTGGGAACTCAAAGTATTTGCAACAAATGAAAATCGTTTCAAATCCCAAAAGTAACAGGTGAAAATAGTGACCCAGTGTGAAGTTAGAAAATCCTCTAAAAACCCGGGTCAACAAAATCAGATTTCTCCAGAATTCTCAAACCTGCGAACCAAACTCCAGAATATCTAATGGACACCCGCCTCTATGCCTTTGGCTGAAGCAGAAGGTGGAAAGGAGTCAATGACTCGCATACCAGCTTCTTCCATCTTGCGTACACATTCCAACATACTAGTAGTAGTCAAGCCAAACAAAAAGAATTACTACCCACTCATATGTGCTAACAGGAACAAGGTAAACCAACACACACACACAATACCACACTGCCAAATACTCACATAAATATACTACTTAAATATGCCTGTTATTTACACTATATTTTGATTTGTTACTATTTACTTAATTTTCTTTCACCAAACATGTATTTGCATGAATGACTGCAAATACTTTGAGTTCACATGTCCCCGTGAAAACTACCTTGCTTTAAAAAGTGATGAGGAGAATGAATTGAAACAAAGAAGAAAAGGAAAGCGTGTAGCAATTAGAGTCATTTGCTTGGTTCGTATGAATCAGTTTGTGATTCAGTTGCCACAGACGTACAATGCTAGAATACATTCTTACGCCCTAGATTGAGTGATCCATTTAAATATCTAACTTCGAAAGAATTTCTCGTTCCTATTTATACTAGCAATCTGAAAATCCCAATCGTTTGCACAGTTTACATTTGATTGGCATTCCTGCCCAATCATGTCTAGTTTTTGTACATAATATTAGCTGATTTGTCAGCATTTAGTTGTGATAATAGGATTGGCAGTTTCATGCCTGTCTCTTCAAAAACTACATCTGGTATTTTTTTTGTGTGTCGTTTTTGTCTATCTTGGCTCCCGCACAGCTTTTATTCTCATCGAATATTGTTTTAAGCAATCATAATAATAAAAAATCTCTTCGGGTGGTTTGTATGCGGCCATTTTTCTATTATTACAACTTTCTTGAATAAATACCAGCACAAAATCGGTTGTAAAAACAAAGAAACAAAATATTATATCGGACAAAAAGGAAAGGAGAGAGTGAGTCACCTTGAAATATGGAATCAACAAACTAAATGTTACATATTTTCCTGCAAATCCTAGTTTGGTGAAATCCCATCTGTGAAAAACATTGCCATGGGGCCCACTTCCTTGCAGACTACAACATGGTTGTCTTAAAGTCCAATGTCAACAAGTACTTAGGAAAGCTGTCCTCTTAAGTAATGAAATTTTGTCCATTCCGTTGGTTTACAATCCTCTCATAATATTGCTCATCATTCAAATTACAACTGACTTTGGGCTGTTGTATCTCTGTCCCATTTGAGGGTTTTGGTAAAATGCAGAAACGCATCTGTCATTTGACTGGCCCCACACTTTTTCTTCACTACAACTTATCTCTCACAGACGTGATGTTGCTAGTCTCAGTCTTTTCTATAAACACTACCATGACACATGTTCTTCAGAAATGTCTTATTTATTCCCTGCTTCCTTTGTTCCAGCTCGTTTGACTTGTTGGTCTAGTGGTCTCCATTAATTCACTGTTCTGATATGAGATTGTAAAACAGCTTTCTATTCTGTTAGCTTCTTTCCAAAGACCGCATGCTCGAGGAACTCTGTTCCTGCTGACTGTTTTCTTTCTATCTATAGCTTTGATCCTTTTAATACTAAGGCCAATAGGTATCCTATGTCTTTGCAATAATCATCTTTCATTCTAGTCTGCTTCCCTGCAGACTTCAACATGGTTGTCTTCAAGTCCAATGTCAAATATTTTGGGAAAGCTGTCCCCTTAAGTCCATTCCATTCATTGTTTTCAGTCCTCTCATAGTATTGTTCATCATCCAACTGACAATTTCATTTCCTTTTGGCTGGTGAATCTCTTGTTGCATTTGAGAGTTCTTGATAAGGTGAGAAACATATGTAATTTGATTGGCTCATACCTTTCTTTTTTCAGTGCCCTCTCTCTCTCAGATGCAATAGTACTAGTCTCAGTCTTTTGTCTAAATGCTATTATGATGTGTTCTTCACAAATGTCTTATGTATCCCTACTTCTTTTGTTACAGTTCGTTTGACTCGTTGGTCTAGTGAATTCACTGTTTCAATACCACTATTGTAAAACAGCTTCCTATTCTGGTAGCTTCTTTCCGAAAACTGCATGCCTGTGAAACTCTTTCTGCTGACTGTTTTCCTATTTATAGCCTTGATTCTTTTAATACTAAGGCCATTAGGTATCTTGTATCTTAGCAATAACTATTATTCGTTCTGATTAGCTTTTTACATTAAGTGGGTTTATATCTTGTCTGGAGTTATTTCTATGAAAAATTTTGTAAAACTCATGCTACATGTGGCATTTGGCCTTGGTAAGTAGCGACTCATTAGTATAAAAAAGTGAACTTATGCTTATTTCATTCAATTTTATATTGACTCTGCATTTTTAAGTATTGATTATTTTTTTTTTTTTTTTTTGTATTCTTGCAGCTATCTCAAATTCTGGGAAGAACGATCCAGAAGTATCGAGATTCTTATAAGTAAAGGGAGGGAGGGAATTTCTTTTGTTTTTCCTTTTTTTTTTCACATAAAGCCATTGAGGAAGCATAAAATCTTTAAAAACTAATTTTAATATGATTTACAAAAAAAAAAAAAAGAAAAAAAAGATCCTGACAGTTTGCACGTCTTTTAATCATTTCATTTCTGAAAACAATGTTAGTCTTGAATTATATTATCACACAATTTCATGATTTTTTATTGCTTCAACATATATGTGGGTTTGACCGCCACTGCAATAGTTTCGGTTCGACCTGCTTGAATATATAAACAGGTTCAAGAGTGCTTCAGTACTGTGAACCTATTCCAGCAAGAATATGTCTATGTGTGTATGTATTTTTCAATTATTTTTTTTTTACTTGGGAGTCACCACTTATCAAGGCCCAAAGGCCACTCAAGGATCAGGGTTAATGAATATAAGGTGGTAGTGTGGACGTATACAGCTATATATAAAAAAAATGTTGAAATTAATGAAGTGTGTGTTTTGGGGGGGTTTTTGTTGAAAAAAAAAAAAAAAGAGAGAAAAAAAAAAAGAGAGAGCAGATTTTTTCATTTTCAATTACAATAATAAAAACATGCCCCAACATTAACTTTAACTCCAAAATACCAATACAAATTTTTTTTTTTTTAAATAAAAATGAAAAAATGATGGTCTGGCCAGGCATGTGATTTACCAACTCGAGTTATCAGCCTTGGTCTATGATAATAGATGATTAACACGTTGTCCTACATCTCTTAACATGTTACAATTTAAAATTTAGATGTTAAGTTAATTTATGCACTCACTAAAAGTGTCAGAAGAAAAGAAAGGAGAAAGAAAGAGAGAAAAAGGAACAGAAGAAAGGAGATGAAGAGAGTAGGGAAAAGAGAAAGGAATAGAGAAGGCGAGGGAGAAATCAAGATGGCCGCTTACCAGCTGTCCTGGGAACAACAGGATAACCTGACAATCTGGGCAATGTGGCTTCTTTACGGACTGAGCAGATATCATTTTTGGAATGGTCCCCATTGAGCAACGGGACATTCTGAGAGGATGAGGACAAGTGGTTGGTTGAGCTGCAACCATTTGAGCTGGGACAACTGTCACTCTGTGAAATCAAAAAGAAACAAAGCTCAATAAATATATGCAAATATACACTTTATAAACAACACCAAACTAATGGCTGCTTTAGAGTTGCTTGTTTTTCTTGCATTTTTTGTTTTCTTCTCAACTAATAAAACAACTCAATGATATAGGGATTAAAGAGATTTTCAGTTAGATGATGACGTCACAAGAAATATACCAAAGAAGCAAAATAGTTTATGTACTATATATATATATATATATATATATATGTACTATATATATATATATATATATATATATATATATATATACACACACACACACACACTCACATAAATTTGGGTTTTTTTGTGTATTGATATTCATATTAAAAACCCTTTTTTCTATTTATTTAGGTATTCATTTGCTTCTCCACAAAAGCAGATGTGACACAATCCTGGCCCAAAAGCCAAAAACAATAGGAAAAAAAAGCAAGACTTTTTTTTCTATTTATTAAAAAAAAATAATACAACTTTGTCATATGAGTCATGGAATTGCATTCATCTTCAAAAGATCTAGCTAATTTGCATATTCTTTTAAACATTCATTTTAATTCCCTATTAGTTTTTTTTTTCGGTATTCTTATGGGATGATCATCTTTAGTTAACAATTACGTAATTATATCAATGCAGATATTCTACATGATTTATACTTGCGTAATATTTGTGTAAAAAGGTTATAGTAAACACAAACCTCTTATAATTTAAAATACATATATAATCCAAACCAAAATACTAATCATATACCTCTAACCCACCCAGTCGCATCAGAAGAAAGAAAAATATTTGGTTTAATCCTCCATTTAGCGTAAATGTCAAAACTAATATACCTAAGGAATTATTCAACATTGTACAAAACGCCTTCAAATACCCACATAGATATAGTTCTATTTTCAATAAAAATTCAATCAGGATTTCTTATTCAACAATGCCTAATTTAGCACAAAGAATCTTAACATCTAATAACAAAAACATTAAATCAGCCCAAAAAATCCCTTTCCCAATTAAACCCAAAACTAACTGTAATTGTAATAACAAACATCTTTGCCCACTCAATAATGATTGCATCCATAAAGATGTTATATATTCTTGCACTATTACTGAGCTCCCGCGCAATCTTCCCATAAAAGACACTAATATTTTGTCTTCAAGTTATCCTTCTTCCCATCCTCCATCTGATATAGTTACTAATCCAATATACCACTCGAGCAGCCCTTCCATCTACAATCATACAACTAATAATAATAATAATAATAATAATAACAATAATATTAATGAGAATAATATAACAGCCATCCTAACACTAACAACACTCATTATCCCCTCCAAAACAGTCGTCGTACTATCATTGTCCCACCCTTTGTTGAACACAACAAAATTCAAACTATTTAACTAATACAAATCAGCAAATTAATAGTAATATCAGACCATGAGCTTTTAATAAAGTACATACATATATCGGCGCTACTTCAACATTAATTAAGAAAAGAATATCAAACCACATTTCTTCTTTTAACAACCATAATTATAATAATAACCAAAGAACTTCCCTAACCACTTTAATTAAAAAACTTAACTCTAATAATACCCCCTTCTCAATCAAATGAACTATCATAAGAAAGTTAAGTCTTACACTCCAGGCTCTAAGTCATATCGCCTGTGCACAACCGAAGCTATAACTATAATTACTTCCCCTCAAAGTAACAATATAATAAATTTTAAAAACGAACTGATCTCTTTCTGTAAACATATGTCCAAATTTAATTATGGTAATTTTGAAATTACATAGCTATTACTTTAACCTTTCAGATATATATAATTTTTCTTTAACATTATCGTTTTTTCTACATACTTTCCTAATATGACTTAATAATCCTTTACTTTAATTCTTTATTTCTTCTTTGCTTGGCCGTTTTTTTTTTATCTGCAATTTCCGTTTTAGTCTTTAAATATTCCTATCTATCAAATATATCAATCTACCTACACATTCATATCCTGTATGTATATTTACTTATATTTTACTATATGCATACTTACATACTTACTTGCTTTATCCGGAATTTGCAGATACTAGCCATCCTCTCCCCTTAAAAAATATTTTTTATTTTTTTATTTTATATTTTATTTTTTATTTGTTTATTTATTTATTTTTCCATTTAGTGTCTTTTAATAACTCTTGCTGACATTTTCTTAAGTAATAACCTGTACATTTCAGTTTACCTCTTTTTTGCCCTATATTTTTTGCGCCTTTTAACGTCATTTTTTCTGGGTCATTTTGATATTTGATTTTCTATTTTCTATTTAATTCTATCACCATTTAATCTTTTTTTTCTCACCTTCTTCACTGATTTTTCTTAATTACACTGTCTCGGCAGCCATGTTAAACGCATATCTTATTTTTCTTTCATTAATATTATTGGAATTTTTTCCCCTTTTCCTTGTACATATTTGCGAATTATTCCACAGATTTCAGCCTTTTGGATTATTTTGAACCATCTTCCAATTACACGATTTCCTTAGATTTTACTTGTGCGAATGGAAATTTATTTAACTTTCTTGGATTTACATTTTTTGATTTTACCGTCATTGTATACTTTACCTTTCACCAGACTCCCCATTCACGTGAAATCACCTTTTTCTTCACCATATTCCCTCTGCTTCACTTTTTATTATCAAGTAAGATCTTTGACTTACTTGCAGTTTCATCAAATACTTTTGTATGCAAAATCCAATCCCGCATTTTGCTAATTCATACCCTCTGATGAGAAGGAAAGTATTTCTTCAAAACTGTGGATTAAGGACTATCCACTTATTAAGTGTTTCCTTTTCAGATTGAAAAAGAGTTAAAAACATATTTAAAGTGTTTTTTAAAATGTTTTATTAACTATTTGCTCTTATATATATATTTATGTATGTGTGTATATATATATATATGTTTTAAAAATTTTACCTGTCAAACTCCTCTGTCAGTTTTTGGTCTACAGACATGAAACTTCATATATAGGGTATTCGAACCCACGGAAACTCTATATTTGGGTTTGGGCCATGGAAAATTGGTGCAAAAGTGTGAAAATTAAAAAAAAAAAAAAAATTACCAGTTGAAGGTCGAACGACAGCATTAAGAATATTCATGTGTAATATTTATTGGTTCATGTTTTAATTTTTAACCTTGCAGTAATCATGTCTTCATAACTCAGGCATTAACGCCAAAAGAAAAAATTAATTTACTGCAAATCTTCCCATAATTCCTAATTCCTTACCGAGACTAACACACTTTCTTGTGGATGTGAAGCTGATTTCACGAAAAGTTAAAATCATGGAAACTTTGAGAAAAAGATGCTTAGACCATACATCCATACTTTCGATGCATACACAAAAAAGATAGGAAAAATTGAAAAAATAAAAAAGGTGTCACTAAACAGAAGCTTTCTGCTGTTTTTAACAATGTCTGAATATATATATTTTTACTGGATGTATTGTTCATAGTGGAACAACCGATATATGCGTGTCAATTTCAGATCTTTTGACAATGGATTCTCAAAAAAATAAATGACAGAAAGTTTTCACCCCCCCCCCAATACATAGCAATACAACAAACAAAAATCTCAAAAATACCAAAATAACTCATATCGAATCCATCCCCCCCGTTATCCTCTTCTAGGAAGAAGCTCTCTCACAACTGGACGAAATCAATTACACACTAATATATATTTATTTAAACTACTTGACCCCCTTAGCATCTACTGCAACTTTTCTGTCACTGACACACTCTTCCTTTTTATCTTTTTTCCTCATATTACTTGACTTCAAGGCCATCTTTAATGTATGTAGGCCTGCTTCTGTTAGGGCAAAATAATAATAGGAATGGATTGTTTTATCGTTATTTCCATGACAGGTGCTCGTCTGAGCTCCAATCTCTAGTCCCCCCTCGCAAATCTTTTACGAAAACACCCGTCTAGCTGAAATCACTGTCAAAAATTTTCCCCACTCTTTATCTGTGCCTAAATCAAAACGTAGATTCCATGAACAAAGCTTCTTTCTTAGAACTGCATGCCTGTGGAACTCTGTTCCGTCTGCTTGCTTCCCACCTGACTACAACCTGGATGTCTTCAAGTCCAACGTAAACAAATTCCTGATGAACTGCCCCCTTAAGTAGACATTTTTATTAAACCCCCACACTAATGTACTGTACATGCAATAACCCTTATCCCCGAGTGGCTTCCAGGCCTTGATAAGTGGTGGTCACCTTGTAAAATTAAAAAAAAAAAAGGATTTCTTTTATTTATCTGACTCGGGATTATAATGTTATTATTTTAAATATTCAATAAAGAATCTTTTGGGCTCCAATCAATTGTCCGTAATCATTTCGGCAGTTGACAACTTAAGTGTTATTTACATAACGTTTCGATCGATGCAATCTCTGGCCTTGCTTTAACTGCATCTTGTCGAATTCGGTAATCTGGACGGAATTTCAAACAGAACCCTTTATTTAACCCACAGGGATAGCATGCTCTCATTCAGTCAGGTAGAAATCTCAAGTAATTTGCAATTATAATCTTTCTATTGCCTGCACTGAAGATTGAACCTCAACCTCCAGAAGAGTGTCACAACTGCATTTTATCTGGTATTTTATTTATTATGCTACACTTTCAGGCAATTCTTGTATAAATTTTCAGAGCTTGAAATTTATTCTTGCCTTAGATACACAATCTTATTACTTACCACAGTAAAGTCCTGCACAAGGTGCGAGTATCTTTGCTAGTATATATATATATATATATATATATATATATATATATATAAATAAATAAAAATGGTGACCTTATCTATTATTTATAATTAATGGTTCCCATACAGTGTTAAATTCTAAAGTAGGTCTGCTTAGCAGGTGATCGTCACCCATCATATGTGCTGTTTCTTTGAGTCTTCTTACTCACCACCATTCTTATATGTCTACTAGCAGGGAGACCCGACGTTGCCTGGGATTGAATGATGATCAACGAATATTTTACACTCCTATATTTGTATTATCATCAAAATCCGTAAAATCGCTCGGGAGGAAGCTTCACATGCCTCCATGCAGGAACTTACTCCAAAATATATGTTATTCTACATTGCACTCTAGAGAACCTACCGTTTCTTTTATAAAAACTTCTTTCCAGTTTAAAAAAACAAAAAAAAAAAAAAAAAACATTAAGAAATGTACATCCGGGGTTTGAACCTACAGACTACGTCATACACAAAAAAAAAAAAAAAAAAAAAAAAATCCAAATTTTCAAGTCTTATAAAATTCTTTGCAGTTAATGAAAAATTTTTTAGAAATTTACATGTGGAGTTTTAAGTTACAGACCACGTCATGCAAAAAAAAACAAAAAAACAAAACAAAAAAAAAACACGCTATCAACTTACCCACAGTATAATTTTCACAGCCCGTTGTTCTATCATTGTTGCTTAACAACGACACGGAAAAAATGGCTTTACTGATTATAGATAAATTAAAATAACGGTTCAATAATTATCGGGGGTTATTCTGAGACAAACCTTAACTAAGATCACTCCCAGACTTATGCACTGAAGTTCTGTAAATTTTAAAGAAAATCTGTTCAGCCGTTTTGGAGTCTATAAGGAACGAACTCACCCCCTCCCACACGCACAAAGTTGCATTTATATAATTGTAGAGATAATTTTTACTTCATCCCATAAGGATTAATGGTTTTCCTTTTCCATTCATATATGGCCAGTCATACCCGTCATACCCGACTTTCCAATCTCCACGCATTGTGGCTTTTCGATGCTCTTCTAATCTTATTTTTAGTGGACAACATGTCTAACCTTTGTATAGTTTTACACATTTACATGGAATCTCATACATTCAATTCTTTATCGTGATTTGTTCTGCAGTGTAAGCTCACTGCAGAACAAATCACGATAAAGAATTGAATGTACAAGCTGTTTCTAGAGAGAATTAAATCTCTTCTGAATACTGTCCTAATGCCATACACAGTCCACATTCTTTGGATTTTTTTAAACAAGCCCTTCATGTATGGTATACAAACTGTGGTGAGTTTTTAGGTATTGTCCTTTACTGTTTAATCCATATATGAACAGATTTAAGTGAAACATAGCAGGGTTCTACATTGCGAGTGAAACAATCGCATTTGGGAGTGATTTTTCAAAATGGCGACCAGAAATAATGAAACGCTTATCTTTTGGCAATTGTATTTCTTTCACCGACAATCTTCCAAAGCTCACTACTAAATGAAAAATATCTTTTCAACTTTTTTTTTTTTTTTTTTAATAAAACGAAAAGTTAAATTATTTAAACAATAAAAGTTTAATAGGACCATACACTCTTTTTTTTTTTTTAACGAAGGCTGTTTACAACATCTTAAGAAGTCAGAATGTTTATACCTTCAAGTATCAACATAAAATTCGTTATATATTTAGAATTACACATTAAAAAAAAAAAAAATACAGAAAAATCTTTATGATGTACATACTCCTCACAGAACGAAGATGTCATATTCTAAAAATCATGTGGGTTTGGCTAGTAACTTTTCAATTTGGCTAGTTAACGAAAATATTTAGTTGTCAAAGGTCAACTAAAGATAAAGCCTTGCATGGACTATAAACTGTCAGAACATTAAAGGAATCTCAGTGTTTTTAAAAAGAAATGTTTAAAAACTATCGTTGGAATAATATTGCAAGGTAGACAAAGAAATGCAGATATCATTAAAAAAAAAAAATGCTTAATATTAACAGATCAATCAACAACGTTATTAGAAAAAGAAAAGAAACTAATGAAACTTGGACATGTTTCCTAGCTACCAGATTCCAACTACGTAAAGAAATCAAGAAAAGTCAACTGAAAACAAGCCGAGCATGTGGAGTCTTTTTCCATGAGTGAAAAATTTACTTTCACCGTGACTAATGTTTTGTGCAAAATTTCCAAAAAATCCAAGATGTGATTATTGAAAAAAGTGTAAACAAACGAACGGGAATGAATTACTAGGTCTAATCCCTCTTTTGTCAAGGGACCAAAAAGACCAAAAAGATGACCAAGTAAATGAAGTAGAGGTATGCCATTGATGACAGTTGAAAGACTGGGTCAAGACAATTCTCAAGCATGTGGCGAAGCTCTATAGAGTATGCACACTAGTCAATTGTTTGCAATTGGTATCAATATTTCGACATTCAAAAAGCACACAAAAAAAATGTTGATTCGCCATAAAAAACAAAAAAGCAAACTTTATTTCCGATTGTTTGGATTCGTCAGAATACTGTTCGCATCTTGAATGTTATTTGCAGAACTTTTCGACCTTCGGGTTTATCTTGTCGAACTCGTATCTTTTTGTCAAACTCAGAAATCTGCACGAAATTTCGAACAGAACCAAACGAAGGCCACGACAGAACCCTTTATTTAATCCAAGGTCAAAGGTTACATCAATTGAAACGTTATGAAAATAACACTCAAGATGAGAACAGTAGTCCGAACAATCAAAATAATACAAATTATCAGTCCTCATTTAAAAAATTCAGAAACATAAATTTTATTTTATCTTACAATAATTAAATTATAAAAGATATTTTATTTTTATTTAGATAAGGAAATTTTTTTTTTACAGAAAACATAATTATGGCACATCTGTTTGGTATTTTTTGAAAGAGGCAAATGCAGAGATTGGTTCTTATCTCTTCATACATTTTATTTTAGTTATTTTTAATTTAAAATATAGCCATACCCCCCACCACCACCACCACCACCACCACACCCCGCCTTACATGTTTTCTTTAAGGCATAATTCAGTTTATCTTTCCAGAAACAAACATTTCTTATCAATTTCTTTTCTTTTTTTTTTTTTTTTAGCATATCTATGGTGATGGGTTTAATTAATGAGTGAAGTGTTGTGAAACGTTGTTTGGGTATCAAGGCAAAAAGAAAAAAAAAAAAAAAAGTGTGTGTGTGTGTGTGTGTGTGTGTGTGTGTGTGTGTGTGTGTGTGTGGAATTGAATGACGTAACGTGGGAGAGGCGGGAGTAAGGAGTGAAGCAAAATGTCTGGGTAAGTCATTCAGTTCTACAAAATGAAACAAGAAACGCTGAAAAGAATGAAAAGGAAAAAGGAAATAAGGAAGAAATAAGAAAAAAGAAACAAAGAAAAGAAAAGAAAGGAAACATGAAAGTAAGATAACAAAATAAAATGAAGAAAAAAGACAGGAAATTAAAATTAATGAAAAAATAGAAAAAGAACGAATGAAAAAAAAATGAAAGAGAAAACAGAAAAAACAGAGGAACAACCTTATGAAGGAAGGAAGAAACAAAAAGAAGAAAAGATAGGAAAGAACGAAAAAGGATAAAAAAAAGATTGAAAAATGTGAGGAAAAAAAATGAAAGAAAGAAAATAATGAAAAACGAAAAAAAATGACATAAGAAAAATGAATTCAATAGGAAGGAAGAACTAATTACAAAAAGAAAATAAAAGATATAAGAAAGAAATTAGGAACGAAATGAAAAAGAGAATGAAAGAAAAACAAAGAGAAATTTTTTAAAAAAATGAAATAAAGAAGAAAGCGAAAAACAGGGAAAAGAAAAGAAAGAAAAAACCAAAAACATTTTTTCAATAATTTAGCAATCATGAGCGCCTAAATATATAACTGTTGTGGCCTTGAAAGGTCGATAATAATCAATACAAACGCAGTGGTATAATTAATATAAATATACTGCAGAAAGTATGCATCCGATTCTGTGACCATAACTGCCACCACGCTTAGTTATAACTGCACTTTTTTTTGTGTGTCTGGGTAAGTTCATCTATTTCCGAAATAGGTACATCAACTTACACCATAGTAATAATAAATTTTCAAAAAGTGGCCTACACTTTACTGCAGTTTCATGAAATGTCCAATCATTAAAAATTTATTAATAAAAAAACTGCTAACTCCTCTTCACGTCTAAGCACAAAATTTCAACTCAGCTCTTTCATCTTTTCAATTGTCTCATAACGACAGCATCTAAGATTTTCCTTGAGCTTAGGGAATAACCAACAGTTATAGGGAACAAGGTTTGGACTACAGGGAGGGTGAGGAACTGTCTTGATGCCCATTTTAGTAAAATAGTGTGTGACAAGGATAAAGTTGTGGACTGGTGCGTTTGTACTAATCTTCTGCATCTTCAGTTCCTCGTGAATAATTGTTGAATGTACAGTTCCCACACTGACATCAAACTGTGCACTTATTGTCTATATAGACACACAACAGTCTTTATCATGAAATTGTTTATTTTGCCTATCAACTCGAATGTTCTCACTTCCTGACTCCTCCCATACCTCTAGTCATTCCTCACAGACTCCCTGTCCTCCTTGAATCTCTTATGTTACTCAAAAATTGATGCTTAATTCATGCAAGATGGTCCAAAAGCAATCTGAAATATTCCATAAGTTTCTGTGACATTTTTTCCAAGTTTAAAACAGAATTTTATTGCATATTGTTCTTCTAAAGTGTCCTCACGTCCAGATTGCAGTTTTGAAATTAACCAGCTGTGACAAGGAGGCTTTAGTAGGGTGTATTCCAATTCCTGCTGTAGCAGTTCATTTGAACCTGAAATCATCAAGATTGGTCAGTCATCTCATAAGATGTATAGCAGTAACATACTGAGATTTCAAAAGTCTACGCCAATTTTAAATGCCTGTGCAAAAAAAGGTCTAGAAACTTATTGAAGGCACCTTGTATATATTTGAATGGCGAGGCTAACATTAAGATTGTTCAGAAATGTTGTTTACACTTGATAATGTCATAGGAGCACAGGGTGGAGTAGGTGCTAGCGTGATTGCAAGAATTAAGAGTAGATGGAATAAGTTCAAGGAATTTCTGTCGTTACTAACCAACAGAGCATTACGACTGTCAATGGAGGAAAAAGTTTAATCAGTCATGTGTGCACAGTGTAATGATGTATTGAAGTCAAGTATGGCCTGTGAAGGTTGAGGACATGTGTTGCATGGAGTGAAATGACATGAGAATGATACGATGGATGTGTAATATGAGTTTTAAAAACACACACGGACACGGGAAGATCTGCAAAGAGATGCAACAAGATAGGTCGTTGAACATCTGGGAACATGAACCACCACCGATAACATCAAACGGAAAAGTGATCGTGTTCTACGACAAAGACATACAGGGGGGGGGGGGAGATACATAAAAGACAAGGCCATCAAGCCAGATACTGTAATATGGAACAAGCCCGAAAGAACTGCACTCATTATCGATGTCACAGTTCCAAATGACTTTGGCCTTAATAGAGCTGAACAGGAAAAGATAAAATATCAGGACCTAAAAATGATGGAAAAAAAAAATAAAAAAAATGACATGGTTCTCTTAAAGAAATAAACATTATACCGGCTGTGGCGGGAGCAACTGACCTAATAAAAAAGAACCTTCAGAAACACTTAGAAGCAATTTCTGGAAGACCAAGCTTTAAGGAAATACAAATAGCAGTCATAAAGGGAACAGCATCTATTCTTAAAAGAGCCCTCGGATATAAATTTAAATTGTAACAGAATTAAGTGTTAGCCCCAGGAGGGAGCCCCTTCATCTCTTAAAACTAACAAAAGTAAAATAAATAAATAAAAAAAGTGTCTTTGTCTAGATCAGGGGATGATTTCTTCTTAAATTAATTATGCAAGTAAAAAAATATATTCATTAAAGGAGATTAGAATAATAGTCTAAAGAGCTAAGTGTATTTTAATGTAACAGTGAAATTACTAGTTTAATTAAAATACAGGAAATGCTCGTTGTAATTTAGATATATAATAAGCTCGATAGTTAAATGTCCTAGAGCTAATTCAATATCAAGTAAAGTGATTTTCAATTTAAAAATTTAAAAAAATTTTTTAAAATTTAAAAATCAAATTTTAATTAAATCAAAAATCAGTTTCATATGAAACTGATTTTTAATTTAATTAAAATTTGATTTTTAAATTTTAAATTTTTTTTTTAAATTTTTAAATTGAAAATCACTTTACTTAATATATATATATATATATATATATATATATATATATATATATATATATATATATATTACATACATACGAGGGACGTTCCAAATGTAATGTGTCTTATGTTTTTTTTATTCCATCCGAATGCAACAGAGGAGATTAGAGCACAATAGAGAGAGCACACCTTCTTTGCAGCAGCCTTGGCAATGTCCTCAATGCAAAGGCGTTTGAAAGATCGGCTCTCAAGTTCTAAGATAAATATGTATTTGTCTTTCTAATTTCACGCACACACACGAGGGGAATTCTAAAAGTAATGCCTCCTATCTTTTATTCCACCTGAATGGAGAAGAGGGGGATTGCAAATTGCACTGTTATGATGATTGAACTTAGGCATTCATCACCTGAAAGTTTAATCTCTCTGTTGCAGATATTGATGGTGTAAAACTCGGACATGCATTATTGAATTCCTCCATTCAGAAAAAAAAATGAACCGATCAATATTCATCGGCACCTGTTGGACGTTTACAAAGCTGATGCAGTTGATGTCAGCACAGTTGGGAGATGGGTTCATTGACTTCAGAAGGCAACAGATGTGAGTGACAAAGCGTGTTCCAGACTTTTATGACCAAGGCATCAAAAGAAACTGGCAAAAGTGCTTTGAAAATGGTGATGACTTTGTAGAAAAATAAGTTTTGGAGCACAACAGGTTGCTCGTTTTAATGGTACTACTCTCATCTTCGTAGCTCTTCAACATTTTAGTTTCCAAGTTTGTTTCCAAGTTAAAAAAAAATAGGAGGTCTTACTTTTGGAACGACCCTCATATATAGATAGTATTAAATGAAAGATGAGGAATAAAAGTTACATATAAGACCAGACCACTCAGAAAAAGTTAAGGGGAAAATTAAGAAAAAAAACTTCTTAAGGCCATGGTATTTCGAAGCTAAATGCTTCTCATTAGAAGAAAAGAAGGGCCAGAATCATGGAAAACGCATATAAAGAAAAAACTGGCTTAAAAACATTTAGAAATGAAATGAGAATGAAGGAATAAAATAATATGGTTAATGATAATTAAAAGTAGGTACAGCATATAAGAATAAATCTGATGACAAGCATTTAGCTTCGAAATGCCATGGCTTAAAGAGTTTTTTTTTCTTCTTAATTTTCCCCTTAACTTATTGTTCTTATTGTTCTGATGATATAGTAAAGTTATATACAACTTTTATTCCTCATCTGTCATTCAATAATATTGTTTGCTTCTCTTAATAATGTTGAGCTGCTCTTATAAGTTTTTCTTTGTTAAAGATTTGCTTTTTGATAACATAGTTTATATATATATATATATATATATATATATATATATATATATATATATATAGGGAAAATTATTCCCAACTCGCATTTAGGTAAAAATGCACTTTCGTAAATAATTGAATTAATTCAAAACATATCGCTAAAATGAAAACAAACAACATTTAAGTAAATCGCAATATATCCAGACAGTTGGCGAGATGGGTCAGTGGTAAAGGGTTTAGGCTCATTACCATGGGGTCCCGATTTCGAATCTCGCTAAATTCAGCCACTCTGATGAGTCATAGACGATGAAACACGCGTCAGTGGATAATTATATTTAAAAAATATATATATATATATATATATATATATATATATATATATATATATATATATATATATATATTATACTGATGTAGCCGTAACTTGTTGGGTCACAACCACTAATATTTATGTTTAACTTTGATTTTATTTGAAAATTCATAAATTTCAATATATCTGCTAATAAACTGTTCTTGCAATAACTAAAAATAATAAGTCTCTTTACTTCTTTCTGACCACCATGAGTAAGTAAGTAAAAAGGCCAATTATTAAGCTATCTAATTCACATATGTATTTATGGTATACACAAACACATTATGGAAGTTAGCTTAAAAGAGAAAATCACTTCACTCTCTCTTTACATGTTTACAGAAACATTAAAAGCTATTAAAGAGGAGTTGGATCAACTCGCCATGAGAGAGGTCGAGAAAACATAAATAGCTACAAAGAAGATGGGTGATCTGTGCAGTTAATTACAAATTATGGCTAATTAAGATAATTAAAACAGCATTTTTTTTTCAAACATAATTCAATCCCATAACCGACGAATATTTTAACATGTATTTTGTGTTATTTAACGATGTAGGAAAACAGTCTTTAGCTAACAAACATCACCATCTTGTTGCCCAACTTCCCACCCAGGTTACCTCTCTATAAATTTGGCCCCTATCACAGCAGCCCATTGTTCTCTTTCAGTGGTAACATGCTTTGTTTGGATTGAACAAAAGTTTAAAAAAAAAAAAAAAAAAAATTAAAAGAAAATAATAAAAATAAATTTTTACACATATATGGTAACAAAAAAACTGTCAACAAGCGTACATAGGTGAAACACAGCGAAAATTGAAATTAAGACTTTACGAACACAGAAGAGATATAAGGAATGGTAACGCCCTAAATGCACTCTTTTGCCATTGTGCAGAACACGATCACTCGTTTAATTTAGATCATGCGAAAATTATTATATACGTGATAGAGCTAAAAGAAGACTTTTAGAATCAGCACTAATATTAAATACTAATACTATTACACAAAGAAAAGGCTTCT
This sequence comes from Euprymna scolopes, assembly GCF_053919585.1. Lineage (NCBI taxonomy): Eukaryota > Metazoa > Mollusca > Cephalopoda > Sepiida > Sepiolidae > Euprymna > Euprymna scolopes. The sequence goes on from NC_136511.1 coordinate 6,106,158, forward strand.
ACCATTTAGCCCCTAGCATAGGGAAAATAATAATCAGAGAACAAATATCAAAACAGATCCTGGCTAACCGTTTTTCCTTAAATATTTCAACTGTTATATTCCTAAATACTTAGGAAATAAAGACAAACGTGAGTTACACCGAGTGGTATGTGTAATGGGGTTTATTTATAATACAGAAACGTAAGGCTGCTCGCCTAAGGTAAATAGAAGTACATAGTAACAAGTATCGGGAAGAAAGTCTGATAATCAACACGTAAGACTATCCGTCTTACTGCGACTGCTTGTCTGCCGCTGTCTGCCAAACAGTCCAATATATATATACAGTTTGTAACCGGTGTATAGCCAGTTATGTTCCTTCACAACACCTCCCCCTGAAGCTGAAATCTTCCTGATTTTAGCTTAAATACCTCTTCCTTTTAGGGTCAGGGCTTAATCTCCTGGTAACTTTTCTCTTTCTTGCGCTTTTCCTTCTGGTCAGCGTTACCCGGGGTAAAGGTTTCTGTCCAGCCCGTATGGTCGGTTCAGGCGAAATATTCATTGTTTGCGGTACACACGCTGGTTTTGGTATATCAAAAATATCGCACAATGTTTCCATTGGTGTCTCTTCCACATTTGGAGACAGTCTGGGACGTATTTGATTTCTGTGTCTTTTGCAGACAAAACTTAATCCTTGGATGGTATAGACCATGCTCCCAATCCTTTTTTTGATAATACCTTCAACCCACTGATTTCGTCCATTTTGAAAATTTTTGAAATATACATTTTCACCTGGGGAGAAGCACTTGGTATTAAGGTTTTCTTTTTTGAAAACTTTCTTTTTCTCTGGTAGCAGCCTATCGAAGACAGATCTTATCTTTCTTGCAAACATTAGCTCAGCCGGGGAAGAATTGACATTATTATTAGGATTTGGTGTCACCCTGTAAATTGCTAAAAATGTTTGAATACATTGTTCGTCTGTGTCCGTAGTAAGATTTTTCTTAAGTGCCCTTTTAAACGTATCTACAAATTTTTCGGCCAACCCATTCGATCGTGGATGGTACACAGGTGTTGTCATATGTAGAATATTTAGTGAGTCACAGAATTCTTTGAATTCATGAGCAGTAAATGCTGTTCCATTATCGCTCACTAAGGTTTTTGGCACTCCAAAACGGCTAAAAATTTCATTAAGCGCACTCACAGTGTTTTTTGCTGTTGGATGTCTAAACTTAAATATTTCTGGCCATTTTGAAAAAGAATCTACAATAATCAAGTAAAAATAACCATTTATAGGTCCCGCATAATCAATATGCAGACGTGACCAGGGTAGGTCCGTCTTTGGCCATGGCGTCGTTTTTACTGGAGGATCTCGAGCTGCTAATTGACATCCTCTGCATGTCTTGACACATTTTTCAACTTCCTTGTCCATACCAGGCCAGTACACATATCCTCTCATAAGGGATTTCATTCTCGAAATGCCCGGATGACCTGTATGAAATTCCTTCAGAATTTTCCTCTGTAACGTTAGTGGAATTACGATCCTCTCACCATACATGAGCACATCTTCACAGATGGAAAAAGGCGTTGTTTGATCTACCTTTTTATTTTTTTTTATCCATCCCAATTGATTTTTCATTTTCTTAATGAAAATGTCATTTACTGCCTCTTTTTTTATTTTTTCGAAAGTTACCGGAAGTTCACGTATCATATTACACATTGAACTTGTACATTCACTTTCGTCTTTAAGCGCAGCAATTACCGTTTCTTCGAAACTTTCGCTTCTTTTAGGGATCAACCGTGATAATGCATCTGCGTGTCCTAACTTTTTTGAGGATACATGTTCCATCTTAAACTGATAGTTTAAGAGGGTTACAGCCCATCGCTGTAATCGATTCGCAGTATGTGTGGGAATGCCTTTCTTTGATCCAAATATGGTAAGTAGGGGTTTATGGTCGGTTTGCAAAATAAAAGATCGTCCATGGAGAAATCGATTGTACTTTGTAATTCCAAATATTATCGACAGCGCCTCTTTTTCAATTTGGCTGTAATTTTTCTCTGCTGCAACCAACGTTCTTGAAGCATGGGCGATAGCTTTTGTCCTACTATCCTCATACTTGTGAAGTAATACAGCGCCAACACCGTAATCACTGGCGTCCGTTGCTAGTATTAGTTCCTTTTCTGGATTGAAATGTGCCAATGCTAAGTCTGACAGTAGACATCTTTTGATATTTTGGAAAGCAGATTCACATTCCTTATTCCAGTTCCATTTAACACCCTTTTTCAGTAACTCGTTAAGAGGAGCTCTTAAATTATGTATGTTAGGGATGTAAATTGCATAGTATTGAACTAATCCCAAAAACGATTTTAATTTTGTCACTGAATCTGGAGCAGGCATCTTTTCAATTGCTTCAGTCCTTTGTGGATCCGGTCTTCGACCCTCTTTGTCGATTATTTGACCTAGATATTTAATTTTTTTCATAAAAAAATCGCATTTTTCTGGGCTCAATTTAAAACCAAATTCCTGTATTCTTTTGAATACTTCTTTTACATGCTTCTTATGATCTTGCAAATTTTCACTTTTAATTAGGATATCGTCAAGGTAGGCCATTGAAAATTCCAACCCTGCCAGCATCGTGTCCATAATTTGCTGGAAAATAGCAGGAGCAACCTTTAATCCAAAAGGAAGCCTCTTTAGCTTAAAAATGCCCTTATGAGTATTTATGCCTAAGTATTTGGAGCATTCATCGCTGATCTTAATTTGCAAGTAAGCATCTGAGAGGTCTATCTTAGAAAAAATTTTTCCTCTGTTAAGCTTAGAGAACAGATCTTCTGCGGACGGAAGGGGATAATTATGGTCCAATAGACAGTCATTTAAACCCGTTGAAAAATCTCCACAGACCCTTATTCTGTTATTTTTTTTCTTTACATACACGGTTGGACTTGCCCAATCTGTGTGGTTAACTTTTTCAATGACTTCCAGTTGTTGAAGTCTATCCAACTCTTTTTCGATTGCGTCCATCGCTGAAAAAGGCACATTCCTTTTAGGTTTGAATACTGGAGTGGCATTTTTCTTTAATTCAAATTTTGCCTCTGTCTTAATACAGAGTCCTAGTCCTTCGGCAAAAACATTGGGAAATTCAGTTTTCAAATCCTTCAGGAAGTCTTCCCTTTGGTTTGCTTTTTCTGCAGTTAAAACGTTACAAAACGAATTTATGGGTTTCTCCCATAAATTAAACAGGACAATCCAATCTACCCCAAACAGGCATGTATTCTTTCCTGGTACGACGTACACTTTGGATTTATGAGTCTGGTTAGCGAATGTCACTTTGCATTTTAATTCTCCCTTGAACTCTAATCTTTTGCCGCACACACTTCTCGCCGTCTTTCTGGTTTTCGTTAATTCAGGTCGACCTATCCTTTTCCATATATCTTCATTTATAATACTAATATCTGCACCGCTATCCAGAAGCAATGTAACCAGATGTCCATTTATCCGAACATCAACATATTTCCGTCTTTCGCAGCTTTTTTCTTTATTCATGCGAAGCGTATTTACATTATCGGTCCCTTGTCTTTTCTTCTGGGCACAGTATGTTTCCTTGTGACCTCTGAGACCACATTCATAACATATTTTGTTCCTAAACCAGCAGGTCTTATTGTTGTGTCTTAAACTACCACAACATTTACACTTTAGCTTTGGGTCTTTGTATCCTTTAAGGATCCTGTGTTCTTGGAACCTGGACTTTCTTGTGGTCCCTTGCCTTTTTACTTGCTGCACCTTAAAAATATTTTTCTCTTCAATGCGAGTGTTGTCTTTCTTTATGTTAATCAGACGTTGACACTCTTCAGTGGCTTTTTGCAATGTTATGTTAGGATCCGCCTCCATAATTGTTAGGATCCGTGAACGTATATCTTTGTCCCTTGGTGCTGTGAGACCTTGTACAAAGATTAAACATTTAAATTGGTCTGCGGAAATTTCATTCAATTTAAATGATTCGCATAAACAGTTCACAGTGCAAGCATATTCTAGATAGTCTTCAGCTTCTGCCTTCTGAATGTTCAAACATTTGTATCTAGAGTGAAATAGGCTATCCCTTTTATCAAATATTTTCGACAAGGTACTAATTGTTTCCTCGAACGAAACCTCCTCCGGTTTTTTTGGTAGAATTAGATTTGCATACTTGGTGTTTTCATCAGTACCCAGTTTTTGTAGTAGCAGGGTAACTTTTTCCTCATCGGTCCAGTCTAAACATCTTTTCGTAAAAATTGTTTCGTATCTTCTGTAGTATGCAGGGAAAGTAACACCAGTATCCGGGGAGTAACGAAATTCCGTTAGTGAATTTGAAATACCCTCGGCAGAAAAATTAGTCTTCTTCCCGGTCGACGTTAGAATTAGCTTTTCTAAATTCTTTTGCTGTGTCGACATTTGTCGTTGTAGTATGTTTGTTTGTTCTTGTTGTGCCTCTAAAGTTTTTTGTGTTCTTTCTTGTTGTTGTTGCAGCTGTTGCTGTAGCTGTTGTTGTTGAATTTGTTGTTGTTGTTGTTGTTGTTGCGCTAAAAATTGTTGAGTCATTTTTGTCTGTTCCTGGATGCTAAGGGCTAGAGCCTTAGTTAACTCTGCTAATTGTTCTATGTTAGCTTCTAGTACAAAAATGTCTTTTCGAATTCTACACAATAATTCCAAAGAAAAATCGTAAATTTACGTATATCGTAAATTAGTAGCAATATGCAGACACAACACGTTTCAACAAAGTTCATCCATAGTAATTCAACAGGCTTTGTAAAATAATTCTTTTTTTTTTTTTTTTTTTTTTTTTTCCAACAACGTAAGTTCATACACAAAATATTTCTTACTTCCCACGACAAATAGTTCCAATTATTTATATAAAGGCAATAACAAACAATTAATTTTCCAAAAAAAAAAAAATATATGGCTTCCGTTCCCACGTGGCATAAAATGGTACAATAGTCGTATTTATATTTTTTCTTTCGAAACTCGTAATCCTTTAGTGTAGTTTCGAATTCAACTTGCGACCATTTTTTTTTTTTTTTTTTTTTTTACTTGTCAAAATAAATATAAATTCCACTTTACCTTGAACATGTTTCTATAATTTCTTGTGAGTTCTTTACGAAGAAAAATCCGTACTTTTCGCTACTTTAGGTAGGAAAAATTTTTAAATTCATTGACGCACGTGGTCAAAAATCCTTGTGTAGTTTGTTTTTTTCGTAAAACAAAAAATCCTTGCATTGTACACAGTCCTTGGTACGGTAATTTATCTCTGTTAAGAGAAAGAACATCCTTTCGTCGCCATTGTTATATTCCTAAATACTTAGGAAATAAAGACAAACGTGAGTTACACCGAGTGGTATGTGTAATGGGGTTTATTTATAATACAGAAACGTAAGGCTGCTCGCCTAAGGTAAATAGAAGTACATAGTAACAAGTATGGGGAAGAAAGTCTGATAATCAACACGTAAGACTATCTGTCTTACTGCGACTGCTTGTCTGCCGCTGTCTGCCGCTGTCTGCCAAACAGTCCAATATATATATACAGTTTGTAACCGGTGTATAGCCAGTTATGTTCCTTCACAACATCAACAAAATGAATAATTTTACAGAAGAAAAAAAAAAAAAAAAAAGAAAAAAAAAATGTGTACACATTTATTTAACGCATTTTTAAAAGTGTATATATAGACATTGAACAACCCAACCTTCCCATACGCACACATGTTTGTCCTTCCCGACATGGGTAGGATTCAAAAACTGTTCTCTTTTTCGTATGATCTATGACTTTCTTTTCTTGCATTTTTACTTCAATATCCTGAAGATGTCCTCTGAAATAAGGACGAAACGTTGATTATTTTCATAATTTCATTCGGTTTTTCTATTTTTTCTCAAAACACATATGGTCCCTGTGCGAAAGCAGCAGGACACAAAATTTTTTTATGATTCCTGGCTATCTAACAAGGTTTGTGCAGATTTTCAAAGACTTTTCAAAGTTTTTCAAGGGCTTCTCCAGACAAAATTCAAGTTTTCACAAAAATATTTAGGATTTGTTTTACAATCCACAGCGATTCAAAAAAAAAAATGGTAAAAAATCAAATATACAATAAATGTTACCATAACCATTAAAAGCTACTTTGAAATCTACCTACATCATTTTTTGGTGTCTTAAGTAGTTTTAAATGCTTTTTATTTCATCTAAAATATTAACTCTCTTCATGGCTTTTAATTTCCATCCAAGATGGCTGCTGTCTTATCATTTTTTTTTTTGGGGGGGGGGGGAATTCGCCATTGGAGAGTCTCGTCCGCGCGCAAGGAAAATATTTTTTTTAGAGAGGGGAGAGGGTAATTCTATTTATGGCGGCCTCTTCTCCCCCTTGCCCCCCCCCAAAAATCAAATTATAAATGAGAACAAAAATAGACAGAGATTCGAATTTTTATCCCAAAACTACCAGAGATAGTTTTGTGATAAAGGGATGCAACTATTGTATCCACAATAATACCATGCAATTACAAAACAATGTATTTCAATTTTATTTTGAATATTTAAAAAAAATATTTTAATAGTAGTTTTATTAATACCTAAAAAAATAATTTAATAGCATTTATTTCGATTTTATTTTTAATATTTCAGCACACATTTTTACTGGACATAACACAATTTTCAATGCCTTTTCAAGACATTTTCCATATTTTCAAGGATTTTTCAAGGTAATAATGGAAATAAAACCTTTTTAAGGCAAAAATCAAAATTCAAGGACTCTTCAAGTCTGTATGAACCCTGTCTAACAAATAGGCACTTCCCCTTTGCAAGGGTATAATTAGCTGCCTCCTTAATTTCTCTTGTTCTTGGGCATTTCAAATTTTTATTGTGATTTTTCTCATTATGTACTGAATGTTAATGAAACCTATAAAAAAAATGTTCTTTATTTCATTCTAAACACTCTTAGAGGATTTCAAAAATTTGCCTCTGAAAAAAGTTATTTACCTACTTAAGTGTCAAAGGAAAGATAAGTTACTTTTCTACTTACATGGATAAGTTTTTGTGTTTTAACTTATTTTAAAGCGTTTTTACTAATAAATAAAAGTAATGTACAACACATTACTGTTACCCAAGGTGAGATAAGTTACTCTTAAAATAATGTACTTGCGCAGAATTCTACATATATGAAAAAAGCAAACAAAATCTTGCCCATGATGGAAAGAAAATGTACAAAAAAACCCTCATAAAAATTGAGTAGTTTTATCTTTTAAAAGAAATAAGGTACTTGTACAGAAATCTACCCATATAAAAAAGCAAACAAAATCTTGCCCATGACAGAAAGCAAAGTCGTGTAGTGTACTGGATGCCTTCTTAATTTTAATTAGTGCTTTCAGTAGCGTTTTAGAAGCCTCCTAATGTTTGCTTTTTCTTTTCAGTGTTCATTTAAAAAATAATTTCTCTTAGTGGAGGGTAGAAACTTGATTTTAATAGTGCTTTGAAGGCCCCTTATTTTTATTTAGTGCTTTCGGTAGTACTCTGGAAGCCCTTCCAATTTTGAATTTTTTTTCGCTGCTCACTTAAAAAAAAAATTTCTCTCATAGTTGCAAATAAATTGCTAAATATTAGATAAATTTTTTTTTTTTTTTTAAAGTGCAACCTTAATTCTTTTTTTTATTCTGTTATTTTACTAATGCAATTTCTATGTGTAATTGATATATATATATATATATATATATATATATCTATTCTATTAATATATATAAACATGACCTTGTGTGTGTGAGGAACGATCTCTACCAAACTATCCTGCCAATTTTTGGCCTACACACTTGAAACTTGACATATGGGTTATTCGGACCTGTAAAACAAATTTGATTCGGTTTTTAGCTGATAAAAGAAAGAAAGAAAGCTGCTAAAAGGTTAAAATTGAAAAATTGGTACTCTGTAAGTCAACTAATGTGTATGCATGCACAAATATACATTTATAAGTTTAAGTGGGTTAATTTGTAAAGTTTTGATAAGCATGTGGCCTTAGCTCAGAAAGTAGTGAATAATTGGCTTCGATTCCAGCTAATGGCATCCAATTATTTAACTTTTGAAATTACTACTGTATATAGAGTACAATATAAAAATCAGTAGAGTATTGGTTCTATAATAATAAATGCAAAATCTGCATGAATAAAAACAATCTGCTATATTGTATTACTACATATACATAAATATATATTCACCAAAATTACAGATCTCGTTATGTGCCACTTTTTGTGTTTTTTTTTTTTTTTTTTTTTAACTTTTGATAAAACTCACAAGACAGTAGGCAAAACGTTGAGTTTTAAGGTCTTTCATATTTCCATTTTCAGTTCGTACTTATTTATGCATATTTTATTTGGGCAGTAAACTTTCTTTTACACAAATCCTGTTAAAAAAAAATAGGGTAAAGATTGCCACAAAAGGAGTCTTATAAGTCTTTTCTATGTTCGCATATGCAAGGCGTTCATATATAGATTTTACCTTTTAAAATCAATACTATATATTGGCTCTATAATAATAATATGCAATCTGCATAATTAAAAAATCAATTTAAAGCTGTTATATCTTATTATTATATATATTTTTACCAAAATTACATATTATATGTCAATTTTTACTTATACTTATAAAAAATCGATAAAGATTGCTGCAAAAGGAATCTTATAAGTCTTTTACATGTTCGTATGTGCAAGGCGTTCATGAGATAGGAGCCAAGTCAGAATCAACAGAGTGTTTTGTCTTTCCAAACACTTTCAACTAACACTGTAGTTATATTATTTTGAATATCCAAATTATTGTTCTCTATTGTTCTCATCTTGGATGAAAATAAAATCACAGCTGGGAATAGAAGTCTGAAGATTCAAAATAAATCAAACTAGCGGGACCTGTGGAAGTTCCACAAAGGACTCATTCATATGTAATATATTGATGTTGGCATTCTGTAGATGTTCACTGTAAATGGAGACGCTCTGATATTATTGTAGCCCTCTTGTTAAAACTGCAAAAGTATTTATCTAAGCTAGTAGGGATGCCAAGTGTAGCCCGGCCATAAAGTATGCTTAAATACGATATTTTAATTCTTGCAGATTTCATATTATTATAGATTTAATGCTTTATCGATTTTTATATATTATAAAGTTGCGATTTAAAAAATGAATATATATATATATTATATATAACTTTGTTGTTGTTCCTTCTTATGAAACTGATTTTTAATTTAATTAAATTTTGATTGTTAAATTTAAAAAAAATTTAAAACTTTTAAATTATAAATCACATTACTTAATATATATTATATATATATATATTCATCAGCTTAAATCAAAACCGAATCCCAAACTTGAATATATATATATATATATATATATATATATATATATATATATATATATATATATATATATATTTATTTATGAAGAATTTTTGATGAAATTATTAAAAAAAAAAAAAAAACAGATTATTGGAGTGGCATTAGCTATAATCAAAACCAAAACCAAAACTTATGAGGAATTCTTGATAAAATTATTTTTAAATAAATATTTTTCAAAATAGATTGGAGTGCCATCAGCTATAATTGAAACCGAAACCAAAATTATGAAGAATTCTTAGTACAATTATTTATAAAAAAAACTTAATGACTTGAGTGCCACCAGCTATAAATCGAAACCGAAACCAAAACTTATGAAGAATTCTTGGTAAAATTATTTATTACAACAAATGGAAGTACATAACAATTAAACAACCCGGATGTAAGCGTGACACACAAAATAACACGCTATCGTATCAATATATAGATTACCAATCCTCATCTCAAAATGTTCTGAAACACAGTTTCATTATCAAGGATACAGTCTCTCTCAACAAAATATCACAATATTTTGGATGCATATCCAGAATGGTACTTATGGTGTCAATTAAAAGTAAAGAAGATAAAGAAAGTCTGTACGATGTACATACTCGTTACAAACAAAGATGTCATATTCCAAAAACCACGTAAAAGGATCAAGTAGCTTTATTTGAAACTAAGGAAATCCAAATTTATGATTTTTAGTGATTTTACTACTAAACTGTATTGAACGTAAGGCTGATTTTTAATCTCTCAACTTTGATTCGAGTTGTCCCTCCCTGTGAATAAAAAAAAAAAACTTCATCACATTACATGATTTTTGGAATATTTAATCTCTGTTCTGTAACTGGTATGTTCATCATACAGATATTTCCGTATTTTTAAAAAATTTTAAATGCTGCCATAAGTGCCCATCTGAATAAGCACCATATTTTGCTTTAATGTTTAGCTTGCAAACACAGCCAGAATGTATTGTTTAAGAGTGATGCTGTTAAACGTATGTTTTTATCGTATTAATTATTAAAATTCCATAAATTTGTGGCCATTATCTCCTCCCTCTTCCACTCTGTTCATTTAATGTCATTTTTCCCTTGTCCCGAGGATCAGCTGCTATTTTTATATTTCGCAAGCTCACTTTCCAGTCCTCAGCAGATCAACTGTCTCTAAACACCATTTCAGATGATCTTACCCAATCACTTGCTTCCAAATCTACCTTGGCTGGTCAACCTTCCTGCAATTCAAGACATCCACACTTCCGCAAAGGTTTATTCAGGACAAACACTTCATATGACCGAACAGTTGATTGTTCTTGTTGTTGCACATCATTCCTTCATTTTGAATGAATTAAGAGCTTATTGTTGGCATTCATTGCTCCAATATCTTTCCAGTTAGAATTCTTTCTAGAAATATACTGGGTACTAATGGGAGGGATCACATGACGGTTACCAAGATCCTTAAGTGCAAATGTTTTAGTGGAATGAATTGGACTAACTTAGCACATACAGGAGCTAGTCTACATCGTTACCCATTTAACCATTGTCCCTGGTAGGTCATATTGATATTTATGTATAATTTGAAAAGAGAGGACAAGGGGGGAGGCTAAGTTAAATATTGCCAAATGGAACTATAATTTTTGAAAATGGTCAAAAGGGCAGTGGTGGTGTGACTAATGTAGCTAATAATAGGTTTAGAATGCATATATATATATATATATATATATATATATATATATATATATATACACACACATACACACACACAATTGGTTGATAGGAAAATCTCAAGTGTTTGTGAAGGATAGAATTTTTTTCTTTCAGCTAAGTGTTCCTGTGATCTTGCTGCAAGTTCCGTAGTCGTGCTTTTGGGGGGGAGTGAGCATCAGAGTTTACCTTCAAGAGATCTTCATCCATTTCTGAACTTCCTCCACAGTGACTTGCATCTTCTAAGCCGAATTCCCCGCATTTTAAATTTGAAAACCATCTTTGAACGGTCGATTCACCTAGGTCACCTTCACTGTACATTTCACGGATCGTCTTACACGTTTTGTCAAAATTTTCACCCTTTTTAAAGAAGAAAAGCATTAGATGACGAAAATGCAACATTTTATTTATACATGGCTGGCAGCCAAATTTGAAATTAAAATTCTTGAACAGTTCAAGATTTTCCAGGGTATCTTCATATATCTAATTATCTATATTTCTAAGTCTGTCTGTCTATCTGTTCGTTTCACCTTTTCTCAGAAACTCCTGAATCGATCTGGCTGAAATTTTGTATGGACATTTAATATGATAAGGTGCAGTAAACTAAGTATTATGGTATCTTTTTGATACAGAGTTAGAGATTAATAGAGATTATTAGAGCATTTAATTTAAAAACGAGCACAAATTTAACCATTTTCAACTATCAATTTAGCATAAGGCACTTATTGTAAGTCAACAGGCTATAAATTTTGCCAGTGTTTAATGGGTAAAATTTATAGTACTTTATAAATTCCCAAACTTCCAGGATAAGAAAGCATAAATCCAGGTTGATCTACTGCACTTATCTGTTATAGAGGGGACAAATTTGTGTCTTATTCCACCTTGTAACAAAATAAATGTCAAATATTATAGAAAGACTACAAATCATTGGATGGGCATTAAGATTACTATGTTTTTACAAATGGAAACTAAGTGTTGATGGTGTGTTTACAAATAATAACTAATATAGTTAACTGAGCAGAGGAGATCATTCTCTGTTATTTGTTTATGTATCAGTTTATCTAATTATCGGTGTATCTATCTATCTAACTGGCGAAGTAAACAAAAGATGTGAAGCATGTTTTGATAAGGTTATCAAAACATGTCAGATATGTCAAACTGTGAACTGGTCAAGTTTGCACCGGAAGGTCTGAACAGCTGATCAGAAGTTGACGTGTCATTTATCACATGTTCTGATTTGCTGGACATAGTGTTGAGTTGGAGTGAAGACGTTGAAAGAAGATGATCTGAAAAATGGTCTCTTCACGAGGAGGAGAAAGATCTCAGACGTGAGATGTAGAAGAACTAACCCCAAGCCAAGATCGTCAATCACTCCTCTGCTATGACGAATAACTGGGAGGAATAAAATATATATATATATATATATATATATATATATATATATATATATATATATATATATATATATATAAATAAAATATAAATATACAGCATCTTGGTCTGTCTTGAAGCGTCTTTGTTTAAACAAAACCCAGTTCATCAAGAATGGCTGAAGAGCGTCCAGAGAAACAATAGCAGACAGATATGTCGTCAAATCTATATATATTTATGCAATTATGTAGACACGCAAACATCAAACACCTAGATGAGACTATTTACAACCTGTTCACTACTAAACAACAGCCATTCAGTTAGGCCACGTATACACTCTGTATACACACATTCATTAGATGAACATTTTATAAATACATCACACACACACAAGAGAGTTGCGTCTTCACATATACGTATATATAACAGATATGGATTTTTGGTAGCTGTCACCAATTTTATTCTTGCAAGAATAAAGAACATAGTGACCACAGACACCATCGGAAAAAAAAATGAAAATAAAACAAAAGAGAAAAGAAAGGTCCTAAAAAGAATCCACACATATAGACGTAAAGTAAAGGAAACACTAGTTACAGATGAGAGAGGAAAAAATGTAAGAGGTAGAAAAGATATTTAGACAGAAAGAAAAAAAAGAATAAAGAAAAACGTTGCTAGACACACACACACACACACACACACACACACACACACACGAAACAAACAAACTCACAAAGCACACAAGACAATGGGAGTCTATAGAATAAATAGTTATGGACAAAAAAAAAAGAAAGAAAAACACGAGGAAAGACGATATGAACGCATAAAAACGCATAAAAATAAAATGAAAAAGACAAAAAAAAAAGAAAAAAGTACATATAGATGATAAAAGAAAAAAGAAAAAAAAAACGATAAACACACACATATAGACACAAAATAAAAAGAGAGAAAAAGAAAGTATATGTTATCACTGTCAATTCTTACAGCATCGTCGTTTAGAAAGTTTGAAAATTTATTTTGATTAGATATGACATAACTAAAAACAAAACCGCAGGTCTGCAGTTCAAAGTGTTGTTTTTTGGATTTTTTTTGTGTGTGTGTGTGTGTGTGTGTGTGAGTGTGTGTGTGTGTGTGTGTGTGTGTGTGTGTGTGTGGTTTTGTTTAATCAGCAATATTTTTGTGGATTGTTGCAAACTGAATTTCTTTACTATTGAAAACAAAAACAAAGAGAAAAAAAAGGACGCACCTTGCTAACAGATCAGAGATTGGTCTCAGTTTTGGGATTGAGTTTTGTGAAATTTTGTTTTGTGTTTTAACTTTTCATTCATGGATTGTGAACTTGAGTAGTGCATGTAAATGTATTTGAAATTGAAATGTAATTAGATTATTTTTTTTTAACACACAGTGGTCACCACTTATCAAGGCCAGGAAGCCACTCAGGGACAAGGGTTATTGCAAGTACATTACGTTAGTGTGGAGATTTGATGAAGTGTTTACTTAAGGGGGCGGTTCATTAGGAATTTGTTAACGTTGAACTTGAACACATCCAAGTTGTAATCAGGTGGGAAGCAGGCAGACGGAACAGAGTTCCACAGGCGCGCCGTTCTAAGAAAGAAAAGGTGAAGTATTAATATGCTTGTATTTATTTTAGAAAGCTAAATATTTTTATTGTGTTTTGATGGATTTAGAGGAGATTGTGGATTCTTGCTCAAGGTGTCTTTAGTATGATGGTGGCACGATGACATGGTACCCAACAAAGTTTTTGTTACTAATTAATTGGAACTTTTTTTTATATATAGTTGAATGATTGGGGTTTGATGATGTTTTTGAGATGGTAAAGGTGAATTATGCTGATGTGGACCTTTTGTGATCCACATATCTGTTTTTTGTTGTTTGAAATTTTGTTCCTGGTAAAACGGGACTTTTGGGAAAGATTGTGTTTAAATATTGTTGAAGCAAATCATTTTTTTTGTATGTAAACGACTATGTATTTTTGTTGCACAATTTTTGTACAAATTCTTTTGTTTTTTGCCATAATGTCATGTATTGTATTGTGCAGATAGGGGACTCGATTAATCTTTGGCTTGTTGGATTATTTAAATAATTGATAATTTTTAAAATAAGATGATGCCAATTAAAAAAAAAAACAATATATAGTAAAAGAAAATTTAAGCAATGTACCCAGGTAGGAAATAATAATAAAAAAGACAGACTATGGGATTATAAGATGCAGAGGTTATCAATAGGTTAAGATTGATTAGAAAGGATTTTGTAACGATCAGCAAAATTTTTTTATGTTTTCAGAGTGAATTGTGATGATTTTTTGTATTATTTTCAAGATTCTATTGATAACAAGTAGTCTCAACGGGGAGTGAGGAAGCTCCACACATTGGGGATCTGTGTTCTACATGCTGTGAGCCAGAAAGGGCTACCTGCAGTTACCAGCCAGAGTATAAATTGCTCAACATGCACTTCAAGGTGAATTGGCTGAAGGATCAATTTTGGGGGCTCAAAGATCCCTAAACAGGTTGGTGGAGGGGTGTGATGGTGTTTGAAGTCCATCACGATGTAATCACTTGAGTGGGACAAGGACTGTTGCTGCTAATCAGTTATAATGGTGGAGTTATCTCCCCTTAAAACACTATCAATAATTTCCCCCACTCTTTATCTGTGCCTAAACCTAAACGTAGATTCCATGAACAAAGCTTCTTTCTTAGAACTGCACGCCTGTGGAATTGTCTTACGTTTTCCTGCTTTCCGGCTGACTACAATATGGTTGTGTTCAAGTCTAAAGTAAATAAGTTCTTGATGAGCCGTTCCATATAAGTTATCAAATTTACCAAATTTTCATTACTAATGATTACTATATTGTCCAATTTCTACTGTACACTCTTTAACCCTTATCCTTGAGTGGCCTCTGGGCCTTGATAATGTGGTGATGCCTATGTAAAAAAAAAAAAAAAAAAAGTTAAAATACCAGGTTGAGAAACTAGCGCGGTCTATCCTTCTCTCAAGAGTAGATGGGACTCTTAAGCCATGGTAGGCAACCCCTCTAGTTATGACGTCACGATAAAAAGTACCCTTGATAGCCTTGGCGAAGCATCGAGTATTTGCCTATTGACAAGATATGAATTACACTACAAACTTGTGTAGTGTTCGATTTCGGCTACGGCCGCACTGGATGGGTGGATATCTTCCCTTGTCTATGGAAAAAGAAAGTCTGTTTGGCCTGACCTACTCTTGTTTGTTGTAGAAGTGGGTTTTGAGGAAGCAGTACATTATACTCAACTGTCACTGATATCAACCGTCATGTACAAAGACTATCCCAAAACTGTTCCCAACTGTCTTAAAACCCATCATCACTTTCAAAACTAACTCTAAAATATATTAAGCTCCTTTCTCATGATCATCGCTACATCTTGACCAACCATCCCACCTCAGCTCCCTTTTGTCTACCTTGGTGAACAACTTCATATCCAATATCTTTTCACCAACCCTACTTCCTATACCTTTTTTCTATTATCTTATTCATGCTTGGCTTTTTCCTCTTTCGCTCCAACTTGCCAACACTTGGGAGGCAACGAGGGTATTTTTGTTTTTTTTCTTCCATTTTAACCTTGTAATTAACTTGGAAAAAAAAATAAAAAAATAAAAACAAAACCCTCAAGGTTTATCTTCTCATCTCTGTTTCTCAATGTCAACTGCTTATTTTATTAATCACTTGTAAATTATCAATAAGTAACAATGAAAAACTATTGCAGATTTTTATGTCATTGTCAAAGCCGATGACTTGAATCATTGGAAAGATTCCAAATAATCAGTTCAGTCGAAAGCATTTAACTAAGCGTTTAGCAAATAATTATTCATTTACCAGCAACACTTGTTTAGACTTTTATAACGTAATTACCACCAAGACCTATTTAAATTACTTATTAAAAATCAAATCCAATGTAAACAAATTCTTGTTGAGCTGTCCCCATAAATAAAATTCTACTAAATTTAAAGCATTAACGGTTGCTACACTACCACCTTACATTCATTAACCCTTATCCTCAAGTGGTCTTCGGGCCTTGATAAGTGGCAACTCCCAAATAAATAAAAAAATTACCAGCAATACCTGTTTAAATTATTACTTATTTGCTTAATTGTTTTTACTTGATCCCACGTTCATGAAATTTTGTCATTAATAAAACGATTTTTTAATAAAATTCTATTTTTTACATACGATATATATTTTATTTAAATAATAAAAAAAAGAAAGAAAAAAAAACGATTTGGTTTAGGAATCTTAAGTAGAACGACCACTGGTATATTTGTGGCATTATGGTGACTGAGAACTTTAGCTAGGATTAGCACCGATAAATTAAAAGGTATAGTGACAAGAATACCCCCCTCCTCCCGCCCAATTTTTTTTATTGTTAAACTTGTTTGGCGAAATAAAATATAAAAATCAATATACCACTGTTAAGATCAATATACCTCTGTTAAGAGCAGTATACCACTGTTAAGAGTAGTATACCTCTGCTAAGATCAATATACCTCTGTTAAGAGCAGTATACCTCTGCTAAGATCAATATACCTCTGTTAAGAGCAGTATGCTAAGATCAATATACCTCTGTTAAGAGCAGTATACCTCTGCTAAGATCAATATACCTCTGTTAAGAGCAGTATACCTCTGCTAAGATCAATATACCTCTGTTAAGAGCAGTATACCTCTGCTAAGATCAATATACCTCTGTTAAGAGCAGTATACCTCTGTTAAGAGCAGTATACCTCTGCTAAGATCAATATACCTCTGTTAAGAGCAGTATACCTCTGCTAAGATCAATATACCTCGGTTAAGAGCAGTATAACTGTGCTAAGATCAATATACCTCTGTTAAGAGCAGTATACCTCTGCTAAGATCAATATACCTCTGTTAAGAGCAGTATAACTCTGCTAAGATCAATATACCTCGGTTAAGAGCAGTATACCTCTGCTAAGATCAATATACCTCGGTTAAGAGCAGTATACCTCTGCTAAGATCAATATACCTCTGCTAAGAGCAGTATACCTCTGCTAAGAGCAGTATACCTCTGCTAAGATCAATATACCTCTGTTAAGAGCAGTATACCTCTGCTAAGATCAATATACCTCTGCTAAGAACAGTATACATCTGTTATGATCATCTATTTATGTACCAATTCGACCAAAATACTAAATGGACTATTGGAAAAATTTTTTTAAATTTTTAATAAAAAAGTCTCAATCAACCAGAAAGGTGTGTTATTTACTAACATTTGCCTGAATATCTTTTACTTATTTCATATTATAAGACGTGCACGTATGCTTTGTGCATATAAAAAGATGTGCAATGTAGCAAACAATTTTAAAATTTGAAAAACAATACATAAATTGATAACTCACTGTTTCCTCAATTTCTCTTAACACCGTCGTTGATAGTGAGCTCTTATATGCTCAAAAGGGTCACGTGTTGTTTATGTGGATAGTGACCGTATATGTACATAACAGTGGACCCTGCTAGATCCAGAGGGTCTAGTATACAACATAACTATGTTTGCTTATACTTCATGATTGTTATTTTATATATTTATTAACATGACGTCATAAAGGATGAATAGTAGTTGCCTAAAGCAGTGTGACAACATAAAACTATCAAGTTGCCAGAACCTGTGGAAAGCAGCATCAGCCATAATGCTTCTGCTTGAAAGCAGCAGCAGCAGCCATAATGCTTATGTTTGAAAGCAGCAGCAGTAGCGATAATGCTACTATGTTTGAAAGCAGCAGCAGTAGCGATAATGCTACTGTTTGAAAGCAGCAGCAGTAGCGATAATGCTACTATGTTTGAAAGCAGCAGCAGTAGCCATAATGCTTATGTTTGAAAGCAGCAGCAGTAGCCATAATGCTTATGTTTGAAAGCAGCAGCAGCAGCCGTAACATTCATGTTTTACAACAGCCCAACATGGCAAGTGCTCGTCTGAGCTCCAATCTACGGTCCCCTCTCGCCAAACTTTCACAAGAAACACTCGTCTAGCTGAAAACACTATCAATAATTTCCCCCCTTCTTTATCTGTGCCTAAACCTAAACGTAGATTCCATGAACAAAGTTTCTTTCTTAGAACTGCACGCCTGTGGAACTGTCTTCCATTTGCCTGCTTTCCAGCTGACTACGATATGGTTGTCTTCAAGTTCAGTGTAAACAAGTTCTTGATGAGCCGTTCCACTTAAGTTAACAAATTTTCCAAATTTCCATTACTAACGATTAATTGACTACTGTACACTCTTTAACTCTCGAGTGGCCTCTGGGCCTTGATAAGTGGTGATGCCTATGTAAAAGAAAAAAAAAAAAATCATAGCTGTATATGTCTGTTTGAAAGCTGCAGCAACCGTAATGTGTATGTTTGCTTGAAAGCAAAACTCCATTATAATAAAATGTGTAGGCAACAGTTTCTGTCTCATTAGAATATTTCATCTTTGGTTTTTTTTGGGGTTTTTTTTTTTAATCTAATCAATAATCTGATTTCAACTTTTAATGAAAAACACAAACAAAAACAAAATAAACATATATGATACGTAATAAATACATTCATAGCCTCTATTTAATTGCTAAATAACGAGTTTACGATTGCAATTATATTGTCTTGGGAATCAATTTTAACTTTATAAAATTTAATTTTTATCTTACTTCAGTTTAAATTCTTGAAAAAAATCAAGGGCCCCTTCCACTTCGTATCATTATATGAGAGACATAGACATCGGAGTGTTCCATTCAAAAACGACTGTGGTCTTACCAGGAGATAAGACATTCTACGAAGCTGCAGATCTACAAGGCCATGGTCAGAACGATTCTTCTCTATGGATGTGAAACCTGGCCACTGCGCACAGAAGATCTTCATGAACTTGAAATCTTCGATCACTACTGCCACCGCCGTATTCTGTGCATTCGCCTTTCCAACTGGATCCCTAACTCTACCATACGTGCTAGATGTAACATCCTTGGCATGAAGGAAACGCTGCTAAAAAGGAGACTCTGGTGGTTGCTCCGGCCGAGAAATGAATTCATCCGTTAATTGGTGGTGCCTAATGCACCGACTGGTTGGAAGAAGCGCCAAGTTGGTCAACTTCTGACTTGGCTCACAACAGTCAAAGCAGATATGGAGATCCGTGCCCAATCCTCCCGTTTTTGGAATGTTGTGTGTTGGAACTATGAGTGGCTGGATCATACTGTTGAATCTGCTGCCGACCAACGAGGGTGGATGGCTTTGATACGAGATGCGGTTAACACCATTGAAACTAGTTCAACCCATCCCGGGTGAATACCATTACAGGTACTGGTAGGATTGTTCCATTCAAGTTTTCCTTTAACTCCCAAACATTGAGTCAGTAAAGAAGTGAAAAACATTAATTTTCCTCTCTTCAAATGACCAATTAATTATGTTTATAGTATATATATTTCTGGCTTTCTCTTATTCTTATCGGATTCCAAGAAAAGAATTCAATATTCTTATCGGATTCCAAGAAAAGAATTCATCTCATCCAGTTAAATGCTGTTACTTGAGATAACATCACTTGGACGAGGTTCACTATTCCTCATATGAGCTAGCGTATAGTCATGTCAAGGTGATCTTATCTGAGCCTTGAATAATATGTTATTTTAAATATTTGTTCAGGATTTATTTGCAAGGTCAATTAACCTTATGTCAGGTTGTGCTGAAAAATCCTCGTACAGAGGGGTTAAAGACACTCGGAAATAGTGTCTAGTGCATTTGTGTTTATATATATATATATATATATATATATGGACCAGTAAACTATGTTTGTAGTATACTAGCAGGTAGACCCGACGTTGTCCAGGATTGAATAATGATCAACAAATATTTCACACTCCCATATTTTTATTGTCATCGAAATCGATGAAAGAGCCCATTTTTCAATCAAATCGATTAATCAACTGCTCTAATTGGGGGTCCATCACGATGCACCTGAAATAAGCTTTACATGCCTTTCGCAGTGACTAAGTCCAAAATATGCTGTAGCCGACATTGCACTGTAGAGAACCTACTGTCAATTTTATAAAATATTTACATATACATATATATATAATGGCCTACATTTAAATTTAAAATGCAAAAGTCAAGTATCATGCTTCAATTGTTCTGTTAACAGAAACATTCATTTCTAATGCGCCCTTGTCATATCAAAGAACCTACTGTTGATTTTATATGACTGGCCTTACTTGCTATGTGGTGATAATGGCTTGAATTTAAGTTTAAAATGAAGAAGGCAAGTATCATTGTGAAATTGTGCTTTAAACAGAAACATTCATTTCAAACGCGCTCCTGTCACATCAAAGAACCTACTGTTGATTTTATATGTTGGGCCTTTCAGCTTGTGCAGTAAAAAAAAAAAAAATACTTTTCAGATACACCTGTTATGTTAGGCTGTGTAACGTGTTTACTTTGGTCAAAATCGCTTGCTCCTTTTTTCATCGAATTATTTCGATTACCGATACTTATTGAAGATATTCTGATATAAAACCTATCTAAGAACACTGCAAGACACAAAGTGTGAAACTTCATAAAAATCGGCTCAGCCGTTTTCGAGTCTATAAGGAACGAACTCACACAAAGTTCATTTTAAAAGCAAACATCTTTAAGCACAATCAAATTCTTTGATTTGATTGTGCTTCTTTTTTTTTTTTTTTCGAGTTTCCTACCAATCATTTTAGTTTCAAAATCCAAAATGCTAATAAATGTTACAGATGTCAACCAGGAGAACTTTCGATTCTTCATCAAATCATGTTAAAGTGATAAAAATCAATGACCGAAAAGCTTGAGAAAATTCCCCCCCCCCAAAAAAACTTTTTATTTTTCAGAAAAACCAAAAGTACTCATCTGGCATCAATTAAAATGAATGGCTCTCGTCTTAGGGAGGCTGCATGTTTTGACAAGTCTCTGGGCTTGACTTTTACTCCTGATCTGAAATGGAACACATACATCAAACCCGTTGCCAAGGCTGCTGGAAAAATGGTAGGATCCTTCTACCGCTCCAGTAGATATCTCACTCCTGATGCAATTCTCTACCTATATAAAAGCCAGGTACAGCTAACGAAGGAGTATTGTTGCCACATCTGGGCAGGAATAGAGAGAAGCAGCTAATCCTGCCTTGACAGAGTTCAAAATAGACTTCGTAGCTTAGTGGGGGGGGGGCCCTTTTCCCTTCCCTGCAACCTCTTTTCCACAGAAGAGACGTTGCGAGCCTGCTACTGCTTTATCGTTATTTTCATGGCAAGTGCTTGTCTAAGCTTCAATCTATAGTCCCCCCTCGTCAAACTTTCACAAAAAACACTCGTCTAGCCAGAACCACTATCAATAATTTCCCACATTCTTTATCTGTGCCTAAACCTAAACGTAGATTCCATGAACAAAAATTTAGAATTGCACGCCTGTGAAACTGTCTTCCATTTGCCTGCTTTCCAGCTGACTACAGTTTGATAGTCTTCAAGTCCAACGTAAACAAGTTCTTGATGGACCATCCCCCTAAGTAATCCAATTTACAAAATTTCCACTACTTATGTATACCTATAAACCCTTATCCTCGAGTGACATCCGGGCCTTGATAAGTGGTGACTCCTTTGTAAAAAAAAAAGAAACTACTCCTGATACAAATGGAGGATGTATTTATCTTTTGATTTGGAAAATAAATTAGGAAAATCGAAAAAAAGTTAAAAAAAATCCTGCTGTGTTTAACAATATTTGCTTCAATAAAAGAATCCTGCCTAAATACACACAACATATATATTTTGAAGGCCAAAATCATTTTCAATTTTTCTTAAAATTTTGGTTCAAACAGTAAAAAAGAAAAAAATGAAACACAGACGGATGATGAAGTGTATCTTCGAAATATATTTATAAATTTCAAACAAAATAAATATCTTCAAAGATGAGAGTTCATATAGAAACGTTGTTTTAATTTGCATAAAATAAAATACGCATCACAACGTAATATTAGGAAAACATATTTTACTTGTTTGAAATTTATCACAAATATATTTCGGAGGTATACTCCATCTTCAGTGTGTTGTTTTGTTTCTTTTTTTCCTTTTCTTCCATGCCATGTTGTAAAGTTTGAAAAAGAAGTCTGTAAAGAGCCGCGTGTTGTATTTTAAACAACATGGCAAGGAAGAAGAAAAGGAAAAAAAGAAACCAAACAACACACTGAAGATGGAGTATACCTCTGAAATATATTTGTGATAAATTTCAAACAAGTAAAATATTTGTTTATTTTCCTTATATTACGTTGTGATTTCGCTTTCAAGCGTATTTGATGCGTATTTTATTCAAAATAAATACCTGTTTATTTTATAATAATGCATTGTTTTGGCTTCAAACGTATCTAATAATTATTCATTTTAGAAAGAAATCAATTTATTTTCCTTTTTTTAACTTTCAAAATGTTCACTACCACTCGAAAAGTACCAAATTAAATTTTGAACATTTTTCTTTTCTTTTTCTCCTTTCTTATTAAAACATGAAATTGTACGAGCTTCTCTTATATATATATATGCATACTTCATTTAATCACATAAATTAATATACGAAAGTATAATTTTATGCGTAAACTTTGAGTATTTACTTCAACAGTGCTCAATACATAGGTAGAGCTAGGTAGTAAGTTATAAAAATATATATGCCAATTAAGCAACACAGAATATTTCGCGTTTCATCCACGCTAGGATTTGTCAGGCTTATGCATAAGCCTGACGAATATATATATATATATATATATATATATATATACACAGAGAGAGAGAGAGAGAGAGAGAGAGAGAGAGAGAGAGAGAGAGAGAGAGAGAGAGAGAGAGAAGCTCGTACAATTTATGCATAAGCCTGACGAATCCTAGCACGGATGAAACGCAGAATATGGAGCTTAATTGCCATATATATGTCCTAACATTGTGGAGCTAATCTTAATATTTTTTAAATGTTATCTTACTTAAAAGCTTATGCCCCCCTCCCCACCACACGTGACCTTCTCTGATTAAAATTTTAGTAAAATTCAAACTGGAAAAGAATTGTCGTCTGAAAGAAGGGCATGTCGGTGGGATGAAATCTATCAGATTAAATGTCTCGGATCAGCCAAGCGGATGAAGCTAATGATGACAAGGTCACAATATCTGAGTTAAGTAATTCGTAAATCTCTTGGCTCGATTGACATTCATTTCTATAATAACTTCCTCAAGCCAACATGCCGGGGATAAGTGCTGAAAACAAAACAGTCTCAATTTGTAAATAAGCAAACATGATAAGCGTTCAACAAAGACTTTTAGAGTTGACGGATCATCCAAATGCCTAATTTTTCTCTGCCTCTCTTGAACACTAGCCCAGTCTAATTGTAAACTAAATGAACATTCATATACCAATTTTACTGCTGGATGGATATCTGTATGACTTTTTTTCGATATCAACTAGACTGATTTTAGTTTAGACTTAAAACCAGCTCTGGGTATTTTGTGTCGAAGTTAATAGAATACAAAGGGTGAAAAAAAAAAAAAATTATAAAAATGAAACAAATAAATGTTACCAAAGTAAGATAAGTTACTCTTCTACCTATCTGGAGCAGTTTTGTGTGTGTGTGTTTTAACTTATTTAAGAGCTGTCGGACTGACTTCCTCATCTTGGTTGTTATAGACTCCTCTCTTATACTATTAACACGTCGTAACAACTACCCCGATAGCATACTATCCACCAGACGTGTTAATAGTATAAGAGGAGAATGAAACCCAAAAAACAACCGACGGTCTGCCTACCATACATACGAGGCATTTCCGAAAAGATTAAGAGAATATTTGCCCCCTACAACATCAGGACGGTATTCAAGAGCGAGTCAACACTCAGACGACACCTGGTACGAGTTAAGCCCTGCATGGAGGAGAACATGACCAAGAACTGTATATACTCCATCCCATGCAGTTGCAGAAAGGTTTACAAGGGTGAAACATGCTGCCCCCTCAAAGTAAGGGTGGAAGAACACCGAAAAGCGGTAACTAAAGGGGAAACGGAAAAATCGGGTATAGCCAACCATGTCTGGATGGAGAGGGGGGACCATCGCCCCCTATGGGATGAAGTAAAAATAATAAACAGAGAGACCCACTGGAAAATGAGAAAACTTAAAGAAACAGCTCACATGCTCGGACATAACAACCTACTGAACAAACCAAGCATAAAGCTGAATGCAACTTGGACACCTCTAATAGAGAGAGAAAACCTTGAACAACAACATAGGTTTAACATTAACAAAAACCAACTAAGAATTGTCCTAGTGACATATGGCCGAGTGGTCCTAGACGTATCAAAGTTTACAGTTAGCCAAAGGTGCTGAGTTCAATCCTGAACGAAGGCAGTGAAAAGTAACATTCAAAACAGAGAATCAGCAACTATATCCTAAAGCCTAGCTGGAGTCCGAACACGGTTCCCCCGTAATAATAATAAAGGATTGGGTTCAAGACTCCTAGCAAACGGTTCCCCAGTTCGATACAAAACACCTGATGAAGGCCGGAGGGCGAAACGTTGTGACTATAACAACCAAGATGAGGAAATCAGTCCGACAATCTCAATAAATGAAAACACCTCATCTCAAAAATACTGACAATTATTATTTAAGAGCGTTAATTTTTTACTGCAATAAAGAAGTGGGGTCGTAAAATGAATATATATATATATATACACACACACACACACACACACACACACACACACACAATACATATATTTACACACACACATTTTCTTATTTTACTTAAGTTGAAGTACTCGGAAATCAAAGAGCCCCCCTTCTAGGGGCTAACCTAACACTTAATCTTTATATGAGATGCATAGACATTCAAATATTCCATTAAAGTTCTCTCTTACCTTTCAAACACTGAAATTAGTAAAGAAATTGGAACATAATTTCTCTTTCCCTAATTGATCATTTTAAATATGTTATAGTATACATTTCTTGTGTTCTCTTGGTCTTACTGGATTCGCGAACAAGAATTTATCTAGTCTGATGGAGTATCCAGTTTCACGCTGTTACTTGAAGTAATATCATTTGGAGAAGGTGCACCATCATCGTAAAAGCTATGGTGATTAACCATATGGAGGAAATGTTATTTTGGGCCACAATTACCATGTTATTTTGAATATTTAATTATGGTTTACTTGTGGCAAAAAGTATCCTTATGCCAGATTGTCTTGACAAAACCCTGTATAGGAAAACCTTAGACAATTGAGGATAGCGTCTAGTAGGCTTCCAAGTTTTCTCCTTTGCAAATATGTGTGTGTGTGTGTATATATATATATATAGATAGATAGATAGATAGATAGAGAGACAAGTGATCATGATGGAAATTAAATAAAAATACAGTTAATAAAATATACAATTCGGTTAAATGTAAAATTTTTACTCGATTGGTGACAGTTATTAAATGGTGATAATTTCTCATCGTCATCATTATTGTTTTTATGATTATTATTATCATCATCATTATCATTATCATCATCATTATTGTTTTATGATTATCATTATTATGATTATTATCATCATTATTATCATTATTATGATTATCATCATTATTATTGTTTTTAAGATTATCATTATTATGATTATTATCATCATCATCATTATTATTATTATATATGGTTATTATTGTTTTTATGATGATTATTATTATTATTATCATTATGATGATCATTATTATTATCGTTTTTATTATTAACATGATTATCATTATTGTTATTATTATGATTATCATTATTGTTATTATTATCATTATTATTATTATGATTATCATTATTATTATTGTTGTTTTTCTTATCGTTTTTCTTCACATCACGACATTTTATTTATCTTGGCTGTTTCTTCTTTTTTATTTATTTGAGTTGTTTATTTTCGGTTTTTGATGTCACATCAATCTCAACTCCTCCTCAATTCAACCAATTTATCAGCACACAGTAATGAGGGCTGGAGAACACATCATCTGAACATCCACAGTAAAACCAACAAAAAGCGCGGACACTACAACCAGTCCAAATAATTCCTGAATACACCTGTGGGCCTGTGCACCATCCTTTTCAGATGGTAAAGTACTGTCTGTGATTTGGGGCCAAAATCAAAATGCCAACTCGACAAATTCTTGTTCTACAGTCTGCCAAATATTTTTTGTGGGCCATTAAACCTCTTTCACTTGAAAACCTTTTAAACATTCTTAAGAACCAAGATATATATATATATATATATATATATATATATATTTTTTTTTACAAAGGAGTCACCACTAATCAAGGCCCAGAGGTCACTCGAGGATAAGGGTTAATGAGCATACAGTGGTCTAAGGGAACATATCATAGTCATCATTAATAGTGGAAATTTAGCCAATTGGGTTACTTAACGGGATAGCTCATCAAGAATTTGTTCACATTGGACTTAAAGACAACCATATTGTAGTCAGTTGGAAAGCAGGAAAATGGAACAGAGTGCAGTTCTAAGAAGCTTTGTTCATGGAATCTACTTTTAAGTTTAGACACAGATAAAGAGTGGAGGAAAATTTTCATAGTGGTTTCAGCTAGACGAGTGATTTTAATGAAAGTCAGGACAGGGGTCACCGTAGATTGGAACTCCAACGAGTACTTGCCATGAAAATAACGATAAAGCAGAGACAGGCTCGCAACGTCTCTTCTGTGGGAAAGAGGTTTCAGGGAAGAGAACATCTTCCCTTACAGAGTTCAAAATAGACTTTGTAGCATCGTAGGGGATATCCTTTTCTCGTCCACGCAACCTCTTTCTCACAGAAGAGATGTTGCAAGTTTGTCTCTGCTTTATCGTTATTTTCATGTCAAGTGCTTGACTGTGCTCCAATCTATGGCCCACTCTCACCAAACTTTCACAAGAAACACTCGTCTAGCTGAAAACACTATCAATAATTTCCCCCACACTTTATCTGTGCTTAAACCTAAACATAGATTCCATGAACAAAGTTTCTTTCTTAGAACTGCACGCCTGTGGAACTGTCTTCCATTTGCCTGCTTTCCAGCTGACTACAATATGGTTGCCTTCAAGTCCAACGTAAACAAGTTCTTGATGAGCTGTTCCACTTAAGTCAACAAATTTACCGACTTTCATTACTAACGATTACTATATTGTCCAATTGACTACTGCACACTCTTTAACCTTAACCCGAATGGCCTTTGGGCCTTGATTAGTGGTGATGCCGATGTAAAAAAAAGTGTGGGGGGGGGGGGCTTCCCCCACTAGACTACGAAGCCTATTTTGAACTCTGTCAAGGCAGGATAAGCTGCCTTTATATTTATATACATATAAGAGAGTAGAAGTAGACCATAGTTTTACTTTTGGCAGCCTTGTAACTCATACTTTCCTTATTCTGTTCTTTAGTCCTCATATTCCATGAGCAATGATTCTGACAAAGAGGGAAAAATTGCTGGGTTTTTTTTTTTTTGTAAGAATCTATCCATTTAACACTAAGTTTTTTGAACGTGAAGTTATTTTTTGTTAGCTCCTTACATTAATTTCCTTCATGCCTTGTTTCAAGTGATTTCCACACAAAAATGTAATTACAATAATACTATCGGGACAAGATCAAAGTGTAGTATCTGTTCTTCAGATGCTGCACTTTTATTTCTTGTTCTCTTTCGGTGGAGGAGAAATCCTTCACGACTGAGACAATTTTTATTTTTGTACCTTTTCTCCACGTTAAAAAACGACCCTGGTGTCTAACTCTGTTCCGTGGGGAGGCAAAGTAAATAGGTACAATAATACTATAATACTTATGTAATCCTCTATTTATGTAAGAACAAGATCCATCCTAAGATGGATTACTGTCGCCATATATGGAAAGGCACCACTTAGAGCATCCTTGTCAGCCTTGACAGAATACAAAATCGAGATATCTTCATCTTATTCCTTACAGCCTCTTTCCCATAGAAGATATATTGCTAGTCTTTTTCTACTCTATGCTTATTTATATGGTTGGTGTTTTACGGAGATCTGAACCGTCCCCCTAAGTAATCCAATTTACAAAATTCCCACTACTTATGACTAATGTATACCCATTAACCCTTATCCTCGAGTAGCCTCCGGGCCTTGATAAGTGATGATTCCTGTGTAAAAAAAAAAAAAAAAACCTCCTATAGCTTCAAACCAGTGGTTTCATATTTTGTCTGGTGTGATTTCTCTGCAATAAAAAATAAATAATAAAATAATAAATTATCTCCAAGATAGGTATATATTCGCTGATGACACCATGCTCTTTAACAAACAAAAGGGAGAAATGAATGAACACATGTCTAAGATAATGGCTGAAACCTTAGAGAAAGACTTCAAATTTATAGTGGAATAGGGTCGTAAATGGACGGTAACAATTAATGTTGCTAACACTGAGCTTCTTTCCTTTAATAACTTCAAGAAATCTTCTCAACCACTGATTGCCATGGATAACAATACACTACCTGAAAGCTCTTCGTTCAAACTCCTTCACTTCACGTTCAGAGGAAACATGAATTGGAACAAATCCATTGAAGCTAAGGCTGCTGTGAAGAACGTGGGCTCTTTCTACTGTACTAGAATGTTCTTACGTCTGAGAGTATCCTGTACTTCTAAAAGGCCACTATCCGCCCATGCCTGTTGCCACATTTGGGCTTAAGCATCTGCTTATTAATCTCTCACTCCTAGATAGGATTCAAAATAGAGTTGCCAACCTAGTAAGTCCCGCACTGTAAACCTAACTCTAACCTCTGTCACATCGACGTCTATTTTATCTATGTCTATTTTACTTTAAAAGTCCTCTGAAAAATTCAAAGCCCATGTATCCCTCCTCTCGATGTAAATACCCTCGACTAATCCAACAAGCAGCAAAATCCCACCCCTTCACTGTAGAGATCCCTAGATGCCGGAAAGACTTACTCAAATAGTTTCTTCCCTTAAACTGCTAGACTTTGGAATTTCCTCTCGGGTCCCTGCTTCCCTAACTGTACTGACATGCAGAAATTCCAGTGTAATGTGAATAAGCATCTTGCTGCTCAACTCCCTACATAGTATCCCTGCAAATTTTGTCCCAAACTCTAGCCTCTTACATCCAACTGGCAATGTGCCTTGTTTGGGATAAAAAAAGCAATAAAAAAAAAATAAATGCATCAACTCAGTAATGGTTGTAAACACGAATGAATCATATGAAAGATAATAACATGGAATTATCTAAGTTTAAATCCAGTCATACTGCAATGCTGGGTATCACAGCAGGTGCAGTTGGCTGCAAGGAAGATGTACAGATACTGCTTATCCAATTAAATGCAGACCTGGTACTAAGTTCTGTGTGGAGAGTCTGCAGAAGTCAGAAGGTGTGAACTCATTTTGCTATCTTAGTGATATAATCTGCGTTGGTGGAGGTTGTGAATTAAGTTTCATCTCGCAAGTAAGAATTGTATGAGGCAAATTTCATAAGGTTTTTCCCATTTCATAGTCCTGCCATTCCTTTGTATGCATCTTGACAACAGTAGGAGTTAGTTCCGACTCCCTGCTATTGAAGTTGAAGGTGCTCAGACTGGAGTCACCTCTGCATTGCAACAGTCTGCAACAGTGATATAGACATGTTGAATGAAGCCTTAGTTAGATAAACAGATGTCCACGCACCTTAATCGAGGAAAAAGCAGACTTGGGATGATTCATTCAAAAATGACCTCAAGCAATACCATATCAAAACCAGAATTTCTTCATCATCATCAACCTCATCTGTTTTACATGCTGACATGTGCTAGACGACTTTTACAAACTGACTTTTAAATTAACCTACTTCTGCCCATGTCTTTATTTATCCCTCTTTCTTTCAAGTCCATCTTTATCACTTACTCCTATATTTTAGAGTTTATAACAGCTATGTTCGTAGTTTCATGTTAGATGTGAATAAATGCTTGGCTCTGACTGATTCAGTTTTTCTGAGGATACAAAGGAATGACAGAACTATGATTCGGTGGATTTGCGGTGTGTATCTTGATGGCATGGTTCCAACTCCCTGTTATTGAGACTAAGGGTGCTCATATTGGAGTCATCTCTGCATCGCAACAGTCTGCAGTGCTACAGACATGTTTAATGAAGCTCTCAACGGATAAATAACATACACACACCTCAGTTGAGAATAATCGAAGAACAGGTAGAGTGAGGAAGACTTGGAGTGACTTGATCAAAAACTACCTCAAGCATTGGCAAATCAGAACCAACATAAATGATAAAATATAAAAAAATAATGAGGGACTCGTTTTAGGGTTACACTGTGAGAGAAAGATTTGGAGGAAAGCCAACATTTGAGGGAAAGATTTTGAGGGGAGCTAACTTTTGAGGGAAAGATTTTGAGGGGAGCCAACTTTTGAGGGAAAGATTTTGAGGGGAGCCAACTTTTGAGGGAAAGATTTTGAGGGGAGCCAACTTTTGAGGGAAAGATTTTGAGGGGAGCCAACTTTTGAGGGAAAGATTTTGAGGGGAGCCAACTTTTGAGGGAAAGATTTTGAGGGGAGCCAACTTTCGAGGGAAAGATTTTGAGCGGAGCCAACTTTCGAGGGAAAGATTTTGAGCGGAGCCAACTTTCGAGGGAAAGATTTTGAGGGGAGCCAACTTTCGAGGGAAAGATTTTGAGGGGAGCCAACTTTCGAGGGAAAGATTTTGAGGGGAGCCAACTTTCGAGGGAAAGATTTTGAGGGGGAGCCAACTTTTGAGGGAAAGATTTTGAGGGGGAGCCAACTTTCGAGGGAAAGATTTTGAGGGGAGCCAACTTTCGAGGGAAAGATTTTGAGGGGAGCCAACTTTCGAGGGAAAGATTTTGAGGGGAGCCAACTTTCGAGGGAAAGATTTTGAGGAAAGCCAACTTTTGAGGGAAAGATTTTGAGGAAAGCCAACTTTTGAGGGAAAGATTTTGAGGAAAGCCAACTTTTGAGGGAAAGATTTTGAGGGAAAGATTTTGAGGAAAGCCAACTTTTGAGGGAAAGATTTTGAGGGAGCCAACTTTCGAGGGAAAGATTTTGAGGGAGCCAACTTTCGAGGGAAAGATTTTGAGGGAGCCAACTTTTGAGGGAACATTTTTAAGGGAAACAGTTTAGGTCATACTCAGAAGATAAGAGAATGGGAGAAATGTTATGTGATAAACATAAACAAAATAATGAGTATAAAAAGTTCACAAAAGAAATGTTTTTTTTTTTTTTAATGGAAATCGCCCGAGACAAGGCACAAAGCTACTTGGTGTAACAAGAACGAAAGATGACTATTGCAAATACAGCAGATGCCTATTGACTTTAGTCTTGTAAAAACCAAGGCTGTATGTAGAAGGAAAACAGTGAGCAGGAAGAGAGTTCCACAACCTTATAGTCCTTGAAAAAAAAAAAAAAAACTACTCAAATAAGCTGTATTATAATGAGATATTAAAAGTGAATTAATGAAGACCACTACACCAATTAGTCAATTGAACTGGAACAAAGGAAGCAGAAATAGATCAGACAATTCTGAGGAACGCATGCGATAATAGAATTTGTAGAAACGACTGAGACTAGCAACATAACGTCTGTAAGAGAGAGGTTGCAGCAAAAAAGTGAAAGTTTAAGATGGAAGTTTACATAGTAAAACAAAAGTTTTTTCATATATTGAGAGTTCCTGCAAACTAAGGGCAATTCATTAACTGAAATAAATTCAAGGACTGTGAATTATCTACGGATTTGAAAAATCGTAATCAAACTTCTCCACTCAATTACAAAAATTATAATTGATTAAAAGTTATTAATAAGAATCAATATTTATTTGTTTTCGTTGTAGAAAGAAAGTTCAGTGAGAAATGTTAGGAGTATCTAAGAGAATAAGTTTATACATTTGTTTTCAATAAGATGATGATGGAATTTACATAGAAAAACAGAAGAATGTTTGTTCGTATTTTGAAAGTCCTTGCAGAACAAGGAAAATTAATTAGATCCTATATCAAGTAAGTCAGAGTCGATAATTTAAAGGACGTGAATTATCCACAGGTTAAAAAAATGGTAATCCAAACTTTCTCACTCAATTACAAAAACTACATTTAGTTAAAAGTCATTGATAAGAGTCAATGTTCATTTGTTTTCATTGTAGAAAGAAAGTTCAATGAGAAATGTTAGGAGCATTTAAAAAGAATAAGTTTATACATTTGTTTTTGATGAGCAGACAACAATGTGAAAGAGTTAGTGCTTTCCGTGTGTGTGCGTGTGTGTGTGTGCCTTGGTATCATAGTCGTATGCTTATGACTGTATGTGTATGAGTTAGTGTTAAAAATGCATAATTAGTTTTCCCAATGCACAACAGAGAAACAAAGTGAAGATGGCATGAAGTAGATGCTAGTTCTGTTGTGGACTTTTGCTCAAATTCTTTATTGAAGGAAAAATTTGCCCTTTCATGCATTCGAGGTGGATCAAAATAGCAAAGTTGATAAATTTAGAAGGAAGCGTCAGATTAGTTTAAAACGGTTTTATCTGTTTTTATTAATTCAAATGGATTTATGCGTCAAGCTTTAAGTGTAGAAAAGGTTTTAAGCATTTTCATTTTGGATACCGAAAGGTAAACTTTGTCACTACAAAACCCACACTGTAGTAGCCAACATGTAACTCACATCTGGTATGAAATAAAAATCACGTTAATCTACATAGTAAGTATGTACAAAATGTTCAATTACAATATGAATTGGTGGTGAAATTGGTTTGAATTATCATATGATACAACATAATATTAAATGTCATATGATACAACATAATATTAAATGTCATATGATACAACATAATATTAAATGTCATATGATACAACATAATATAAAATGTCATATGATACAACATAATATAAAATGTCATATGATACAACATAATATTAAATGTCATATGATACAACATAATATAAAATGTCATATGATACAACATAATATTAAATGTCATATGATACAACATAATATTAAATGTCATATGATACAACATAATATTAAATGTCATATGATACAACATAATATTAAATGTCATATGATACAACATAATATAAAATGTCATATGATACAACATAATATAAAATGTCATATGATACAACATAATATAAAATGTCATATGATACAACATAATATTAAATGTCATATGATACAACATAATATAAAATGTCATATGATACAACATAATATAAAATGTCATATGATACAACATAATATAAAATGTCATATGATACAACATAATATTAAATGTCATATGATACAACATAATATAAAATGTCATATGATACAACATAATATAAAATGTCATATGATACAACATAATATAAAATGTCATATGATACAACATAATATTAAATGTCATATGATACAACATAATATTAAATGCCATTATAAAAACAATGCATAGCGAACATTCAAGGACGAATTTCTCAGTATAAAAACTTAATTTTAGGTGAACCTTACAATGCTAGATTGTTCAACTTCATTAGAGATATAGAACTCCCTTTGTTAATGGTAGAAAGATTAGCAAAGTTGCAAACAATATGGAAGGATTGTGTATTCAGAAAGTGCGCATCCGTTGAGGATTATGCAATCAAGTACAAAGTTAATCGCCTTTATGTCTAATGGCATATACATATGCATAGGCAATAATGTACACAGTTAATCACCTTTATATAAATGGTATAATCACATTGGCACATTAGTTTGTGTTGGATCACCAAAGTTAAGCAACATTGAGTCTGGTCAGTACTAAAAGGGTAACTATTTAGGAAAACCAAGCACTGTATGTGAAAAGACAATGCTCATTCACTTAAAAATAAAAAATCTAACCTTGTCAAAATTATCTTTCCTGACTGAGATATAAAATAGGGTTATGTTGGGGTAGCACCCCTACAGATTCCTACGATGGATTATTCCTGAACCAGTTTCTGCTAACAAGTCGTCTGGACCTGAGACTCAAAGGAAGTGAGTCATAACCTTACTTTGTCCTTCCAGTTGAGTGGAGTTCCCACTCAACCAATATACATTTCTATATTTTCTGTTAAAATTTATTTCAGTTTCCAAGCCTTCTCTGTCTTCTTTCAACATTAAACCATAACATGTTATGGTGACTGTTTGTGATTTCGATAATCCCTGCCCAAAATTTATATAATTCTCTCCCTGTGCTTGCTTTTGTATTGAATTGTATATCAATTAAAATATCCAAGCTAACAAGCATTGGAAATTATGATGTAAAAAAACAAAACAAAAAAAAAAAACAGCATCCCCACCAATGAAAAAAAAATCGAAAGATTTGTGATAGAAAAAACTTGTTTTTACAAAAATTTATTATATAAGCTGAGAGATAACTGACAATATGGCGATAACTTCCATCTATATGATATTCCACTTGTTCCTTCCCCATGCGTTACACTTTGAAAAAGGCTAAAATAAGATTAGAGGTGCGAGTTCCACAAGAGAAGCGTTGATTTAGTTTTAATAAAATATGCATCAGGTGCGCTTGAAAGCCAAATTACAACACAATATTATGAAAATAAACAAATATTTTACTTCTTTGAAATCTATAAATCAGTAATTTAAATTATTAATAAATTAATATTAATTGAAATTAATTATCATTAATTTCAATTATAAATTTCAAACAAGTAAAATATTTGTTTATTTTCATAATATTGCGTTGTAATTTGGCTTTCAAGCGCATCTGATGTCTATTTTATTTTAAGGCTAAAATAAGTTTTTTAAGTTCAAACTGTTTAAAAACTGATCAAATTCACAAAATTTTGCATTAAAAAGGCTAATCTGGCAACCCTAAATAAAAATATGAGTGACCTCCCTTTGATGTAGCCTCATTTTCAAATATCATTATAATAATATATAATCATTGTTGTAATAGTATGAGAAAGGAACTTGTAATTTAGACATGCAGCGCATCTTCATCGAAGAAAGAACTCGGTGAAATGTTACATAAAAAAGAAATAAACAGGGCACAAAAAAAGAACATTGTGTGCCAAGAGGTGCTGGACTGAACGAGTAAATTAAAGATTGTCTTTTACAATGTGATTTTTTTTATTTGTATTGAACTATGTAGCACAATATTACTTTCTGAATATTTATTCGTACTTATTTATTTCATTTGGGTCAGTTTTATATTTAAAATACAATGGACACTATTTTCATAGAAATATTAATAAAGAAAAATAGCAGCTTTATCAAAACCTGTGTTGATTAAATACATTTCTCGTTCTGTGGAACTTCCACGGGTCATGATAGTACTAAGTAATCATGTTAACACACTAGTTCACGTTAGATTACCTAAATTAAGAAACGTTCAGCTTATAAATTCAATATCGTCCTCCCTTCAAAAAGAATTACATGGCTCTAATCTTACATTAGTCTTATGGCGATGTATTGAATTAACAAATATGTATTCTCAGTCGATTATCATTAAAAAAAAAAAATAATAATAAATAATGATGGGACGATTCTAAGAATTTTTCTTGATTTCGAGAATAACTACTGATTTCATTTCTTTTCAAATTTCTAAATATTTCGTTAGTTTTCTTTCTTTCTTTTTTTTTGGGGGGGGGGATTACTGTAAAAAAAAAAAAAAAAAAAAAAAAAAAGAAAAAACCCTGTATAAAGTGTGTACATATTTTTGCAAAATTAAAAGTACACTGGTGCGGGGGGGGGGGTACATTACGGCTATTTCTCCATACATTATAATTATTTTTATTATTCAAGGCATGTGGACTTGATCTTATCCTGGCTATACTATTAATAAAAAAAAAAAAAAAAAAATGCTCCACTAAGGTTGCTCTTGTTCTCTCCAAGCTCTACAACAAATGTCTTACCGAATCTTGCTTTCCTGACTGTTGGAAAACTTCTTCTGCAGTACCAGTTTACAAAAGTTTTGGAGACAGAACTGACCCACTAACTTATCACCCAATTAGCCTCCTCCCTCTCTCCACTAAATTTTTTTAGTCCTTAATTAATCAAGCACTAGTCCTCCACCTCACAGATTCTAAACTTCTTTCTGACCAACAATATAGATTCAAGCAAGCCTAATCTACTGCAGATATCCTAACTGTAATCTCTGAACGGATATACAATGCACTGAATAAGGCAGGGGACGCTAGGGCAATAGTGCTAGGCATATCTAAGGCCTTTGACAGGCTATGGCATAATGGTTTTCTCATGAAAATTATATCATGTGATATTACACGAATGTTTAACAATCAAATCTTTAAGAGAAAAAAAAAAATCCAAGTTGTCTTTGATGGCCATACTTCAAAACAACATAATATAAATGCAGGTGTGCTTTAGAGGTCGATTCTTGGACCTTTATTATTCCTCCTATTCATAAATGACCTCCCTGATGAAATTGTCTCTGAGATGGGTATATTTACTGATGACACCATGCTCTATAACAGACACAAAAGAAAACAAATAAACTAACATCTAAGGAAAGCAACTAGCCCTGACGGCATCCCAATTATAGTGTTAAAAAAGCTTCAACCAGAACTTGTTCCCATACTTACGAAACTGTTTAAGCGTTGCCTTAAGGAGAAGTGCTTTCCGACTTCCTGGAAAACCTCATCAGTATGCCCTGTTTTAAGAACTCAGGTGATAAGTCATCTCCCTCTCAGTACAGACCAATAAGTCTCCTGTGTGTTATGAGTAAGTTGCTGGAATCCATATTAAATAGAGAAATAGTCAACCACCTCAGCAGAAATAACCTTCTTAGTGACACGCAATATGGTTTCCGTTCTGCAAGATCTACCGCAGATGTGCTAACGGTTATATCTCATAGGATTAGTGAATCTCTTGACAAAGGCTTCCTTTCTAGGACAATTGCTCTTGACATATCAAAGGCCTTCGACAAGGTATGGCATAAGGGCCTACTTCACAAGATTTCCACTACGGTATAACTGGAAATGTTCTCTCTATCATTAAATCATTTCTCTCTGATAGGCTCATAAGAATAGTTATTGATGGACAAAAATCAGAGGCCTGCAGTATTAATGCTGGAGTCCCTCAAAGGTCAATCCTGGGCCTAACTCTCTTCCTGATCTACATCAATGATTTCCCTAAACACATACTTAAATCATTCGTTGACATCTATGCTGATGATACGACCATCTACGGCAACACATCAAAGGCTGTAAATGACAAAGCTCTCTCTGATTCTCTCTCCTCTGATCTCGAGCGCGTGGTTCAGTGGGGGAAGTTACCTTTAATGCATCTAAAACCAAACTCCTATCTTTACATCATCAACGCTCTGATCCCCATCTGGCATCAATTGAAATGGATGGATCTCATCTAGGAGAAGCCCCATGTATTGTCAAGCTTCTGGGTTTGACCTTCACTCCTGATCTGAAATGGAACACGTACATCAAGTCTGTTGCCAAGGTCGCTGGAAAGATGGTGGGATCCTTCTACCGCTCCAGAAGATATCTCACTACTGATGCAATTCTCTATCTATATAAAAGCCAAGTACGTCCAAGGATGGAATACTGCTGCCATATCTGGGCAGGAGCTGCTAAAGACAGCCTATCCTGTCTTGACAGAGTACAAAATAGACTTCGTGGCTTAGTGGGGGATGCCCTTTTCTCTTCCCTGCAACCTCTCTCCCACAGAAGAGACGTTGTGAGCCTATCTTTGTTTTATCGTTATTTCCATGGCAGGTGCTCGTCTGAACTCCAATCTCTGGTCCCCCCTCGCCAATCTTTTATGAAAAACACTCGTCTAGCTGAATCCACTGTCAAAAACTTTCCCCACTCTTTATCTATGCCTAAATCAAAACGTAGATTCCATGAACAAAGCTTCTTTCTTAGAACTGCATGCCTGTGGAACTCTGTTCCGTTTGCCTGCTTCCCACCTGACTACAACCTGGATGTCTTCAAGTCCAATGTAAACAAATTTCTGATGAACTGCCCCCTTAAGTAGAAACTTTATTAAATCTCCACACTAATGTACTGTACTTACAATAACCCTTATTCCTGAGTGGCTTCCGGGCCTTGATAAGTGGTGACCACCTTGTAAAAAAAAAAAAAAAAAGAAAAAAAATCTTCTTTCCTTTAATAATTACAGGAAATCTTCTCAACCACTGATAAACATGGCTAATGATACTCTACCTGAAAGCTGTAAATAGTTATAGAGTTCTTTTTGTTTTTTTATTTTTGATTAGCATAAAAACTTTTCTGAACAGTGCATACATTTTTGCAAAATTAAAAGAACACTGGGGGTGAAGTACATTACAACTATTTCTCAAACATAGTAACTATTATTTCTCTAATCTTTTCCCCATAATTGATATAAAAAAAGGTAATCTGATAAATTCATTGTGAAATTTCCATCAACATTTTTCACTTGTGCCGTTTTTTTCCCCTTATTTATCCATTTGCACGATTTTACCCGCGCCATTTTTACGATACAATTTCTTACAGTTGCCATTCTTACCAAATTCATTATTATAGTATATATTTTTTTGTTTTTTCTGGCAGTGTAAATATAATAAATGCTCATCGTTTTATCCTTACTATTAAGCGACAAAAAATTAAGCTTTAAACAAAAGCATAAAAGTTTAAATCTTTCCCATTTCGATATCTCAAAAATTTTTGATTTTTCCAATTCTGATTAATCGTCCCAACACTAGTATTATCATTCAGTCATCAACAAGACAAAAAAATTATGCAGAATAAGGATCATGCTATAGTTGAAATTTTCTGAGCAGTTTACATAAAATACCAGAAAGTGTATAAATGCTAAGCTAATGAAATCGCAGCAACAAAAAGAAGAAAAAAAAATCACACAAATTATCAAGAAAAAAATGTGTTGGTTTATTATTAAAAAATAAATGTCGATCTTGACCCCCACCCCCACCCCACCAAAAAGCATAAAAAAGAAAATCATAAATAAATTTTTCATTCATTTATTTGCAGACTGTAATCCTTATCTTCATAGTAGTTGTTGTTTCACCACGTTTCGGCCAGCTCATCCTCTGGCCTTCTTTCTTCCGGTGATTAACCGCAACAGGATAGGAATGCCGAGTCTTGTAATTGTATCCCCAGTAATTAATGCCTTCCACCACGTTTTGGCCACCTAAACCTCTGGCCTGCTTTGGATAGGATTGAAACTGCTATCTTCAGACAATGCTCACCTGGAACCGTAAAGATCCAGCACCTCTATCTACTCTACCACGGGCCCAGAAATGTGATCAACGTTGAATTTTTTGTCTTATAAATCCAAGTTTCCGTTCTTATCTGGTCTTCCATTGTGGGGTCTATACCGAATGGTATTATTTTTAAAATTATTTTATTGGAATCTTCTGAAATGAGTAATTTGTGTATTTATTTATTAGTAGATTGTTATCCTCATCTTCATAGTTGTTATTGTTTCCCCACGTTTCAGCCAACTCATCTTCTGGCCTTCTTGATGTGATTAACTGAGACGGGATAGGAATGCTGAGTATTGGAACTATATTCCCATTAATTAATAAAATAAATAAATACACAAATTACTCATATCAAAGGATTCCAATAAAAAAATTTAAAAAGAAAAAAGTTTTTGTTTTCTATCAGTTATTTGTTAGTCAAAAAATATTTATTCATGGAACTTACCTTACAATAAGCATTTTTTTTTTTCTTAATTAGAATTTTAATTTTCTATGAAAAAAATCCAGAGCTGAAAGATCCTTGCAGATATGAAATTCGCAAAGCTAGAACAATTACCTTTGATTGATTTCTCAATTCAATCTATAGTTGTATAAGTGATGCACCTTTATGTGCCCTTAGGGTTGTTAGCGGCCTCTCCAAGTAGCCCATCCTTTTTAACTGAGTTAAATCAAAAATTTCGAAGAATAGTGATTATTTGTATCGCCATATTGGATGAAAGGTTCTTATATAAAATTCATAACAGAAACTGAACCAAATTAGTAATTTCTTTTACCAGTTCCTTACTAGAAATTAATTCAAACTCCCCATAATGGGGATTCATCCACAGAAAGCACGAGTTTTCAAGAATGCTTTTTGCAGAAAAAAAGTCGGGAAAAGTTCCCTTTAATTAGAGATGAATGTAACACATCCTTTCACATCGAAAAACTAAAACTTTGTATTCATTTGAAATGCCTGTATTTATAAAAAGGAAAAACCGTTCAAAAGCGACTCTCAAAATACAACAGCGGAATTGCTCCAGACAATTCCAACATTTCTGAAAATTTCATAAAAACTGATCCCTTCATTGTACTTTCTTTATAAACAACAAAAAGAACATTGCTTGCATTTTTCAATTAATTTTTCATTGTATTACTTTCATAATAACAGAAATAATAGTTTTCATTGTATCACTTTCATAATAACAGAAATAATATTTTTCATTGTATCACTTTCATAATAACAGAAATAATATTTTTCATTGTATCACTTTCATAATAACAGAAATAATATTTTTCATTGTATCACTTTCATAATAACAGAAATAATATTTTTCATTGTATAACTTTCATAATAACAGAAACAATATTTTTCATTGTATCACTTTCATAATAACAGAAACAATATTTTTCATTGTATTACTTTCATAATAACAGAAATAATATTTTTCATTGTATCACTTTCATAATAACAGAAATAATATTTTTCATTGTATCACTTTCATAATAACAGAAATAATATTTTTCATTGTATTACTTTCATAATAACAGAAATAATATTTTTCATTGTATCACTTCCATCATAACAGAAATAATATTTTTCATTGTATCACTTTCATAATAACAGAAATAATATTTTTCATTGTATCACTTTCATAATAACAGAAATAATATTTTTCATTGTATTACTTTCATAATAACAGAAATAATATTTTTCATTGTATCACTTTCATAATAACAGAAATATTTTTCATTGTATTACTTTCATAATAACAGAAATAATATTTTTCATTGTATCACTTCCATCATAACAGAAATAATATTTTTCATTGTATCACTTTCATAATAACAGAAATAATATTTTTCATTGTATCACTTTCATAATAACAGAAATAATATTTTTCATTGTATCACTTTCATAACAGAAATAATATTTTTCATTGTATCACTTTCATAATAACAGAAATAATATTTTTCATTGTATCACTTTCATAACAGAAATAATATTTTTCATTGTATCACTTTCATAATAACAGAAATAATATTTTTCATTGTATCACTTTCATAACAGAAATAATATTTTTCATTGTATCACTTTCATAATAACAGAAATAATATTTTTCATTATATCACTTTCATAATAACAGAAATAATATTTTTCATTGTATCACTTTCATAACAGAAATAATATTTTTCATTGTATCACTTTCATAACAGAAATAATATTTTTCATTGTATCACTTTCATAATAACAGAAATAATATTTTTCATTGAAAAAAATCAGTCCACGTTTGTGTGAAAAAACAACAAAAAAAACAACTTTCGTTCACAACTTCCGGCATTTTATGTAAACTCCTGGGAAAATTCCGTTGATAGCATGGTCCTATTTTGCATATGTACCGATTCCCAATCCAATACCCATATCTCAAAGTTCTGGGATTTTTTTTTCTGAATCCTGATTCCGATTAACCATCCTGATACTAATATTATCATTCAACCATCACCAAGAAGAGAAAAAAAAAATAAACTAAATAAAAACCAGACATAATTTCAACGGTCATAGGACGATGATATAGTATTAATCTGCTAAGTCTTGTTGAAAAAAATAAACAGAAAAGCAAATAAAATTTTTTAAAAAACTAATGATCATCAATCATTTTCGCATTAATCTGTGCCGATATGACTTCTGAATGTCAAAACAAATAAATTTAAACGGACATTAAATAATAAAACAATGTCAAACTTCATTAAGGCGAACATAGTCAATGAAGGAAACATTCACAAAACTTTTGAAAAAATGGAGATGCGAAAATTTGTAAAATTTAAAGAGAAACAGGTTGACATAAATTCCCACATTAAAATCGGGAAGTTATCTTTAAAAAAAAAAAAAAAAAAAAGATGTTGCCTCCTGGATTCCCACATGTGAAGTGAGGAATCGTCTGGAGAAAAAAAAATCCAGGCTTCCAACTCTGGAGTCCGTTTGAAATAACTCAAATTAAATTCCTCTATAAATTGCTGACACCCAAATCCAACTCAATCCCAGTACTAATGAATATTTTAACATGTAATTTTTATTATTAAATGAAATAGGAAATTTTGACCATTTTCTTATTAAAAGTGCATAAAAAAAATAAACTTAATTTATTTTGTTTCTGATTTTTTTTTTTTTTTTTTTTTTTTAGAAGATTGCTGAGATGTATTGTTTGGATTATTCTGACTACTGTTCTCATCTTGAGTGTTATTCTCACAACATTTGGCCGATGTAACCCCAACCTTCTTCAGACGTATCTTGACAGCATTTCTTATTGGTGAATGGTGGAATGTGTTTTTTTTTAACAAGCCATTGTCATTAGAAATCAAAATATGTGATGTGTTTATGAAACAGAAAGCGTCGAGTCATTTGCATTTTTCGTATTAATTCAGGAAACATATCAAATCAGTATGGAGCTGAATTAATACGAAAATAGAAACAACTCGATGCTCTTTTCGTTTCATAAACACATCACAAACTTTCAATTTTAAACAAAAACAAAAAAAAAGAATAATAAAAAAAAATTCTTTCCATCATTCACCAATTGTCAAGATACACATGAAAAAGGTCGGAGGTTAAATTGGCCGAAACGTTATAAGAATAACACCCAAGATGAGAACAGTAGTACGAACAATCAAAATAATTCATTCATTTTGTTTGTTACAAACGAATAAAATTCATGAAGCTACAGGGTAGAATGATAAAAGTGTCGCCCTAAAGAGCTTTATTTTAAAACTAATGTACAAGGATAGTTCTTTTTTTTTTTAAAGGGATGAATAACATCTTTCTGTGAGGGTATATCAGGCCAAAATGGGGAACATACCTTCTTCCGTCAGTTGGTCTTGACTGACGGTCAGTAAAAAGCTGTAATGAAGGAATGACAATTGACCCTTGGGTTAGATTTTATGCAACTTTATTTCCTAATGTTCCCCATCTTGGAGTTTCACATTTCTCTTAATCTGTACATCTTGCTATAATGCGTCTATTAATTTCAACAGACCTTAAGAGACAAAATCTCTCAAACCAGCCCCCATCCACTCTCTAACTCGTCCTCACTATGACTCCATAATGTGTATATATAAAAACGATTTCTTTGTTTCAACTCTGATGTCAAATTTGTACGTTCCAATCTGGTTCATTAGTTACAATATTAAATTCCACTACAATTCAAACTAATCATTTTATTTTCCAACATTCACTTTTTGTTATCGACATTTTCTCTGACTATTTCCTATTTCATAACATGTACATTTCTATACAATAATAATAATAATAATAATAATAATAATAATAATAATAATAATAATAATAATTTGCTCGCTTAGGTGACTTGACGATGCCCGGAAGTGCTAATATATAACATCAGGCTTGACTATGTTTGTAAATTCGTGCCGAAAAGCTATCTTACCTCATGGTCACTCTCATGAATAGTGTCTTCTTTACTGATGGCTGGAAAAAACAAAAACAAAAAAATATCAAACAATTGTTTTACAACAGAAATACTTTCATAGTGTTTATTTCCTTAACATCAAAACATTTTTTTGGACATTTTAAAATAGCCAACAAAGCAAAAATAAAAGTGAAAAAATAAATATACTGCAAATAACTGTTACCAAAGGCAAGATAAATTACTCTTCTACCTACCTAAATAAGATTTTATATGTATTTGAAAGCATTTATTTACTCTGAAAGAAAAATAGCATCATAAAAGAAAAAAAAAATGGTGATCTCATTACAGCCATATTGACCCTTGGTAAGGACTCAAAAATCGAAAATTAAATAACATACCGGTAAAATATTACATTTTTACATGGTTGGTGACATTTATTGGAGGGGTTTCCTTTGATTTTGAAGTGAATAAACGCTTTAAAATAAGTTAAAGCACATAAACACTGTCCAGATAGGTAGAAGAGTTACTAATCTTGCCTTTGGTAACATTTATTTATTGTATATTTAATTTTTTAACTCCCTTTTTTGTTTTGCTTTTTTTCTGTTTTTACTTTACATTCTTAAAATGTGTACATTCACAGTTGGTGTTCGTTTTTTTTTTTTTTTTTTTTAAATTACAGCAATTATTTGGAGACCAAACATCATCATCATATTTAGTTCAACATCTGTTTTAGGTACTAAAATGTGTTGGATGGCATTAAAAAACAACTTTTTAGGCTGCCTTCTGTCAAGTGACCTTGCTACTTCAACTCTTCTACCAATCCTACCACTTGCA
Organism: Euprymna scolopes; assembly: GCF_053919585.1. Taxonomy (NCBI): domain Eukaryota; kingdom Metazoa; phylum Mollusca; class Cephalopoda; order Sepiida; family Sepiolidae; genus Euprymna; species Euprymna scolopes. The sequence continues at coordinate 6,150,999 of NC_136511.1, forward strand.
TCCATTCTTTCATCACCATATTTGATTTAAGGTCTGTTTTACGTCTTGCTGGCATGTGTTGGACAGCTTTTAGAGATTGGCATTCTCGCCAACTGATCCTGCTCCCTCAACTGTTCTACATCTAATGTTAGACGACTCCCTCCCATGTTTCTCTTGGTCTTCTCCCATCAACTGATCCATCTACCTCAACTGTTTGACATCTACAAACACTCATATCATCTTCACCATCGGCTTAATGTCCATTTTACATGCAGGCCTGTGTTTGACGGTTTGTAAAAGCTGACTTCCAAACTAACCTGCTCAGGTCTTTAGTTATTCCTCTTTCTCTTAAATACATCTTAATCACTTTCGTGCATATTTTCGCCTCTTCCAATATTTAAAAGGACTCTGAGGCAGAGAACGCACGATTCATGATGCACACATTGAATTTCTTTTCCTTTGATTTTAATAGGATTTAAATAAATAAAAGAATGAGAGGACAAAGAGGATCTATTATGACATCGCAATGTATTTTGACTTTCTGAAATCCTTTGACTTTGCAGTATTTGCAAAAACACGATTATCAATCAATGTCAAGTTATTATATATTTAATAATATATACATAAATGCTGACCCAGTAGGTTATGAAGTTTCTTTGAGAAGTGATTTCTACAAACGCCTCTTTTTATCACTTCCTAGTAAGTTTTAACATCAATGTGTGAACTCAAGGTATTTTCAACCAATGAAAATCGTTTCAAACCTCAAAAAGTCACAAGTATATGTGAAAATAGTAAGCCAGTGCAAAGTCAGAAAATTTTATAAGACCTGGTCAACAAAATCGTTTTTTTCCAGAATTCTTAAGTCTGATACACTCCAGAAAGTTTGCTCATCTCCAAATTCCTCTGTGCCTTTGCATACCAGAAGAGGCGAACACTAACAAGAACAAGGTAAACTAATGCACACACATACTCAATGCCACGCTGCCAAATACTGACATTATTAACACTATGAACATTTTCACTAGTAACTACTTACTCAACTTTCTTCACTAAAAACATGTTTACACGATAAACATTTTCATTATTGAAAGTAGATTCTATATTCTTATCTCTTGTATGAAAATGTTTTGTTATAAAATTCTGTTTTTCTTCTCAAGTTTGCATTTATAAAATTTTGTTTATTTTTTAGTTAGCACTTGCTAACTGGTGACCCATTTATGTTTTTATCTATTTTTGTTTTCATTCACCAATTTAACTACATGTATAATAATTGTTAGCACTGTACTTGGCACTTTTCAAAGACACTGTTATCGCCAAAATACACTATCTGAAACCAGTGGCACAACATTATTTATTTTTTGATTTCAAAGACTGACTTTCAAGACTGACTTCACATTTTTTTTTTTTTACAATGGAAAAAAAATTTTTCAATTAAAAAAAACATGATTCATAAAAAAGCATAAAAAAATTTACCACAAGTCTTGTGTTAATGATGTAATCTTTTTGGGGGGGGAGGAGGGCTGTGTTAAAAAGAAATGAGTTTTTGTGAAATGGTTTTTATCATAAATTAATTAGTGCCAAAAAGTCATGGTCACACTGACACAGCCAAGAAAAGATGAAGGAAAATGAGAGAGGAAGAATTAATTCTTAAGATAGAATTGAAGTGAAATAAATTATACACACACATTATACACACATACACACACATGTATATATTGACAATAATAATAAAATTACAGCCATTATTTGCTATAAGAAATTTAAGGTTTAAAATCTTATAATAAAAAAAAAACAACTCCTCTCCAATCTTTAAAACATTAGAAAGAACCAATGTTATCTTTGAGTTTAAATGCCCTTTGAGAAAATGCAACTCTCATAATAATAATAATAATAATAATACAACTAATAACTACATTGGTTTTGCAACCATCATCCTATCCTACCACATCACTCTGCATCTTGTAAATTGTAGCTCAATTTACCAACATCTAAAGAAAGTTAACTACCCCATTCCTATTTTACACAAATTCTAGTTAATAACAGTAAAATAATACATTCCAAAACAAATTAGAAAAAAAAAACCCTAAGAATATTATCTACATCAAAACTCAACAATCTAGGATTAATAATATTGGAGATAAAACCGGTAATAGTATTTTAAAATGCTTAAAGAAATGCAATTCTATCCTGTGATATTAATTTTGGCATCAGGGAATTCAAATTTTTAACGTGTTATTGGAACAGTGTTAAAATGTTCTAAATAGTCTAACTGATTTCGTGCACCCATTTCACAGCTACTTTTTGAAATTCTCTTTTATCCAGATTTTTTGATGATGATTTAATGAAGAATAGAAAACGTTAGTGATACATATGGAACATACAAAAAGCATTTTCTGTCGTTTCTAGCAACCTGCACAGTTTGATGTGTGTGGAAACTGTACACAATTATTTGCAGTGAACTAAAGATGCGGAAGATTTGTGTGAAGTTTATCTCAAGAGTGCTCCAACCAACAGACTACTTGACTAAAATGGGCATCAAGGCAGTTCCTCACACTTTCTATAGTTCAGACCTTGCTCCCTGTGACATTTGACTATTTCCTAAGCTCAAGGTAAACCTTATGTCGTTATGAGACAATTGAGGAGATGAAAGAGGCTGTGATGAGGGTCATTGACATGCTCACACAAGAGGATTTCCATAAGGCATTCTAAAAGTTGTTGGAACGGTACAAGTTTATTGCAGCCAGAGGAGATTACTTCGAAGTGGACTAGAGTTTCATGTGTGTACTATCAATATAAGTGTTCGTACGAAAAAGGTCTGGAAACTTATTGAAGACACCTTGTATTTGTTTTTACAGCATTCTTTTAGTTTGTTTTCTTTTTGAAAACGAGAAGTATATGTATATATATGTAGATTTATAATATATTTATGTAGATTTATAATATATAGAAGTATATGTGTATATATGTAGATTTATAATATATAGAAGTATATGTGTATATATGTAGATTTATAATATATAGAAGTATATATATATATATATATATATATATATATATATATATATAGAAGTATATATATATATATATATATATATATATATATATAGAAGTATATATATATATATATATATATTTATGTAGATTTATAATATATAGAAGTATATGTACATATATGTAGATTTATAATATATAGAAGTATATATATATGTGTATATATGTAGATTTATAATATATAGAAGTATATATATATATATATATATATAGAAGTATATGTATATGTGTATATATATATATATATATATATGTAGATTTATAATTTTAATATGACTATCATCCATTTGTCTGTTTTTCTTCATACATTATGTCACTTAAATACTTCGGCATTCTACATGTTTTTTTTTTTTTTTTACATGGAGGTCACCACTTATTAAGGCCCAGAAGCCACTCAGGAATAAGGGTTATAGCTGTTCGAGGGAAGAAACTATTAGAACAGAAAGCTTTCTGGCATTTAGGGACAACAACAATGAAGGGGTGAGATTTTATTGCTAAGCGGGTTTGTCAGGGATATGTTCGTCGAGGGGGTACAGGTGAAACAAGTTCATCAGAACACATTCCATTAAAATATTTGTAAAACAGGCACAGTGATGCAACATTGCGACAATGAGACAGGGGCTGGAGCTTAGTTGATAAAGTGGGACCAACTGGATTGACAACTCTTTTTTGGACTTTATCTAAGAGGTAGAGAGGTAGGTGCACCAGCCCAGATATGGCAACAATACTCCATGCATGGCGAATGGTGACCTTTTAAAAGTAAAGGTTACTCTCAGGCGTGAGTAGTCTTCTAGCTCAATAAAGGGAACCCACCTTCTTTGCAGCAGCCTTTGCAATGTCCTCTATGTATTTGTTCCAGTTCATATTGTCCGCAAATGTTAGGCCGAGGAGTTTGAAGGTAGAATTTCCATGTAGGGTGCTATTTGTCATGTTTTGATAAAATTATTCATTACAAGAGATGGAAGGTCATAATTAAACAACAGTCGCTCAGAAGAACAAAGATGTAAGCGTGACACACAAAATAACACACACGCTATCGTATTAATATACAGATTACTGCATCATTACATAAAATATGTACTTTGAAGATTTCATGAATTGATGAAATCTTCTATTAATTGTAATAAGACAGGATGAGTTACTTCCCTTGACTTCATGTCGTTTGTTCATGTATAAACTTGAAATTTATTATATCAATATATAAATTGTTCATATGTTAACGTCTCAAGTCTATTTGTACCAGTTCTTCTTGGTGTAAAAAGAAATGCAAATGCTATGAACGTGCTACACAATGAACATTTATACGAAAAACAAAAAAACAGGATTCAATCATTATTGTAAAAAATTGGGAAGAAAAGAAAAATATGTAAATGATTGAATTTTTATGTAAAATAAATCAATGATATCGATACTATTAAATTTGATCTCATGAAAATCTATGTTCGTGAGACAAGTACGTCCAAGGATGGAATACTGTTGCCACATCTGGGCAGGAGCTGCTAGAAAGGACTTGTCCTGCCTTGATAGAGTTCAAAATAGACTTCGTAGCCTCGTAGGAGATGTCCTTTTCTCTTCCCTGCAACCTCTATCTCACAGAAGAGATGTTGCGAGTTTGTCTCGTTATTATCATGGAAAGTGTTCGACTGAGCTTCAGTCTATGGTCCCCCCTCACCAAATTTTCACAAAAAACACTCGTCTAGCTGAAAACACTATCAATAATTCCCCCCACTCTTTATCTGTGCCTAAACCTGAACATAGATTCCATGAACAAAGCTTCTTAGAACTGCACGCCTGTGGAATTGTCTTCCGTTTTCCTGCTGACTACAATATGGTTGTCTTCAATTCTAACGTAAACAAGTTCTTGATGAGCTGTTCCATATAAGTTAACAAATTTACCAAATTGATTACTATATTGTCCAATTTCTACTGTACACTCTTAAACCCTTATCCTCGAGTGGCCTCTTGGCCTTGATAATGTGGTAATACCTGTGTAAAAAATAAAAAAGGCAGAAACAATTGTTTGCAAATATAAGCATTTTTTGAAGGCTATGTGGAACCTAGGTTTTACATTGTTATATCTTCTGTTATGTAAAGGGCAGTTGTCCGTGTGTGTATGTATGTTTGTATGTATGTCCAGCTAAAACTAAAAAACTTATATCACATAAATCTGAAGTTTCTGTTATCGGCATTGGTTTCCCGGATATTTTTTTTATCAGAACTCTTTCTAGAAAGACATTGGAGATTACGGAGGGACCATGTGAAGGTTGCTAACATCCTAAGTGATTTCTGTGGAACGAACTGGATTCAAACTTAGAGCACCCAGATTATCAGTCTTTATCGTTAACGACTAGACCATCAATTCCCAGTTAAAAACTACAAAACAAAGATCCACAAAGTTAGTATATCCTTGATCAGTGTTGCCATGGATGAATAATATGTAAAAATTAGAAATAAATTATTCTTTAACTGTAAACCGGTGCAGAACACATCAGGCAAAGTTGGGTTTCTAAACATTTTATGTATCAACTAAAGGGAAGTAACTGATTTTTAATTGAAGAGTTATTTCTCTTCTGTTGATTAATTCCTGTAGGAAACTATTTTAAAAACATATCTGCATACATGTGTGCATTTTCAGAGAGAGGAATAAGCTGGGCAATAGGGAAAGAGGTAAGGTAGAAAGGGGAACATGGGGAAGAGGTAAACAGATAAGTTTTAATAGAAACACTTTACACTTTTGCCCCAGTCAATGCCAGATAACCCTGCTAGTATCTATATATAAAGCAATAATCTTTTTTTAAAATGGATTGAGTACTTTCAGTTATCAGGATCTTAAAATATTTAAACAAATGAATAGCTCCGTTTAAACACGATATAATTTTCTTCACTATGTCAGATTTGATAGCAACCACATGGTTCTAGGTTTCTGAATTTGCTGCATCTAGTCACACTGATGAGTTGCAGAGATAACAAAACGTGTGTGTGTGTGTGTGTGTGTGTATATATATATATATATATATATATATATATATATATATATATATATATATATATATATACTAATTTTATATAAGAGCAAATAGTTAATAAAACATGTTAAAAAAACACTTTGAAAAAGAGTTAAAAGCATATTTAATCTGAAAAGGAAACACTTAATAAGTGGATAGTCCTTAATCCACCGAGTTTCGAATAAATACGTTCCTTCTCATCAGAGGGTAGGAATTAGCAAAATGCGAGATCGGATTTTGCATACAAAAGTATTTAATGAAACTGCAAGTCAAAGATCTTACTTGATAACAAAAAGTGAAGCAGAGGGAATATGGTGAAGAAAAAGGTGATTTCACGTGAATGGATAGCCAGGTGAAAGGAAAAGCATCCAATGACGGTAAAATCCAAAAATGTAAATCCAAGAAAGTTAATTTAATTTTCCATTCGCACAAGTAAAATCCAAGGAAATCGTGTAATTGGAAGATGGTCCAAAATAATTCAAAAGGCCGAAATTTGTGGAATAATTTACTTATATATATATATATATATATATATATACATATATATATAAAAACACGTCTAGTTACACGCACACGTATATGTTTGTGCATATATATATATATGCACAAACATATATGTGTGCGTGTAACTAGACGTGTTTTTATATATATATATATATATATATATATATATATATATATATAAAAATGCACATACTGTTCACCCCTCTCCTTTAAATTAATGCAGAGGTTTGGAATTTTAGAAATTTTAAATCTCTTACATTAATGCATAAATCTGTAATCCGATAAGTATTCTAAAGAAATGTTTGACTTGCATCTGTGTGTGTGTATCTGTATATACATTATATATATTACACACACACACACACACACACACACAAGGTGGACCGATAAAAGCAACGCTACACCTTTTTTTAAAAACTTTTATTGAAAAAAATCAATTCAGGTAACTTGATTATGTAATACAGCTGACATCTTTTCAATGTAGCCACCTTCAGCCTCAATCACCGTCTCCTGTTGCCACACCCAAGCTCTACCAGCGGCCACCTAATTGCACCAGAGAATCACCACATTTTTCAGCACATCCAATCACACCTGGGTGTTGACTCCCAAGCAGACTTCGAAGATATGAGGTAGCATGATGTGGCCCTCACTTGAAACCACACCAAAAACCATATCTGTGGCCGGAAACTTTGTTTTCATCATTCTGGGCATTTTAAGGGTGTTGGCAATGGTTCTGTTGTCATAGGTTGGATTGGTAGTGAGCATGAGTTGTACAGTGGCGCATCTCTAATCTCGCTCGTTGAACATTGTGTCACTTTCAGACATGATAGAAAGCTCCTATCGCTCTAGGGATTTGTACACAATTGGCCAACTAGTAGATGGTCTGCAACAAAAAAGAACTGGCTTTTATCAAACGGAAATGGAATCATGTTGTCCTTTCTAGTGCGACAATTTGATCGTTCCATCCTGTATACGCAGATGTATTTTTTGCACGCATATGCATATAGTGGCACATAAGCTATATTATGTTGGCGGATGAGGACTTTTGGTTCTTGCCAACCAATTGTCCGAAACATTAGCATGTTCAGTGTAGTGACTGTGTAATATTTGTGCGTTCTATCCCAACCATTATCAATGGACCAGAGGTCATCTCGTCAGCATCAGACAAGGCCAAACTATTTGCAAAGAACTTTGCAGCTAATTCTACCCTATGCGACGAAGGCCATCAACTCCCCATATTTCCTCCTATAACACAGAACACGCTAGGTAACATGCAAATATCTGTCCATAAGATCGCCACGCTAATCAAGAACCTTGATTCCAGTAAAGCAACTGGCACTGACGGCATCCCAATTATAGTGTTAAAAAAGCTTCAACCAGAACTTGCTCCCATACTTACGAAACTGTTTAAGTGTTGCCTTAAGGAGAAGTGCTTTCCAACTCCCTGGAAAACCTCATCAGTATGCCCTGTATTTAAGAATTCAGGTGATAAGTCATCTCCCTCTCAGTACAGACCAATAAGCCTCCTGTGTGTTATGAGTAAGTTGCTGGAATCCATATTAAATAGAGAAATAGTAAACCACCTCAGCAGAAACAATCTTCTTAGTGACACACAATATGGTTTCCGTTCTGCAAGATCTACTGCAGATGTGCTAACGGTTATATAACGGTTATATCTCACAGGATTAATGAATTTCTTGACAAAGACTTCCTTTCTAGGGCAATTGCTCTTGACATATCAAAGGCCTTCAACAAGGTATGGCATAAGGGCCTACTTCACAAGATTTCCAGCTACGGTATAACTGGAAATGTTTTCTCAATCATTAAATCATTTCTCTCCGATAGCCTCATAAGAGTAGTGGTCGATGGACAAAAATCAGAGGTCTGCAGTATTAATGCTGGAGTCCCTCAAGGGTCAATCCTGGGCCCAACTCTCTTCCTGATCTACATCAATGAACTCCCTAAATACATACTTAAATCATTTGTTGACATCTATGCTGATGACACGGCCATCTACAGCAACACATCAAAGGCTGTAAATGACAAAGCTCTCTCTGATTCTCTCTCCTCTGATCTCGAGCGCGTGGTTCAGTGGGGGGAAGTCATGGCTGGTTACCTTTAATGCATCTAAAACCAAACTTCTATCTTTACATCATCAACGCTTTGATCCCCATCTGGCATCAATTGAAATGGATGGCTCTCGTCTGGGAGAAGCCCCGTGTTTTGACAAGCTTCTGGGTTTGTCCTTTACTCCTGATCTGAAATGGAACACGTACATCAAGTCTGTTGCCAAGGTCGCTGGAAAGATGGTGGGCTCCTTCTACCGCTCCAGAAGATATCTCACTACTGATGCAATTCTCTTTCTATATAAAAGCCAAGTACGTCCAAGGATGGAATACTGCTGCCATATCTGGCCAGGAGCTGCTAAAAACAGCCTATCCTGCCTTGACAGAGTACAAAATAGACTTTGTGGCTTAGTGGGGGATGCCCTTTTCTCTACCCTGCAACCTCTCTCCCACAGAAGAGACGTTGTGAGCCTATCTTTGTTTTATCGTTATTTCCATGGCAGGTGCTCGTCTGAACTCCAATCTCTGGTCCCCCTTCGTGAATCTTTCACGAAAAACACCCGTCTAGCTGAATCCACTGTGAAAAATTTCCCCCACTCTTTATCTGTGCCTAAATCAAAACGTGGATTCCATGAACAAAGCTTCTTTCTTAGAACTGCACGCCTGTGGAACTCTGTTCCGTCTGCCTGCTTCCCACCTGACTACAACTTGGATGTCTTCAAGTCCAACATTAACAAATTCCTAATGAACTGCCCCCTTAAGTAAACACTTCATCAAATCTCCACACTAACGTACTGTACTTGCAATAACCCTCATCCCTGAGTGGCTTCCGGGCCTTGATAAGTGGTGACCACCGTGTAAAAAAAAAGAAAAGAAATATAAAAATATTATATAATATTTGTCTATATAAATAAAAATATTATATAATATTTGTCTATATAAATAAAATTATATAATATTTGTCTATATAAATAAAATTATTATATGTGCATGCATGCAAAAATACATATAGAGAACTACAAAATAAAAAATCCTTAAAAAGAATTTAACTTAGAATAACAAATTTCAGATTCTTTGATAAAATATATTTTACCAATCTGACCCTGCCCCCCTCCCAAAAAAAAACTTTGATTTCAATCTCTCTTCTTGCTGTTACACAAAGGATGTGAAATAAATTTTCTTAAAAAGTACACACATGATTTCATGTATTTAAAATGGCAGTCTGCCAACTCCTTTATTTTATTTCAAAATGTCAAAAAAATTTCAACAAAATACTACGTTGAAAATATAGCCTTACTTCCTCATCATCCTTGCCCGGCTCTGAAATTTTTGTAACCGAAATGCAAATAAAACATTTCTTTAGAATACTTATCGGATTACATATTTATGCATTAATATAAGAGATTAAAAATTTCTAAAATTCCAAACTTCTGCATTAATTTAAAGGAGAGGTGTGAACAGTTTCCTGTGTTAATTTAATATCATTCCAGTTGTGAAGTGATGCTGCGAATGCGTTACATTTGCACTTAACGATATGAAGAAATAAATGGATGAAAACGATTCTATAGTGATCAACAATATGAAAAGGATTATAAAGAATTTCACCATCAGGAGAATCACTATGAATTAGAAGGATTTAATTGTTTGTCACTAAGCCGATTTCTGTAACTTCTTCCATTTTGGATTTAGGTTTCGTTTTATTTGTTATCTAGTCAAGTCAAGGGCAGATAATTTTCGGTAGATCAATTATGCTTATTAGCAAAGAAAATTTTAGGATACAAGAGTTAGTTCCCTTCAAACATTATTTCCTTCTAATTTAATTTTTTTTTTTTTTTTTTTATACTCATTTACCCTAAAGCATACTATTTGGGATCATGTCTATAGAAATATTATGTAGGGAGTTGAGAAGCGAGATATCTGTTCACATTACATTTAAATTTCTGAATGTTAGTACTGTCAGGGAAGCAGGAAACCGGGAGGGAATTCTAAAATCTAACATATTAGAGAATAAGGTTTTCCAGCATCTAGAGACTTCTACAGTAAAGGGGTGGGATTTTGCTGTCTGTCATGTCAGTTGAAGATATTTATGAGATATTATGAGGAGCACAAGTGCTACGAGTTTGTCAGAGCACATTCCATTAAAATACTTGCAAAAAAAGAAACATTGTGGTGATAGGGCAGGAGTTGGAGCTTGGACGATAGTGCAGAACCTATTTGATTGGAGACCCATTTTTGGACCCTGTCTAAGAAGGAGAGGGTAGTGGTAGATGCACCGGCCCAGATGTGGCAATAATACTCAATGCATGAGCGAATTGTGGCTTTGTAAAGATATAGGATACTGTCAGATGCGAGTAGTTTTCTGCTCTTGTAAAAAACCTCTGAGACTTTCCTAAATGGAGAAAACAAATATTACACTTTGAAATGTCAGGACTCATAAAAATACAACCTTTCTGCAAGACGCATGGTGTCTTTGTAGAAATACAGGGTACTGTAAGGTTTTCTATCACGGTAGAAAGAGTTCGCCATTGTTGTTATTGTTGGGTCGCTACTTATGAAGGCCATGAACAACTAAAGGATGAAAGTTAAAATGCAAAGATTATCAAATGAGGAACAACCGATTGTATGAAATAAGTTGGATAACTTATCGGGTGGTTAATGACAAGTATTTGTGCACATTGAATTTTGAACATGACCATCTGCAGGGAAGCAGTCATGTGGTACTGTGTTTCAGAGAGGGCAGGGATATCCTTGCAAAGGTTAAAAAAAATAAGACTTTCCTTTCTTCCTCAATGCATCCGACATCAGATGGAGTTTTTAAGGATAAAGCTACTTTGTAAGGGCTTTCCCCATGTGGGACACATTACTGTGAGTGTTTCCCCTTTCTGATTACAACTTGATCATCTTCAAATCCAATGTCAACAAATCAAAGTCATGAACTGCCCATAAAATAATCAAACACAATTCATACCATTAGTCAATGCTAGTACAGTAGAACCCAGAGATAGGGAATTAATCTGTTCCAGGGTTGGGATCGTAAGGTAAAATCGCCGTATGGTGGGGCCTGAGCAAAATTTTATACAGTACACATTAAAAATTAGGAACAAACTACAGTATATAATCAAGACCGTCTTAAAAGAATTTATAACGAAGGCCACGATATAATACACATATATATAATCAAATAACATTATAAATAACACCGTAAGGCGGGGCAAATACTGTAACCAGGGTCTGGAAAAACATTGTATTCCACATCATAACCTGGAAAAAAAAAAACCTGTATCTCGGGGTTTTACTGTACTCCCATAGTGATCTTTCAGCTGGCATTCATTCTAATCTCATTAACCCTTCTCTTCCAGTGGCTCTTGGCCTTGATAAAGAATGACCTCAATAGTACATGAGGTAAATAATAATATAAAGTCTCCTCCCTCTCCTGGGAGAAATAAAGCATGTCTGTCACACCCTGAAATGAATACCATGATTGGCACTGATAGATTGTGTATATGCATGATGAAACATAAAACTAAAATATAAAAACAGGTTCAATGTAACAATGCCTTTGCATACCAAATTAAAAGGTTATCTTTTCTGTCCTCCTGGGTCGGTTTACAATGAAAGGATCAAGTAACAAAAAACAAAATGGCTTCCACAGTATTTACAGAACAAAAACAAAATGGCTTCCACAGTATTTACAGAGCAAAAACAAAATGGCTTCCACAGTATTTACAGAACAAAAACAAAATGGCTTCCACAGTATTTACAGAACAAAAACAAAATGGCTTCCACAGTATTTACAGAACAAAAACAAAATGGCTTCCACAGTAACAAAAAATAAATAAATAAATAAATAAATAAAATGGACACAACAGTATTATTTTAAATTTACTATAAATCTTTTAATAGCTTTTTTTTTGTTTGTTTGTTTTTAAGACAATGAGATATAAAAACAAAATTTAAATCAAAGTGACTTTCGAGAATGTTATATATGCATATGGAGTTAAGTCAACAAAATGATATTTATGTCCGACATAAAATCATGCAAGAACATATCACCATGGCATATAAGAGGAAGAAAAAAAAAAAAATGAAAATAAAAATAACTGCACAATTTCCTGAAGATGAATATTTTATCATTTGAAAAGAATTTCAATTTTATTTTTTAATAAATAGCAATATCTATTAAAAACAATTTCACACGCGTCCAGTCTTTCTAACCGTTAAAGCATAAATTATTGTCGAGTGTTTCAAACAGAGAATTTCCTTTTATTACCTTATATATATATATATATATATATATATATATATATATATATATATACTAGCAGTTAAGCCTGACTTTGCTCGGGCCCTATGTACCGTTCATAACTTTATGTGTGTGTGTGTATATATATTAAAAAGGTTGACTCATGTCTAGGTAACCTACATCTTTCAACTGTTTAGACCCAAAATTGGCGGAGGAGTTTGGTAGAGTCTGCAAAAGTTAACTCTTTCAACTTTGACCTCTTGGTAACCAAATTTTCGCCCCAAAACTGATGAAAAAGCTTGCTGCATGTTCGACTACCCTTTATGTAAAACTTCAAATGTTTAGACCAAAAATTGGCTGAATAGTTTGCTAGAGACCACAAAGGTCAAATCTTTTAAACTTTGATCCCTTGGAAGCCAAGCTTGCTCTATGTCTGAATACTCTATGTAAAATTTCAAATGTTTAGACCAAAAATTGGCTGAGTAATTTGGTAGAAACCACAGGTCAAATTTTTTAAACTTTGACCCCAATTTTGACCCATTAACATTTATTGTTTTGGACTCAAATCAAATTATAAAGTTAGATCCATGTTCAAGTAACCTACATCTAAAATTTCAAGTGTTTAGACCCAAAATTGGTGGAGGAGTTTGGTAGAGTTTTCAAAGGTCAAATCGTTGAACTTTAACAAACAAATTTCTGGTCAAAAAATGATTAAAAAGATTTTCTCAAATCTCAATACCTCTAATGTCAAATCTTGAGTCTGTAGACTGAAAATTGACAGAGTAGTTTGGTAGAGAAATGTACACACAGAGGCAATTTCACTTTTATAGATATATAGATATATATGCGTGTTTTTAAGACTGATGTAAGGCTGAATTCAGTAATGTTGGTACTCCACGTTCTTAATGTCTATAGAGTGAACCTGGGATTAGGCCAACTAAGGGTAACCTAACACTCCTCTAATTCTCCAAAATTGATGCAGTTAAAGGTCACACCCAAGACCGGATTGTTTTTTTTTTTTGTTTTTTTAGTAGTAATCAGTCACAAATTGCCTTGGTGAAAAGCCACATTAGCATAAGGATTGAAGAGATTGTCAATGGGATGCTGAAAAATATGATGAGACCATGAATGGAAAGAGCAGAATTTGTTCGCTTAAGACAGCTCGGCAAGCATTTACCGACATTGAAGGTAACTATGTTGTCAGAAGGGAAGTAGCCCCAGAGTATTGTGTTCCACTGATGAGAAAACATTGGAAAGAGACTTTGTTCTTGGAAATTGTTTGGTTTTAGGTACACGGAGGAATAAAAGAAAGTCCTTTGCAGTGGTGGTAGTTGGACGAGTTCTTGCTGTTAATTTTTTACACACAGACGACAGCAGAGATTGAAGCTCTGTCGAGCGGGCAGAGCTTGTATAGCTGATAAAGGTGAAAAGTTAAATAAACGGGAGAAAAAAGAAAATAATTTTAATTATTTTTTTTAAATGTAAGATGCATCACTAGCACATCAATCACAGTCTTAAAGAAGCAAACCGGTTCGAGGAGGAAAGTGTTTTTTTTGTTTTTTTTTTAATTTTTTTACATGGTAGTCACCACTTATCAAGGCCCGGAAGCCACTCGGGGATAAGGGTTATTGCATGTACAGTAATCAATGGTATAGTATCGTAGTAATCGTTAGTATTGGAGATTTGATAAAGTGTCTTATTAAGGGGGTGGTTCATCAGGAATAACCAATTTGTTCTGACAGGTAGGAACCTTCATAGTGAAGGGGTGGGATTTTACTGCTCACAAGATTGATTGGGGCTATTTACATTAAAGGAGAGGGTACAAGTGTAACAAGTTCAATGGAGCACATTGTGGTGATGAGACAGAGGATAGAGCTAGGCACATAGTGCGGGACCTATTAAGTTAGAGACACTTTTCTGCAACCTGGACAAGATAGAATGACCAGTGGTTGGTGCATCAACCAAGATATGGCAGCTGTACTCCATACATGGGCGAATTGTAGCTTTATATATATATATATATATTTTATAGAGATACTAGAAGGTGTAGCCGATGTTGCACGGTATTAAACAACGTTAAATTCCAAAAAAGTGAAGTAAAAAAAAACACGGAAAGAAACTAAGACATGTGCATGCGAGTACTTGTAAGTGAAAAAAAAAAATACTCGCGCTGAGATCGAAACCCTAACCTAAAGACAGTGAGTTGAGTAAGATAACCATTAGTCCAACTGCACACAATTTTCAAAATGTGTTTTCAAACCTTATTATTAGCATAATGTAAACCATTAGCACATGAACAGCCGCGAACAATTAGCTAACAGATAAAAATTGACAGCCTCCACGTATCAATTTTTTAATTTTGACCCATTAGCAGCCCTTTTTTCCAGACGGAAACTAATTAAAGTTTTCCACATGTCTGAATATTCTATATACCAAATTTCAAGTCTGTTGATCAAAAATTCGTTGAGGATAAAGGTTGAGAAGTGTCCTCACACACACACACACACACACACTTTTCTAGATATACTAGTAGGCCACCCGGCGTTGTCCGGTCATAAAATATGCATAAATATTTTAATTAATGCAGAGTTCTTATTTATTATAAATAGAAATACCGCAGGTATTAAACGTAACGTTAAATTCCTTACAAAAAAAAAAAAAAAAAAAATCAAAATGAATTTAAAAAGAAAATGGAAAGGAACCGAGACATGTGCATGCGAGTATTATGTTTTTTCTAAACAGTTCACTTCTTTTAAGTAAAAAAAAAAAATACTTGAGCTGAGATCGAAACCAAAACCTACACAATGAGTCAAGTACGATAACCATTAGACCAGCTTCACATGATCTTTAAAAAGTTTTTTCTAATCAACTTATACTTAACATAAGGAAGATGTCATGTGAACGATTCATGCATGTGCATTCATGAAAGAAACAGTGGGCAAACAGATAAAAATCCGATTAAAAAGTTTTCCATGTGTCTGAATACCCTATATACCAAATTTTAAGTCTGTAGATCAAAAATTCGTTGAGTATATAGCTTGAGAAGTGTCTTCACACAAATACACACATTCTCACTTTTATAGATATATAGATAGGATAATGGCAGGTATGAGAAGTTTTCTAGCCTGGTAAAAGGAACTCATCTGGTTTGAGGCAGACTTGACAGTATCTTTTATGTACATTATAATTCATATCAAAGAGCAGACCAAAGACAAAACACTAGTAGCTGGAACAATAATTTACATCACGTTTCAGTCTTGGCCAACGAAACAATTTTGTAAGTTTAATTTAAAAATTTAGAAAAACGAATTATGTTATGATTTTTTTTATTAATTGATTAAAATGATCTTTTTTTTTTTTAATTGATTAAAATGGTCCTTTTTTTATAAATTGATTAAAATGATCTTTTTTATTAATTGATCAAAATGATCTTTTTTATTAATTGATCAAAATGATTTTTTATTAATTGATTAAAATGATCTTTTTTTTATTAATTGATTAAAATGATCTTTTTTTTTATTAATTGATTAAAATGATCTTTTTTTTATTAATCGATTAAAATGATCTTTTTTTTATTAATTGATTAAAATTATCTTTTTTTATTAATTGATTAAAATGATCTATTTTTATTAATTGGTTAAAATTAATTTTTTCCCCTTTTTTTTCTGAAACTTTCGTTGTTAATATAACTTTTTCAAAGAAAACTTTGTGTTTTTTTTTTTTTTAAATTTTATTGATGGTATTAACCCCAAGGTTTTATAAGAGGTTTTGAAATATAGTATAAAGCGGAATATTTTAGGATTTCAATCAAGTAAATATTAAACTTGCTGGTAAGTAATAATTGATAATTAACTTAATATTTTATCAGTAACAATATTTGGTACTTGTGCCGTTTAAGGACCATGCTGAAATAAAAACGTTTTTATTTAAAAAGCTATTCTAAACATAGGGAGGGAAGGTAACTATTCTATCCTTTAACCTTACAATTAAAAAAAAAAAAAAAAAAAAAGATACCGTAAAATTGAATTTAAATAAAAGAAATCATATCCAAAAAGTAGCACGGTCTGTAAACTGCACAAGTACCCAACATTTTAATAATAAACAAAAATTAGGCTGAAAAGGGTAGAATAAATTCAAAACTTTTCTTATCCAGTTCAGGTAAGGAGATATTGTTTGGTCGTTGGTGGAGACAGTTCCTCTCCGAGTGCTCCTGTTTTATTTTTTTATCTATTTTTTTGCTGACTATAAAATTTCAATTAATCTCTGGAATATCCGTTTTCCATCCTCTCCCCCAAACAAAATAGCAAGACATCTGCCATAAATATCACAACTCAACTATATTGAATAATTAATTTCTTAACATTTGCTCTGTCTCATTTGTTCCAAACCAATAGCATAAAATCTGATCTGAAGGAATGGCGCCGCAGTAGAAATGAAATACCATTTCGATATGCAGATATTTAATATACCGTTTTCGCATATGAGATTTTTATGCCAATGTTTCTCAAATTGTTTTGTTTTTTTGTTTTTTTCTTTTTCTTCTCCACCATGAGGGGCCACTAGTCGCCTTAATGCACCCTACTGTAAACCTGAACTTTTTTTTAGGTTGCCGTTGAGTTTTATTATCAAACGTCTTTGTTTCTGACAGGTTTGTTGCTAGAGATCATCATAGCGTTGGCACTGCTGGAGCAGGTACTCTGCAGAAATCATCTTATTGCATGGATTCTCAAGACTCCTTGTCGCCATTTAATGCTATTGTTAACCAGCAAGCATATAGTATACTAGTATACGGCATAATCATGTTGACACACCACTTCCTATTAGATCACTGAAGTTAAGCAACAATGAGCTTGGTCAGTACTGACATTGGTGACCATTTGAGAATTCCAGGTATTGTATGTCCTTTCCGCTCATCTCGTCATTGTCGTATAGCACTTCTCCTTGCCACTGGATTCAAGCAGTGCCAATTCAGGTGGTTGGTGATTGCATAACCCTTGCCTCACAATTATTCGTGCAGATACCCTTACAAGGAGTATCCATTGTCTCCTGAGACTGAATAGAGCCATCGAACCGGCAGGTACGAGGCATTTTAGTTTACATTATCTTAACTCTGCACAATACAGGATTTGGTTTGCCATCCTCCACAAAAGGACTTCACTTACGATGTTGTCATTAGCTTCCCAATGTGTTAACTTACTATACTTATATTCTC
>NC_136511.1:6174058-6361558 GCF_053919585.1 Euprymna scolopes
AAAGGAGAAACGAAGCAAATACACAGAGCTAGCCAGAGAGTTAAAAGGGATTTGGATGATGAAGAAAATCAAAATAGTACCGATAATAGTAGGAGCACTAGGAACAATTCCGAAAAACTTTGAAAAAAGAATGTCAGAAATTGAAATCGGAGGAATAACTGCAAAAGTACAACAACTAACGATAATGAAAACGACTGAAATATTAAGGAAAACCCTTGAATGCGGAGAATAATACAAGTCAATATAACGAATAAGCGTTACAGGGAATGAAGAACACCGAACCTGCATATTTACAAGTTCTACACCCCCTCCATCATGCATCCCCGCCCATTGTTTCATCACCGCCCCCCCAAAAAAAATGATACCAAAGGGCTGAGAAGGGTCAATAAGAACTGAAAGACCGAGGAGTGAGCACCAACCAGACCTCGGCTAGACAAGTGCAAAGAGAACTGGGACCTTGGGGAGGCTGAGTGCCACTCAAATTCCAGTATAGACCAATGGCCACTGCCAATGAGAAGTCAGTGGTGAGCGGCTGTTGCGATGATGCAAATTCATTTGCAAATGCTATCGAAGAAGGTGGAGAGAGTTGGACGTCTGGGGAGACTTGTTGTCACTCTGCTTCCAGAGAACACCACAGGTTTTCAATCAGATCGTTTGTTGACTTGTGTGAAAGCTCTATGTGAGCCAATAATAATGATAATAATAATGGAAACGTCATATATTATTTTTAGGAATCCTTTGAAATGAGGCTTCATAATTTGTGCATTCAATTTTTGCAGACTGTTGCCAACAAATCCCCTGGCCTGCTTTGGGTAGGATTGAAACTGCTTTCTTTAGACAATGCTCACCTGAAACTGTAGAGATTCAACATCTCTAACCACTGTGCCACAGGCCCCAAAGGGCTGAAACATGGTGAGACAACAACAACAATGGAAGGCAGTAATTATTGGAGATAAGTTACAAGACTTAGCATTCCTATCCCGTTGCGGTTAACACCTGAAGAAGGCCAGAGGATGAGTTCACCAAACGTGGTGAAACAACAGCTACAAAGATAAAGATAATAGTCTGCAAAAAATTAATGCATAAATAATGAAAAAAGCTGAAATCTTAAAAGAAAACTTTAAAATGCAGAGACTAATTGTCCAATTTCTACTGTACACTCTTTAACCCTTATCCTTGAGTGGCCTCTTGGCCTTGATAATGTGGTGATGCCTATGTAAAAAAAAAAAAAAAAAGAAGAGCTACAAACACTAACCGCTCATATAGAAACTGCAACAAACAGTAACATAAGATAAAATACCACATAAAACAAGAAAACTGAAACAACAAAATTGTACTGTCAGCCTCGACTGGCACCAAACCAAATATTTGAGAAGGGTCGAGGAGGATGGAAAGACTGATGAGAGAGAGAGAGAAAGCACTAACCAGGCGTCCGCTGAATGAATGCAAAGAGGACGGAGACCCTAAAGAGGCTTATTGTTATCCTAAATTACAGTGAAAAATAATGGTCATTGCCAGTGAGAAGTCAATGGTAAGCAGCTGTTGCGATGATGCTAATTCATTTGTAAACAGTTATGGAAAGAGGTGGAAAGTACTGGACATCTGGGGAAACTTGTTGACATTCAGACTCCGGGGAACACTATCAGTTGTTGTCAGTGAGTAATCTCTAATAATTACCTATGTGAGAACTCCCAGAGAGTACAAATAATAATAAATTTTTTTTTAATTCTAAAATAACTGTGCAGAGAAGCAGTTTTTTTTTTTTTTTTTTTAAATCACAACCTCTTGTGACCTTTCTCTCTAATTACCTGATTAAATAAAAATGTGGGCGTAACTTACTAGTTGCAAAGGATATCGGCACAACCGTGAAGACTTGGGTTCTTCATTTTCTTTATGCGCGCGTGTGTGTGTGTGTGTGTGTGTATATACATATATATATATATATACAGGGTGCCCACAAAGTCTGGCTACATAATCTACAAGATGCTTCCACAAAGTCTGGCTACATAATGTAGCCAGACTTTGTGGACACCTTGTATATATGAAATAAAATGGAGCTGAAAGGACTTGAATACTCAACGTTTCGCCCGATTTATGCGGGCTTTTTCAAGAGGGATGGTCAAAGCCCGCATAAATCGGGCGAAACGTTGAGTATTCAGGTCCTTTCACCTCCATTTTATTTCATATCGTTGAATTTAATCTAGCTCAACAATATATATATATATATATATATATATATATATATATATATATATACACTTACTATGTTTTATAGCATTTATATATGTCATACCTTATATGATTTATAAGTAGCATTTACAACCTACAGAAAACTGACCATTGTCAAATGGTTAGGCGAGCCAGCAAAATCAAACGCTTATACTTCAAAGGAGTTGGATTGGAAAGGCTTGTAAAACTGTCCTTTGTGTCAAAAGGCTGTGTTACAAGAAAAAGGGCTGTCCCCTTTCCATGTAAATTAGAAGAACATTAGATAAGTGAAAATGAGATTAGGATAAGCAGAGACTCGAACCTTGTAAGCAAAATTAAGAATTGGAATGTTAGAAATCGGAATGTTAAAAAGGTCTATTATTAAATTCTATTATAAATAGTTAGATATTGTTTATATCGTAAAAAGAATTGATTGTTTATTCTTTTATAAAACTGAATATAAAAAATGTCAGCTAAAAAGAATGAACAATACAAATTAAAAATACATTGTTAAAAATATAGGTTAAGAGAGGATTCTTTTTTTGCAGAAGTGTGTTTTGGAAAAACGTGCATAGCCACGTGAATTGGTCACGTTTGGGAAACACACTTCTGACGTCATAGACAAAGGACGATTCTCCATATAGTTCTAGGAGTTCGAATTTAAGAGTCAGCCTGCTAGTCAGCCAGAGAGAGAGAGAGAGAGAGTTGAGAGTCAGTCAGTGGTCAGCTGCCCCTTTGGAAGCGAAGGGTAGAAGATTAAACCATGTAGATACAAGTAAATTCCTGACGTCATCATCATTCGACCGGTCCAATAAATAAAGAATCATCTTTGTGTTTTTGTAAAACTGTTCTCATGTCATCTTTCAACACCCAAAAGGTAATGTGTTAAACATCTTATTATGAACATTGCGTAACCCTTCCAAGAATATGTGTCTCTCCTCCTCCTCTCTATATGTGTTATAAGAAATATAAGAACTGTGCATCAATCACGCTATCACCCTCAGTATATATATATGAAGTCCTAAGCATCTCAGAACAGAACTATATATATGTTTTCTCTTTTCCTCATCATCACTATCGTTATATCCATTATATGTATTGTTTAAATATGAACCCTGCACACAACAGCTGTTTGATGTCATCTCTATTGACCTTCAACAATGTGAATTGGACGTGTGTCAATGGTATAATAAAAAAAGAGGAGGCTTTACTTTTGGAATGACCCTCATATATATAATATTTATCCCACCTGGACTTAGAGCTGGGTTAGGGTTAATGGCAGGATTCTAGTGTTCCAAATCAAACCAAGGGATTTTGATCCAATCTGTCATTTGCAATTTTCCATCCTATGAATTCGTTAAAAAGTAGATAAAATCATTTCTTGGTGATCGTTCAAATAAATGATGATCTCTTTACAAGAATGTTTTCCAAGGCTTCGTGCTGGGTCCTATTCTGTTTCTACTCTATATCAATAACATACAAAATAATTGTGTTGATACACTGGTTCTTGTTAGATCACCAAAGTTAAGCAATCTTGCACCAGACCAGTACCAGATGGGTGACCATTTGGGAATACTTGGTGCTGTATGTAAGCGGACATTTATACAACTCTGCAAGAGCTGAAAAAAAAAAAATCTAATGTTATCTCACCTGACAGGGATATGCATGCGACTGGGGTTCGCTTATGAATTTCATACTCCCATGAAACTTCCTCTGAAGGAGGAAACGATTCAACCCATCTAGAGTGAATGTTGCTTCAGTACAATACTGTTATGATTTATAGGTTATATCTTATATCCGTCTTATATATAAGTTATATATGCGATGCTTTACATTATTAGAAGTGTTTGGATTTTTAAAAAGCAAACATACGAGTCTTTCCAGACGAAAAATTGAAGAAAAAAAACATTTTTTGAATACATCAAATTTTTTTTCTCTTTTCTTCAAGGAAACTCCAAGAATTCAATTAAAAAAGTAAAAAAAAAAAAATAAAGTCATAAAATTTACAGAAAAATAATAAAAAGATTGACATCTTTGCGTCATTCTTAAGTGGTTATCCTTTTCTAAATACAATGTCGACGACCACCATCACCACTTAACAATGACACTCAAGATTTCGATATTCCTTTTTAATCGTGTATCACGATTTTTTTTATAAAGAAATTTTAGTCATAGAATTTTTTTTTCACTGACTGTCTAAACAGCAACGAATTCGCTTCAACTCCAACCAGTCGTTATATATATATATATATATCTTAGTCTTCAATATGCAGATTCAGTATCCTTAAGATTTAACCCTGTGGAGTCTCTATACAAACGTTGTTGTTGTTGTTGTTGTTGTTGTTTCTGTTTGTTCTTGTTGCTGCTGCTGCTACTGCAATAGTGACGTATTATATAATGTTGGGTGCAAAGGGACCACTCAACAGCACCACAGAAGGCCATTTTATTTAGATGCTCGTCAGAGCATATACCATTAAAATACTTGTAAAACAGTCAGAGGTATGCAACATTTAGTCGATGGGAGAGAGGCTGAAACCTATCTGACAGCCTGGGACCTATTAGGTTGGCAACTCTTTTTGAAACCTGTGCATCTATTGAGAAACCCATGGAGATACAGGAAACTTTCAGGTGTAAGTAATTTTTTAGCACGGTAGAGAGAGCTCACCTTCCTTGCAGCGGGCGTGGCAATGCTCTTGATATGTCTGTTCCAACTCATGTTCCCTGTGAACGTTAAGCTAAGGAGTTTGAACAAAGTACTTTCAGGTAATGTATCATTAGCCATAGATATTGGTGGTTGAGAAGATTTCTTGTAATTATTAAAGGAAAGAAGCTTAGTTTTGACAGCATTGAATGTTACCATTCATTTTTGTCCCCATTTGATCACAGACTTCCCTCTTTGTAAAAAATCTTGCACACAAAGACTAAACGATAAAATAAGTGAAATGATAGTTACAAGCTGCTAAAAGTAAATTTTTTACCCTCTACCATTTCGACTTTCTATGCTTACATTATGTTGTTAATGTTGTATTATTGTACTGCTAATGTTGTATTATTGTACTGCTAATGTTGTATTATTGTACTGCTAATGTTGTAGTATTGTACTGCTAATGTTGTAGTATTGTACTGCTAATGTTGTAGTATTGTACTGCTAATGTTGTAGTATTGTACTGCTAATGTTGTAGTATTGTACTGCTAATGTTGTAGTATTGTACTGCTAATGTTGTAGTATTGTACTGCTAATGTATTATTATTGTACTGCTAATGTTGTATTATTTTACTGCTAATGTTGTATTATTTTACTGCTAATGTTGTATTATTGTACTGCTAATGTTGTATTATTGTACTGCTAATGTTGTATTATTGTACTGCTAATGTTGTATTATTGTACTGCTAATGTTGTATTATTGTACTGCTAATGTTGTATTATTGTACTGCTAATGTTATATTATTGTACTGCTAATCTTGTATTACTGTATTGCTAATGTTGTATTACTGTATTGCTAATCTTGTATTACTGTATTGCTAATCTTGTATTACTGTATTGCTAATCTTGTATTACTGTATTGCTAATCTTGTATTACTGTATTGCTAATCTTGTATTACTGTATTGCTAATCTTGTATTACTGTATTGCTAATCTTGTATTACTGTATTGCTAATCTTGTATTACTGTATTGCTAATCTTGTATTACTGTATTGCTAATCTTGTATTACTGTATTGCTAATCTTGTATTACTGTATTGCTAATCTTGTATTACTGTATTGCTAATCTTGTATTACTGTATTGCTAATCTTGTATTACTGTATTGCTAATCTTGTATTACTGTATTGCTAATCTTGTATTACTGTATTGCTAATCTTGTATTACTGTATTGCTAATCTTGTATTACTGTATTGCTAATCTTGTATTACCGTATTGCTAATCTTGTATTACCGTACTGCTAATCTTGTATTATTGTACTGCTAATCTTGTATTATTGTACTGCTAATCTTGTATTATTGTACTGCTAATCTTGTATTATTGTACTGCTAATGTTATATTATTGTACTGCTAATGCTATATTACTGTATTGCTAATGTTGTATTACTGTATTGCTAATGTTGTATTACTGTATTGCTAATGTTGTATTACTGTATTGCTAATGTTGTATTACTGTATTGCTAATGTTGTATTACTGTATTGCTAATGTTGTATTACTGTATTGCTAATGTTGTATTACTGTATTGCTAATGTTGTATTATTGTATTTTTAATGTTGTATTATTACATTGTTAATGTTGTATTATTGTATTGTTAATGTTGTATTATTGTATTGTTAATGTTGTATTATTGTATTGTTAATGTTGTATTATTGCATTGTTAATGTTGTATTATTGTATTGTTAATGTTGTATTATTGCATTGTTAATGTTGTATTATTGCATTGTTAATGTTGTATTATTGCATTGTTAATGTTGTATTATTGCATTGTTAATGTTGTATTATTGCATTGTTAATGTTGTATTATTGCATTGTTAATCTTGTATTAATGTATTGCTAATGTTGTATTATTGTATTGTTAATGTGGTATTATTGTATTGTTAATGTGGTATTATTGTATTGTTAATGTGGTATTATTGTATTGTTAATTTGGTATTATTGTATTGTTAATCTTGTATTATTGTATTGTTAATCTTGTATTATTGTATTGTTAATCTTGTATTATTGTATTGTTAATCTTGTATTATTGTATTGTTAATCTTGTATTATTGTATTGTTAATCTTGTATTAATGTATTGTTAATCTTGTATTAATGTATTTTCAATCTTGTATTATTGTATTGTTAATCTTGTATTATTGTATTGTTAATCTTGTATTATTGTATTGTTAATCTTGTATTATTGTATTGTTAATCTTGTATTATTGTATTGTTAATCTTGTATTATTGTATTGTCAATCTTGTATTATTGTATTGTCAATCTTGTATTATTGTATTGTCAATCTTGTATTATTGTATTGTCAATCTTGTATTATTGTATTGTCAATCTTGTATTATTGTATTGTCAATCTTGTATTATTGTATTGTCAATCTTGTATTATTGTATTGTTAATCTTGTATTAATGTAATGCTAATGTTGTATTAATGTAATGCTAATGTTGTATTAATGTATTGCTAATGTTGTATTAATGTATTGCTAATGTTGTATTACTGTATTGCTAATGTTGTATTACTGTATTGCTAATGTTGTATTATTGTATTGCTAATCTTGTATTATTGTATTGTTAGAGTTGTATTATTGTTATTGTTAGTGTTGTATTATTGTATTGCTAATCTTATATTATTGTATTGCTAATGTTGTATTATTGTATTGCTAATGTTGTATTATTGTATTGCTAATGTTGTATTATTGTATTGCTAATGTTGTATTATTGTATTGCTAATGTTGTATTATTATATTGCTAATGTTGTATTATTGTATTGCTAATGTTGTATTATTGTATTGCTAATGTTGTATCATTGTATCGTTAATCTTGTATTATTTTATCGCTAATGTTGTATTATTGTATTGTTAATCTTGTATTATTGTATTGTTAATGTTGTATTATTGTATTGCTAATGTTGTATCATTGTATCGTTAATGTTGTATTATTTTATCGCTAATGTTGTATTATTGTATTGCTAATGTTGTATTATTGTATTGTTAATCTTGTATTATTGTATTGCTAATGTTGTATTATTGTATTGCTAATGTTGTATTATTGTATTGCTAATGTTGTATTATTGTATTGCTAATGTTGTATTATTGTATTGCTAATGTTGTATTATTGTATTGCTAATGTTGTATCATTGTATCGTTAATCTTGTATTATTTTATCGCTAATGTTGTATTATTATATTGCTAATGTTGTATTATTGTATTGCTAATGTTGTATTATTGTATTGCTAATGTTGTATCATTGTATCGTTAATGTTGTATTATTTTATCGCTAATGTTGTATTATTGTATTGCTAATGTTGTATTATTGTATTGTTAATCTTGTATTATTGTATTGCTAATGTTGTATTATTGTATTGCTAATGTTGTATTATTGTATTGCTAATGTTGTATTATTGTATTGCTAATGTTGTATTATTGTATTGCTAATGTTGTATTATTGTATTGCTAATGTTGTATTATTGTATTGCTAATGTTGTTTTATTGTATTGCTAATGTTGTTTTATTGTATTGCTAATGTTGTATTATTGTATTGCTAATGTTGTATTATTGTATTGCTAATGTTGTATTATTGTATTGCTAATGTTGTATTATTGTATTGCTAATGTTGTATTATTGTATTGCTAATGTTGTATTATTGTATTGCTAATGTTGTATTATTGTATTGCTAATGTTGTATTATTGTATTGCTAATGTTGTATTACTGTATTGCTAATGTTGTATTACTGTATTGCTAATGTTGTATTACTGTATTGCTAATGTTGTATTACTGTATTGCTAATGTTGTATTACTGTATTGCTAATGTTGTATTACTGTATTGCTAATGTTGTATTACTGTATTGCTAATGTTGTATTACTGTATTGCTAATGTTGTATTATTGTATTGCTTATGTTGTATTATTGTATTGCTAATGTTGTATTATTGTATTGTTAATGTTGTATTATTGTATTGCTAATGTTGTATTATTGTATTGCTTATGTTGTATTATTGTATTGTTAGTGTTGTATTATTGTATTGTTAGTGTTGTATTATTGTATTGTTAATGTTGTATTATTGTATTGCTAATGTTGTATTATTGTATTGGTAATGTTGTATTATTGTATTGCTAATGTTGTATTATTGTATTGTTAATGTTGTATTATTGTATTGCTAATGTTGTATTATTGTATTGTTAATGTTGTATTATTGTATTGTTAATGTTGTATTATTGTATTGCTAATGTTGTATTATTTTATTCTTAGTGTTGTATTATTGTATTGTTAATGTTGTATTATTGTATTGCTAATGTTGTATTATTGTATTGCTAATGTTGTATTAATGTATTGTTAGTGTTGTATTATTGTATAGCTAATGTTGCAGTAATGTATTGCTAATGTTGTATTAATGTATTGCTAATGTTGTATTATTGTATTGCTAATGTTGTATTATTGTATTGCTAATGTTGTATTATTGTATTGCTAATGTTGTATTATTGTATTGCTAATGTTGTATTATTGTATTGTTAATGTTGAATATATGTTTTTCTTCCTGTAAATAATAGCAGGAGAATTCTGGATCACTCAAGATTCCAATAAGATAAAAAGGTACAAGTAATTTTAAATGTCTAATTTTTTAACAGTGTATATGAGCATGTAAGAGAGTATCAGGAGCAGTGAAAGATAGCTGGCTTGCCAAGAGATTAGCAGCAGCAGCCATAAAAAATAAAACGGATATGCAAATTAGGAAGTGTGCATGAGAAGGAAAAAAAGAAGAGAAAAATACACCATTTGCTCGGGGCAGAAACCAAGTGAACGTTGAAGAGACTTGTGGCCGGCATGCGGTCAGAGGAAGAAGAAAAATGTAAACCGGGTGAGATGGACGATGGCAAGAGAGTTAAGTGATATCGAGACAGGAAAGCAACGGTAATATATGCTTTTGTTAAAAAAGAAAAAAAATGCAGACCCGGATTTTATTTATTTATTTCCAGTTTTAGTTCTCTCTCTATCCCTCTTTAAGGCAGAAAGTAGGTCAAATATAAATTACAAGTTATATTCCAAGATCCAAATATTTATTTTTCATGCAAAACAGCTCTTTTAGCACGTTAAAATTTCTGTACATTTTTTTACAGATCTGTTTCGTTATGCAGAAGCAAACGATTATTATTATGTCAATACCGTCTCTTTTCAGTGCATATACTCTTCAGAACAATTAGAAATTCTTTACTTAGATAGAAAAACTGCATGACGACATAATGTCACAAGGTTGGTTGGTTGTTTTACGGCATATCAACCCTTTTCAGGTTATTTAATGTCGAATCCAAAGATTTTGAAGAAAATTTTTTTAACAGAATATATTTGTTGTTTTCAAGTCGGTTTCTTTGGGATCCTAACAGGTACTACCACTCTGGGTCAGAGTGAACCTGGGAGCAATGGCAATTAAAGGGTGGATCCAGACTCCCCAAAGCCCACAAGCTGGGGCCTCACCACTGGATATAGTTTAAGGTCATATCCAGGACCAAACGTCACAAGGAGAAAAAAAAAAAATTCATAAAAGACTCAACATTATGTGTGTTTTCCGGCAGCCATCTTTGTGTTTCATCCAGAAAAAAAGGGCTATTAAGAGAACCAAATTGCAAAATTGGAATATAAAACTACTTGCCTGTCCCAAATTTAAATATTTGTTTTCAGCATACCTGAAAACCTATAAAAGTCGTCAATTAAACGGTGAACGTTGAGTTGCAATTAAAGCAAAAAAAAAAAAAAAAAAAAAAAATACCGTCATTTGTTTTTATTGCAGAAAGTTCAATAAGAAATGTTAAGAGTATTAAAAATGAACAAGTTCATACACTTGTTTTTTGATGAGCAGACGACAATGTGGATAGTTAATAAAGTGTGTATGCATGTGCGTCAGAGTCAGAGTGTGTATGCTTGTGTATGTGTATGCGTGGATTGAGAAATGTATTATTTAGCTTCGCCAATGCCAGACAAAAGGCGATGGAAACTGGCGTAAAGCAGATGTCAGAGACTTTGGTTCAACATTTTTATCAAAGTAAAAAAAAGTTTGGCTTTTTATGTATTTGGAGCAGATCAAAACAGCAAATTTGATAGATTCAGAGAAATACACCAGATTGGCTTAAAATTGTTTTATTTTCTTTGTTTTATTAATTCAGGAGAGTGTATGTGCTCAGCTATATGCATGAAAACGGGTTTAAGTATTTTCATTTTGGATAATGCAGGGTAAACTTTGTCGCTTGCTGCATACTAGTATATATATATATATATATATATATATATATATATATATACACACATACAAGTCTGTGTGTTCGTGTGTGTGGCTTGTGACTTGTTTAAAACTTAATCTTCTATTAATTATAAAACAATAAATATTTATTGATTAAAAAATAAATTGTAAAATTAAAATATTATAGATTACATGTAAACAAGTGTATTTTTGCGTTTGCAGAAATATGCTCACACATTACACAGGGTTTTATGTGAAATCGAAAATTTAAAGAAGTAAAAAACTCTATAACTAAAGATTTACAGATTTAAAAGCAATCAGTGATTGTACTGGACTCGAGAATTTAGTACGGAATCGGTAATCGTATCAGAATCTGGAAAAATATTGGAATCGTCCCATCACTAATACACACACACATATATATATATATATATATATATATATATATATATATATATATATATACACACACACACACACATACACAGAGAGTAGAACCCCAGAATATGGTGTCCCCGGGTTACGTTTTTAAAAAAAAAAAGGTTACAATATGGAATACAATGTTTTTCTGGACCCTGGTTTCGGTATTTGCCCCGCCTTACGGTGTTATTTATAATTTTATTTGATTAGATACACGTGTATTATATACTGTACTGCATTTTGTTGATAATTTTTAATATGTACTGTATAAAATTTTGCTTAAGCCTTGCCATACGGCGATTTAACCTTACGATTCCAACCCTGGAACGGATAAATGCTGTATCCCAGGGTTCTACTATATATATATATATATATATATATATATATATATATATATATATATATATATATATATATTAATGTGCGTGTTCATATGTGTGGCTTGTGACTTGTTTAAATCTTAATTTTCTATTAATTATAAAATGATAAATATTTGATTTTTAAACTAAAATCTTAGAGATCACCCCTAAACAAGCGTAGTTTTGCGTTTGCAGAAATACGTGCACACATTACAGGAGGTTTTATGGTAAATCGAAAATTTAAAAATAGTAGACAACTTTATAGCTAAATATTTACGGATTTAATTGGAATCGGCAATTGACAACAGAATCGGTAACTGTATCGGAATCGGTAAAAATATTGGAATCATTCCATCACTACTACATGTCTATACCAAAACTTGGACAAGCAAAAAAAAAAAAAAAAAAAAAAATGGCGGCTTTTTTCTTTTCTTTTTTTGCGCGGCGGCAGCGTGAGGAGAAATGTAAAGAATGCATGTAATTTTCTACAACTTTTCATCAGCATTAAATGCTGACTCGAGTGATTGTCACCATTGTTTCTGCTGGCAATGCAAGTGACAAGTGTTTTACTGATCCACGTTGACAGCAACCAGACACAAAGAGATGACACACAGACATGCAGGAAGACAGGGAGAGGGGAGAGAAGAAAGGAAGAGAGATGGGGAGGAGGAGTCATCACACATTCATAATTGAACTTGAATGCCGAGAATTCTCACATTACTGGAATTCACAAATAAATTGGAATTACTAATATCAATCTGTTTTTCAGTCACAAACTAATCTACAGATTAGCGGAGGGGGAAGGAGGAGTTATTCTCCCCCTACCACACACGCACCGGCACCAATGCCAACATAATATAGGATGACTTTTTTCCCTGCTGTATGGCTCTAGTCCTGTGTAATTCTATATCAACCTTCCCAGGTATTATCTTCTCACCCGTTGAGGACTTAGTTTATTGCTAATAACTTGAGGCGCCTCTATCTGAAAATGCGAACAGAGCAGCCCACATATTTTGTTTTGTGCAGGCTAAAGTGCTTTTTCTCCAGCGTGCTGTCTCTTCAATCCCACCTTCCGACCCTTGTGTCACACCATCCTGTTGTGGAAGGGAGAAAAAGATTGCGCGCTCCATTTTCGAGAATCCATGCTTGATGGCGACATATTTTTTCAAACATTTTTCTTCAATTCAAATTTAGTCATGACATACTGGCAACGAACAAACAATAAAAACTCGTTATCTTAAAATTATTTTAAAATGATTTTTTTATTATTTGGCTCATTCGACCTACTATTCTCACCTTAGTTTTTATATTCACAACGTTTCCACCGATGTAACCTCGGACCTTCTCAAAGTGAATCTTTTCAAACTCAATCATTACGTCGAACTCGACAACTGAACCATCATATTCGGTTAAAAATCCATTTTTACATGTTGGTTTGTGTGTGCTGACTTTCAAACTAACCTAAATCTGGACAGGTTTTTACTGATTCGTCTTTCTTTCAAACCCAGAGAGCATTCTATATCTTTTACTATTGGGAAAAATATCGCTCTACACAAAACAATTGGTAGGCATCACTTATCGGCACCCTCGAGAAGAGCAGGAGCCAAGAAGAAATATTTGTGAGAATGCAAACTTTTTTTGTTGATGTAGAATCAAGAATCAAGAATGCGCTTACCTTCCCTCTCCACCATTATGGACCATTTGACTAATTTCAACATATTTATTCAGTAGCAATTAGTGGTATGCTAATTGCCATTGGACCAGCCTACAATTAGTCAGGGATGGTAGATTGTTCTATTTTGAGGCGCCTGATTGGCTAAACATGCCAGGAGGGGCAGGTGCCACTCTACAAATGCCAGCTGCTCTGGCATTCAGGGGTCTTACTGTTCTAGACTTCTGCCAGGAACTACACTGTCAATTATCGCATCCATTCAGCACAACATCTTCATTGGATTAGCTGGCTCACCCTAGCAATATTCTACAGTTGATAGTTGTTACGTTCGCTTCGTTTTATTGGCCGAGCTGATTAGAACAAGGTCTCCTGATTGTGCAGAAGGGCACTGTGTTTTTGGATCAGTCCAGCATTGTATGACAGGAAGACCTTATTAACTTCACCTGCCAGACGAGGTGTTTATTTCTTACCTACACCATAGGTCGCAACAATCATTGTGGCAAACTTTTGCTAAAATACTTTTCAGTGGAAATTACCGACAATACAAAGCCACAATTCGCCGATGCATAGAGTATTGTTGTCGCATCTGGGCTGGTCCATCTACCAACAGATGGCCCCCATAAAAAAAAAAAGAAAAGTCTCAAATTTAACAGATCCCACACCATAAACAAAGCTCCAACCTTTATCGCATCACTGCAATTCTTGTGCCTGTTTTACAAGTACTTTAATGGAATGTACTCTGATGAACTCGAACCATTTGTGCCCCCTCGATGGGTTTGTTTTACTATACACATAGATACGAAAAAGTTGTCAAAAAAACAAATATATAACAAATAAATGTTATCAAAGGCAAGATAACTTACTTTTTCTACCTAACTAAGATTTTAGTGTTTTTATTTAATGTAAAATGTTTATTCAGTTAAAAAAACCCAGTGTTTATCAGTATAGTAAAAAAGACAAATGGTGGCGTGTTCGCTGTAGAATACGTTAAGTTTAGGGAAAAGGAGTTCAAACAAAAAAATTATACAAAATACTGTTAGAAACCCTCTCAATATATGTTACTCCCAACTAATCTGACGAGCAGCAAAATCTCACCCCTATACTGTTGAGGTCCCTAGATGCCAGAAAACCTGCTACTCTTTCTTCTCTCAGACTGCTAGACTTTGGAATTCCCTCCTCGTTTCTTGCTTCCCCTGACTATACTAACATGCAGAAGTTTAATATATATAATGTGAACAGATACCCTGCTGCTCAACTCCCCACAATGCCCTGCTAGACACAATCCAAATAGTAGCCCCTTATGTTCCAAGAGGCAATATGCCTTATTTAGGATAAAAGAGTAAAAAAAAAAAAAAAAAAAAAATCATCGCTTCTTCCATTATTTTTATTGCCCCCTTCCTTCTGTCAACTGACCTTGCTAACTCAACTGTTCTATATCTATTAACGCAAGAATTCATCCATTCTTTTATGTTCATGCACCTCCACCTACCAACCATGTGCCAGGTCTTTTCACTGTGCAAAAGAAGTAAATACCCAATTATAATTAGAGATGGGAAGTCAGCTAACAGAAATCTTACTCTGGAGTTGGTTTTAAAGAACCAAACTTTATAAAAAAAAAAAAAAAAAAAAAAAAGAAAGAAAGAAAAAAGAAAGGGCTGAAACGTACCATATGAGTGGCTGAAAAAAATCCGACTTCCAAACTCTAAATAATTCTAATAAAAAAACAGACAAAAACAAAACCTTGGAAAAGTGATCACAGTACATCCAATAGTAGAAAGATTAGGAAGGATAGCACCATTCAGGCATCAACTGGAAGGGAACGAAGAGTAATGGAATTTGGAGGAAGATTATTGTCACTTTAATTCCAAGAAAACCACCAAATCATGCAGATTAAACAGTCCTGAGGCACAATCTTTGTGAGTCGCTCCTCCTCTTTCTCCAACATCAGCTTTAAAGTTGGAGAGAGAGTAGGAGAAAGAGTTTTAGAGAAAGACAGAGAGAGAAAAGGAGAGAAGAGAAGGGGCTATTACTAAAAGAAAACCCAAAAAACTATAAATGCAATCATTAAAAATTGAAAGCAATTATTTAGTTTAGTTAACAGCAGATAAAAAAAAAAAAAAAAAAAAAACAGCAAACTGTTACCAAACGCATGAAAATTTATTTTTTTTCCTTTCTGAAAATGTTTTAAGGTAACATTTTTTAATTTCAATACAACACTTGGATGTCTTCAAGTCCAACATAAACAAATTCCTGATGAACCGCCCTCTTAAGTAAGACACTTTATCAAATCTCCAATACTAACGATTACTACAATACTATCCCATTGATTACTGTACACACTATAACCCTTATCCCTGAGTGGCTTCCAGGCCTTGATAAGTGGTGCCCACCATGTAAAAAAAGAAAGAAAAAAAAAACCCACTGTGTCTATGTCTGCTGATTTATTGACTAACAATACATCAGATGCGATCTTTAGTGTTTATGTCTTATAAATAATAAATCGGAAATTTAAAAAAAAAAATGCAATAACTATCACCAAACACAAGAAAAATTAATTTTCGACCGACCTGTATATTTTTAACTTACTGAAACTGTTTGATAAAATTTTTTCTTTAATTCAACATATGTTGCAGTATCTTAAGGCTTTTTGCCTAACGTGATCAGCCATTTCTTTTACAAGCCTTTAAGGCTCCAATACAAAATCTGAAATAAAATAAAACATATACAAAACAGTTTCAGAACTGTAAAACTTTGCAGGTCGATAGAAAGTTAAATTTTCTTGTGTTTAGTAAAAATTATTTATTTTATATTTTGTTTGCTTTTCATTCCACAATTGTTAAGTTCTAGCAGGACCTGTGGAAATTTTACAGCGGACTCTTTCATATGTAATATATTGATGTTGGCATTTTCTGGACGTTCAGCATAAATGGAGACACCTTGATATTATTGTACCTATTTACTATGCCTCCCCACGGGACAGAGTTAGACACCAGGGTCGTTTTTTAACGTGGAGAAAAGGTACAAAAATAAAAATTGTCTCAGTCGTGAAGGATTTCTCCTCCACCAAAAGAGAACAAGAAAATGAAGTGCAGCATCTGAAGAACAGATACTACACTTTGAGATATTAAATCTTTTATTCATGTTAAAAAAATATAGAAAAAAAATCAACGATGAACAAAAAACTTAGGCACATGGCCAACTCAAAAGGGGGGATTTTGGGGGTCGTTGGTCATCCTTGTCACACCAGAACTAAACAAAGTCAAAAGTTTCTCCCAGCTAGTATCTTCTTTCACCATAATACCGCATTCACCCTTTCATATTGGGGGGCGTCCTAGTAACTCCCAATTTTTTAAAACATTTTTTATTGACGTGTAAAAACAAAAAAGATAACAATAAAATGGTAGCAATAATTCATTTGTGTCGAGGGAGGGGGAAGAAAAAACAAAAGGTGATTAGTAGGACCCTCCCAACCCCGTCTAGTTGATAGACTGCCCGTTCCACTAGGTTTGTAAAAGGAACCTCGCTTCTGCGGGTCAGTCTCTAGGTGGGGATGCCCTCTAGATGGGGGTGAATGGAGAAAAGAAAATTTTGTGGGTAAGGGATGGAGGTTAGTTTGTATTTCTGTTTCTCCAAGATGGGTAAAATTTAGAGAAAGGGGTGAAAACAAAAATTGCAGGTAAGAGGGGATGGGGATCTTGGAGGCTTCCTAATCGGGGAGGGATGGAACACACACTCAGCTAGCTGAGAGACTACTTGTTTAATTTAACTTTACAGAACTGCGCGTTCCACACCTAGGCAGGGAACACGTATTCAAATTTGGCTCCTCTTCGTACACACAGACTTGCCACATGTATCCATCTTCTGTCAAATGCCGCGCGATGCAGCCTTCTTCTATCACATCTGATCTTCACCCGTAGTTGGTGTTTAAAGAACGCGATCAGATCTTGATCAGAAAAAGACAACACCCCCCGGCAACCTTGCAGACGCGACGTCCAAATCACCATTCTCGCCACGGCCAGAATCGTAACGTAGACCATTTGTCTTTCCCGGTCCCACGGCGGCCTCACGTTGTCCACAACATTGGATACAGTAATTGGGCGAGGATGCTCAGGATCGATGCGAGCCGTCACCCCACTGACATACGACCAGTACTGGCGGAGTTTGCGGCAATCGAAGAAAGCGTGATCCGTAGTTTCCACAGCCGTTGTCCCACAACGGGGACAATTAGGCGACTCCAGAAACCCAGAACTGCATTGTATGTTGTTGAGTGGAAGTGCATTTCGGGCCAATCGCCAGGTCAGAGAGAACTCCGAATTGTTCAGATGACTCGAACCTGGCGCCCAGCTCCACGCGGAGCGGATCTCACTCTGCTGCCACCCCAAACGCGCGCATAGCGGGTCGTCAGCGGCCCCCTTCACTAGATCCCTGTGGAGTTCTACACTTTGATCTTGACCAAAAGGCCTTGATATTATTGTAGCTCGTTTGTTAAAACTGCAAAAGTATTTATCTAAACTAGCAGCGACGCCTGGTGTAGCCCAATCATAAAATACACTTAAATATATTTTAATTTATGCAAATTTCATATATACTAGCATTTCAACCTGGCGTTGCCCGGGTGTTTGGGGAGGTGTATGTCAAGCAAAAAAAAAAAGTGGTAGTAGGAAGGCAGACTCGAATCCGTACAGTGAAGGAGGAAAAGAATGGGAGGAAAAAAATTGACATCTTTGCTGTTACAACCACCGTCAAACCGGAAGTGACGTAGGTTTCAATTAAGGCTAGACAATCGAAAAGAGGGGATGACTTTCGAAAATATCGGTGAAAAAAGCGACACCACCCTGTAGAAAAGTGTCCAGTTGAGGATGAAGAAATTAATGTTTTTAGCCAATTTTTTGGTATTTGTCGTCTGAAAGGTCGAGCTTCAAAACGATACTGATCTTGTGAAAATCTGTCGCCTCTGTCAAAAGTTTTAGGCAGACATGCAAACATACATACATACATTTGGTAGTTCAAATTTTCGACCCAAACCGATTAAAAAGCTTGCCTATATCTGAATACCCTTTATGTAAAATTTCAAATGTTTGGACTAGAAATTGTCTCAGCAATTTGATAGAGACCGCAGGTCAAATTTTTTTTAACTTTGACTCCTATTATGACCCCTTAACATTTATTGTTTTCGGCTCAAATCAAGTTATTAAGTTAGATCCATGACCAAGGAGCCTATATCTAAAATTTCAAGTGTTTAGACCCAAAATTGGCGGAGGAGTTTGGTAGAGTTCTCAAAGGTCAAATCATTGAACTTTGACCCCTTATCAGCCAAATTTTTGGCTGAAAACGAATTACAAAGATTTTCCAAAATCTTGATACCCTCAAATTTCGAGTCTGTAGACTTAAAATTGACAGAGTTATTGCGTAGGGAAATGTACACAGACAGACACACACACACACAGACAGACACTTTCACTTTTATAGATATATATTATTATAACCAATTTTCTATTGATTCGTATATATTATAAAGTTGTGATTCCAAAAATAAAAATATATATCCATACAACTTGAATTGAAACCGAAACCAAAACTTATGAAGAAAAAAATATAACTTGAGTTCCTTCAGCTATAATCGAAACCGAAACCAAAACTTGTGAAGAATTCTTAGTAAAATTATTTATTACAAGAAATGGAAAGTCATAACAATCACCGGACAGTTACCCAGAAGGAAAAAGATATAAACATGACACATAAAATAACACACACACACTATCGTATAAATATATAGATGATACATGGTTGCTGAACTGAATGTGCAGACGATAATCTCGTGTGGTAATCAAAATTCACTGAACATCATCGATCCGTTGAGTAAAAGAGAAACCATTCATGCATTCAGTCGATCTAATATTAATTACATCTTGTGCATATGAACGATTATAATCGCCTTTTCCATTTAAAGTGATTATTAGCACAGTAATTCTCACCCTCGTCCCCACCTCTTTTTTTCTTCTAGATTCTTTTCGGAAGAGTATGATGGTGGGGAAAATAATTTACCAACGGATACGATGGTTCTTTTCTAGAATAGTGGCACCCATAGGAATACCATTTTAGTTTGATTTAAGAACACAAATGCGTCCGGCATTCCATAATTCCAATGTAATTCCATCCAGAAAGCGGGCTATTCAAAAAAAAAAAAAATTATATATTTAATAAATCGTTCCCTACGTTTATGGGTGCTTGTATAGATTACCGATATTTAAAAACGCCGCATTTCAGGTGAGAACATTATCGTGTACTTACATGTAGTGTATAAATTAGCACAACTTCAAAAAAATTACGAAAAAATGATGCAGTAGTAAATGTACTAGATGTATTTGGAACAAAACATCTTCCACAATCACGTACTGTTATTTTGTATTTAAAAATGTAGGAGTTTTTTCCTTTATTAATTCATGATCATAAAACCGTTAGCAATAGACAAAGGCTATTCAAAGCCAATTAAGGAATGTATAAAACTTAGGAACTTCAAAGGCCAGCAATGACAAAGATCTTTCTGATTCTCTCTCTTCTGATCTTGAGAATGTGGTGCAATGGGGAAAAAGGTGGCTGGTTAATTTTACTGCATCGAAAACCAAGCTTCTCTCCTTTCATCATAATCGCTCTGATTCCACACCACACATCAATTGAAATGAATGGTTCTAGTCTGGGGGAGCCTCGTGTCTTGACAAGCTTCTGGAACTGACCTTCACTTGTGATCTGAAATGGAACACATACATCAAATCTGTTGCCAAGATCGCTGGAAACATGGTTGGATCACTCTACCACTCCAGTAAGTTTCTCACTGCCAATGCGATTCTCTATCTGTATAAGAGCCAGGTGCGCCCTACAATGGATTACCGTGAATGTGACAGTGATACATGTTCATTCACACAATTCTGTCAATTATTTAGTTAAAAATTATTGCAATTACCTCCCCTGGATCTGGAAAACTCTTCAATATTAAAACATAAGATAAAAATCTATATAAATCGATAAATTTTACTTTTACTTGTAATTATTTTTCTACTGAACCATTTTTCTTAATTTTTAGAATTTATACTAATTTCGACATGACACGTAAGTACATAATGTTTTCACCTGAAATGCATTGGTTTAAAGTATCACTAATCTGCTCTAGCACCTTGGAAACTTTTTTCTGTGCGTATATGAATGCGTGCATGAGGGGACGGCTATTACACAATATGACACAATGGAGTGTGTAAATATCTCCAATGGACCATCTGTAAAAAGTTGAATATCGAATGCAGCAGAAAGTCTTCGGAACATATATACCAAGAAAAAGAGTTGCGTATTTAGAAAATGGAGCTATTAAACCCGACATAGTGATATCAGACAAGGAGAAAGAAGCAAACTTGGAAGAAGTCACTGTCCCCAATGATGCTGTGTTAAACAGAAGTGAGAGGGAAAAGAAAACAAAATTATTAAAGTCTTACGTACGAAAACAAAAGAAATTGGAACCTTAGGAAGATCTCCATCATTCCAGTAATTATGGGAGCAATCGGACTCATGAAATAGTATATCAAAAACTAACTGGTGGACAAAGTGCAAGAGAGATTTTTTTTTTTTTTTCTTTTACACAGTGATCACCACTTATCAAGGTCCGGAAGCCACTCAGGGATAAGGGTTATTGCAAGTACATTACGTTAGTGTGGAGATTTGATGAAGTGCTTACTTAAGGGGGCGGTTCATTAGGAATTTGTTAACATTGGAATTGAAGACATCCAAGTTGTAGTCCGGTGGGAAGCAGGCAGATGGAACAGAGTTCCACAGGCGTGCAGTTCTAAGAAAGCAGCTTTGTTCATGGAATCCGCGTTTTGATTTAGGCACAGATATAGAGTGGGGGAAATTTTTCACAGTGGATTCAGCTAGACGGGTGTTTTTCGTGAAAGATTGGCGAGGGGGGACCAGAGATTGGAGTTCAGACGAGCACCTGCCATGGAAATAACGATAAAACAAGGATAGGCTCGCAACGTCTCTTCTGTGGGAGAGAGGTTGCAGGGTACAGAAAAGGGCATCCCCCACTAAGTCTATTTTGTACTCTATCAAGGCAGGATAGGCTGTTTTTAGCAGCTCCTGCCCAGATATGGCAACAGTATTCCATCCTTGGACGTACTTGGCTTTTATATAGATAGAGAATTGCATCAGTAGTGAGATATCTTCTGGAGCGGTAGAAGGAGCCCACCATCTTTCCAGCGACCTTGGCAACAGACTTGATGTACGTGTTCCATTTCAGATCAGGAGTAAAGGTCAAGCCCAGAAGCTTGTCAAAACACAGGGCCTCACCCAGACGAGAGCCATCCATCACAATTGATGCCAGATGGGGATCAGAACGTTGATGATGTAAGGATAGGAGTTTGGTTTTAGATGCATTAAAGGTAACCAGCCACATCTTCCCCCACTGAACCAAGCGCTCGAGATCAGAGGAGAGAGAATCAGAGAGAGCTTTGTCATTTACAGCCTTTGATGTGTTGCCGTAGATGGTCGTGTCATCAGCATAGATGTCAACGAATGATTTAAGTATGTGTTTAGGGAGGTCATTGATGTAGATAAGGAAGAGAGTTGGGCCCAGGATTGACCCCTGAGGGACTCCAGCATTTATATTGCAGACCTCCGATTTTTGTCCATCTACCACTACTCTTATGAGCCTATCGGAGAGAAATGATTTAATGATTGAGAAAACATTTCCAGTTATACCGTAGCTGGAAATCTTGTGAAGTAGACCTTTATGCCATACCTTGTTGAAGGCCTTTGATATGTCAAGAGCAATTGCCCTAGAAAGGAAGCCTTTGTCAAGAGATTCACTAATTCTGTGGGATATAACTGTCAGCACATCTGCGGTGGATCTTGCAGAGCGGAAACCATATTGTGTGTCACTAAGAAGGTTATTCCTACTGAGGTGGTTGACTATTTCTCTATTTAATATGGATTCCAGCAACTTACTCATAACACACAGGAGACTTATGGTCTGTACTGAGAGGGAGATGACTTATCACCTGAATTCTTAAATACAGGGCAAACTGATGAGGTCTTCCAAGGAGTCGGAAAGCACTTCTCCTTAAGGCAACGCTTAAATAGTTTCGTAAGTATGGGAGCAAGTTCTGGTTGAAGCTTTTTTAACACTATAATTGGGATGCCATCAGGGCCAGTTGCTTTACTGGAATCTAGGTTCTTGATTAGCTTGGCAACCTCATGCACGGATATTTGTATGTTACCTAGCTTGTTCTGTGTTATAGGAGGAAATATGGGGAGTTGATATAATAGTATGGTATGATATAAACAATTGAACTTGAAAGGACAATTAGACTCTTAAAAAGATCTCTTGGTTGGAATATATGAGATAGAGGATGAATGCCTAGCATCCGGTAGGATGCCCTATCCCCAGCTAGAAGAAATGAAAAAAAAAAAATAAATAAATAAATAAAACTTTATAAAAGTTTTATTGAAAGAAAAATTCAAGTGTAATTGACTGAACAACAGATTAAAAAAAGTAAAAGAAAAAAAAAAAGTAAAAGAAAAGAAAAAAGGAAAAAAAAGGCCTCCTATAAAAATGCAAGAATGCAATGGCATACTGAGGTCTGGTGATGCCCGGGATTAACTCCCTGATTATGTCACAAAGATTCAAGTATTGGGTTGGTGCAAAAATAATATTGTTTTTTGACATTCAACTATATATATAAAAAAAACAACATTATTTTTGCACCAATCTAATATAAGTTCTAGTAGCAAGGAATATTTGGATAAATTTATATCCTATATGACTGAATGCCCTATCTCAATTTGGATGCCCGGAACCACTGTCGTGACCTTTATAAGTAAAAGACTTTTCCATGGAATCTCGTTTTTCCGCTGATGTCACATTTTTTTTTTTTTAAATTTCATTTTAACCCCCAACAAGGCACAATGCCACTTTGATGAAGGGGCTACTATCGGAGACACAAGTTGCAGGGATACTATGTAAGGTGTTCAGCAGCGAGATGTCTGTTCACGTCACACTTGAATTTCTGCATGTTAGTACAGTTGGGAAAGCAGGAACCCAGAAGGAAGTTCCAGATTCTAGCAGTTCTGGGGAAGAAACTATTAGAGTAGAAGGCTTTCTTACATCTAGGAATCTCTAGTGTGTAGAGGTGGAATTTTGCTGCTTGTCGGGTTTGTCAGAGATATTTACGGTACAAGGGCTTGTAGTTCATCAGAGCATCCACCATTAAAATACTTGTAGAACAGGCAGAGGGATGCAACATTTCATCGATGGGACAGAGGGTAAAGCTTAGATGACAGTTCAGGACCTATCAGGTTGGCGACAATGGTTGGTACTAAGCAGATAAACAAGACACTTTGAAAAGAACGGTCACACAACACATGTACACATGTGAGAGTGGTGATTTCTCCCTTGAATTATTTCATTTTTAATCTAGTAATTGATTGGTATTAAAACAAAAAAATAAATACTTAGTTTAGTTCATGTCGTTTTCAAGGTAGAAATCTCACAGAGATTTAAGATAAAACTATACAAAACCTCGTTTACACTAAAATTCAATATGGATGACATATGGATGTATATATAGGAAATTATTTATATATATATATATGTATATATATTCAATATGGATGACATATGGATGTATATATAGGAAATTATTTATATATATATGTATATATATTCAATATGGATGACATATGGATGTATATATAGGAAATTATTTATATATATATGTATATATATTCAATATGGATGACATATGGATGTATATATAGGAAATTATTTAAAAAGACAAATATCAAATAAAAACATTTTCTTAAATATGGAAGAGTATATTTATTTGCGGACTATTATCCTCATCTCCATAGTTATTGTTTCACCACGTTTCGGCCAACTCATCCTCTGGCCTTCTTCATGTGGTTAACCAAGACGGTATAAGAATGCTGAGCCTCTTAACTGTATCCTTAGTAATTAATGCCTTCCATAGTTGTTGTCTCATGTTTGGGCCGATTAATCCTTCAGCCTTTTAGGAACCGCTATCTTCAGACAATGCTCAGCTGGAACCGTTAAGGATGAGTTGACTGAAACGCGAAAGAAACAATAGCTATGAATGATGAGGCCTTCGGGACGAGATCACTGTTCTGATGCTACACTTCGCCTTTTCTGTCCTCGGTCAGTGGAGGAGAAATCCTTCATGACTGAGGCAATTTTAATTTTTGTTCCTGTCCAGAATGCCCTATTTTGGGGAGCTGGATTTTCCTTACATTAAAAACTGACCTTGTGTCTAACTCTGCCCTCTTGGGGAGGCAAGTAAATAGGAATAACCATGAAGATGAGGATAACACCCCGCAAATAAATAAATAAACACACAAATTACTCATTCCAAAGGATTCCAAAAAAAAAAATCTAAATATTTTATTCCTGTATGTATTTTTTGTTTTTTAAATTAATACCAAATCAAGTTCAGTTTCAGTATAAATCAAATAGTGTTTTTTTTTTCTTTTTATTGCAATTTTTAACGTTTTCTAATGCTTTTTTTGTATAAAAGTTATCATTAATTAGCAACAGTCCGACTTTTCAATATGTCTTGCTTACGCCAAAATATATAACATCACATTGGCACAGGCCTCCTAAATTTACGAAGGCGAAGCTATTTTCCAGCCCCCCCCCCCCTTCGTCATAACTGTCACTGTGACATTTATATTTACTGGATGGTATTTTCTTTATTTTCTAGTTTTGAACGATTATCGAAACTACCTAGATGAACGTCTCATGTCAGCCATCTTGATCTTGTTCGAACTTAGCAACTCGATACTACTGTTTTAAACTTAAAGAAACACTTTAAAATAAGTTAAAACACACACAAAACTTATCTTGCCTTTAATAACACTTATTTATTATACAAGGGTCTTTCCAAAAGTAAAGCCTCCTACTTTTGAACTAAAAAATTAAAACATTGACGACCCAAGAAGACAGGTGTGGTAGAATTAAAACAAGCAACCTTTTGTCCTCCTAATTTATTTTTCTACACATAGTCACCAACATTATTAATGCCCTTTTGCCAGCTTCTATTGATGCTTCAGTCATAAATGTTCAGAACCCTTTTTGTCACTCACATCTGTTGACACTCTGAAATTGACAAACTCATCTCCTAACTGCATCAGCTTCGTAAACGTTTAACAGGCGCCGATAAATGTTGATCAGTTCAATTTTTTTCTGCATGGAGGAATTTGATGCTGTATCTCTGCTTTTGATGTACGTGCATGACAGGGGTGGCTTTCTTAGAGTCTCACACCGTCAATATCTGCAACAGAGAGGTGAAACTTTCAGGTTATGAATGCATGAATTCAGTCATCATAATAATGCAATTTGCAACCCCTTGAGATTTTTTTCTTTTACAAAGGAATCACCTTTTATCAAGGCCTAGAGATCACTTGAGGATAAGGGTTAATAAGCATACAGTGGTCAATAGGACAATGTTGTAGTAATTGTTAGTTGAAATTTGGTAAATTGGATTACTTAGGGGGGTGACTCATCAAGAACTTGTTCACGTTAGACTTGAAGACGACCATATTATAGTCAGTCGGAAAGCAGGTAAATGGAAGAGAGTTCCACAGGTGTGCAGTTCTAGGAAATAAACTTTGTTCATGGAATCTACGTTTAGGTTTAGGCACAGATAAAGAGTGGAGGAAATTATTGATAGTGCTTTCAGCTAAACCAGTGTTTCCCGTGAAAGTTTGGCAAAAGGGGGGGGCATAGATTGGAGTTCAGACGAGCACTTGTCCTGAAAATAACGATTCATTCGTGCGGATAAAAAAAATAGGAGGCATTATTTTTTGAAACGTCTCTCATATTTGTTTCTTTTTTCATGGTTTGTTGTCTATAATAATAAACGCCCAAAACGTGTTTCCATTGCGTGGTGTATATTTATCATAGTTATTATGACTGATCAATTTATTTATCTCCGCCTTTTTTTTTTTTCTCTTTTTTTTTTTTTTTTTGTTGTTATTGTTGTTGTATTTTCGCATCAACTTGTCGTTTAAAGGACACGCAAATAAGCCACTTATTAGCGAAAAGTGAACCGGTGTTTCTACAGCATTAATACCAACCAGCACACAAATCAGACACAAGGACAAGATGGATTAAGCACTAAACGTTTGACTAATCACAAATTAATCCGGAGGAGAGGAGAGGAGGGGGGGGGTAATAATCGTGAAAATAAAACCACTCCTTTATATCGTGGTAGACATTTTTTTTTTTTTACATG
The DNA here is from genome assembly GCF_053919585.1 of Euprymna scolopes. Classification (NCBI taxonomy): domain Eukaryota; kingdom Metazoa; phylum Mollusca; class Cephalopoda; order Sepiida; family Sepiolidae; genus Euprymna; species Euprymna scolopes. The sequence goes on from NC_136511.1 coordinate 6,200,931, forward strand.
ATTCATTTGATCTCCAAATCGTATATGTGGGTGTGTAGGGGTAAAAGTGACGCATTGCTTACTGACATGGACTAAGGAAAAGGTAATCCGAGTACAAACGGCTTTGTGATAAACTGGGATATTCCAAATGTCTGATCTGTCGGAAGAAGACAAGCCCTTGGATTTGAGCGGGAGAGGGAGTATGGAATCGTAATTTAATCCATACATTCATTATATTTAGTTTTACTACTGACTGAATCGCAAAGCAATTCTGACGAACACTAAAAAACAAATGTTCTAATTGCTACCGCCTTTCTTTCTCCACTTTGCTTGGATTTGCTTTTGTTTTCATTTCTATTTTTTAATGGAAATTGTTCAAGACAGGGCATGAGGCCACTTGATGTAAGGAGTTAACAAGAACGAAAGCTGATTATTGCAAAGACAGGAGATGCCTATTGAAAAGAGCAAGCTGTAGGTAGAAGGAAAACAGTGATGAGGAAGAGAGTTCCACAATCTTGCAGTCCTTAGAAAGAAATTACTGGAATAGGACGCTGTATTCCAATGAGGTATTAAAGCAACGAACTGACAGAGACCTCTAGACCAACAGTTAGTTTTCACAGGAACATTTTCACTCAAAGAAAATCGTTTCATGCCCCACAAAGGAGCGACACTATGCATCCGCTTTACTTGCTGCTATGTGTTGAAAGGCTTTTAGAAATTGACTTACAAAGTGACCTATCTCTGGTCAGTCGAGGTTCCAATCTTGACCATCAAGCCGACAGAAACTGGGCCATTTTGGTAGCCTTTTACCTGTCGGACTGAGGCAAATGTTCTGTGTAAAACTAGAAGGTCCACCCTCCTAGGCCTTGCCTTCAGACTTTCAGGTTAAACAAGTTTATAACTTATTGTCAGAGATGCCCTCACAAAATTATTTTTACAGGGCTGAAGTGCTCCTTCTTTAGGGGCGCTGGCTCATTTATCCTACCTTCCGATTTTCTGCCGCATTCCCTCGTGGTAGAAGAGAGTGGTAAATACCGTGTCCGGCTAGCAAGGCTTGATCTTAATAATATCTGATAATTATTCACGTACACAATTTTATATTCTATAATACTCTTAAATAAAGTTAGAATAGTTTATTAGTTTCTAGTCATGGTTTTACTAGGGTTGGAAAGTCAAAGGATTTCACAAAATCAAAATACATTGTGATGTCATAATAGACCCACCTTCTCTTCTATCTTTCTCTCTTCCTCTTTCTTGTCTCTTTTACTCCTCTTTTGCTGAACGACAATAGTGTTAAGTTGTTTGAAAAACATAGACCAATTTCTTTTCACTTTTAAAGCTTTATCCACGCTGCAATTTCTTTTACAATACGTGAACTTATATTGCTTAAATAATTAATGTGTACTCTATTAGAAATCTATATGAATAAAAGGGAACGTATGTGTGCCCAGCTTGCTTCATTAATAACACAAGTAAATTTATTATCATGAGTGAGGCTTAATCTTAATAATAACTGATAATCATTCATGTTTGAATTATTTGCAATGTTATACATGATTTTATATCGCTTAATTCTCTTTAATAAATTTGAAATAATTTCCTGCAGAATGCAGTTCTGAAACATATCAGCCCTTTACCCTTTACGGCTTAGTTGAACTAATTGCTTCAGTCGTAAATAAATGAATATAACGGTATAAATAAAGTGGGAATTGATTCGAACACGCCTTGTACGTATTAGTTCAGTATCTGGATAGATGCCAGATAGCTCCAGGTTGCAACTGTCTATTGCTTACATTCAATATATCGCCATCTGTCTCAGAGAATGGAGGATTTCGTTTGTTGTCAGAAACACTTTTTCAAGCACTAGGCAAGTTTTTTTGTTTTTTTTACAGTAATCAGCACTTATCAAGGCCCGGAAGCCACTCAGGGAAGTTTATGAAATACAAAAATTCTCAGTGGTAGTTTAACTATTGAACGTCATAATAGCTTCCTACGTCCAAGTGGCTATATGCCTTATTATGGGTGAACATAAAAAAAAGAGAGAGAGAGAGAGAGAGAATGCTACAATGGATGTGTATGTGGACTTAAAGAAAGGTTTAGATCTGATGACCTCAGAGGAACATTAAATCTGGACAGTATTTGGAAAGGTGTGAAGAACAGGAGACTTTGTTGGTTTAGTCACATTGAAAGAATTAATGAGAGTTCTTGGGTTAAGTAGATGCAGAACAGTTGAGGTAGCAGGGTCCGTTTAACCAAATGAAAGAATTTCAAAATAGTCATTATAGATGTTTCCTTGTCAAGTCCAAAATCGAATAATATATTCATTTATGTAAATGCAGTCTGTGCAGTAATACATTGAAGACATTGCCAAGGCTGCTGCAAAGAAGGTGGGCTCAAAAACTACTCACACCTCACAGAATCATGTATCTATCAAAAGCCACCATACCTGGAGTAATGTTGCCACATCTGAGCTGGTGCATCTACCATTAGTCTCTTTCTCCCTCTTCGACAGGATCCAAAAACAGAGTCTTCAATCTAATAGGTCCCATATTATCGATCAAGCTCCAACCTCTGTCCCATCATCGCAATGTTAGATCCCTGTGCCAATTTTACAAGCTGGTTGACTTCAAGTCTCATGTTAATGTGCTCGGCAGAAAAAAAAGAAACTCTGCTCTTGGAAATCCTCTTTGGTTTTTAGGTACACAGAAGATGAAAACAAAATTTCTTTGCACTGGTGGTAGGAGGAAGACAGGTTCTTATGAATTTTTCATAGACATGGTATAGAAATACCAATAGAGTAGGGAAAGACTAGCAATGCCTCTTTTGTGAGAAAGAGGACCGGTATGCTAGAATAGAAATCATCCTTCACTAGATTGCAAAGTTGATTTTGTACTCTGTTATTGCAGGAAAAGGTGTTCTGAATAGTACCTCCCAAGATGTGGCAGTAATATTTCATCTTAGGAAGTATCCGACTCTTGTGCACCTACGACAATTTTTACGATATCTTTTTTCTTTTTTTAATTGTTAGGTGAAAGTGCAGAATAGTTAACAAAGCGCCCTCCTCACAATAAGAATGGCTTTCTAAATATTTAAGAATGGTCTGTAAACTGCACAAATATAAAAACTGAATTACTTAAAAGGATGGTTCAAGAATTATTTGTTTATATTGAACTTTAAGACGACTTTGTTCTAGTCAGTGTTATGTTCTTTCTCTTTAAATGCTATTATGTGAGTATTAGTTATTGTTATTTTGAAAGCATATTTTCAGTAATTGTTTTTGTGGACTGTTATCCTTATCTTCATAGTCGTTGCTGTTTCACCACATTTCAGCCAACTCATCCTGTGGCCCTCTTCAGGTGATTAACCACGACGGGATAGGAATGCTGAGTCTTGTAATTGTATCCCCAGTAATTACTGCCTTCCATTCTTCTGTTTAGATTTAAGCACAAATACAGAGTGGGTGAAATGTATTTAATTTATTGTGCAGTTGCTGGTGTGCAACAATAACCATGAGATATGCACAAATTTATACAAAGTATTTCTGTGCAGTTTACACCCGGGCAACACCGGTTCATCTACTAGTCGTACATAAACAAACGAAGAAAAAAAAAAGATTAAAAATAAATCTATCGTTACTTTTAAGTTATTTATATAATAGTTCGCTAAGGCAATTTCATTTTTTGTACGTACGTTATCACCTTCACCCTCATTTTTAAAAGATAGGTATTGCCCAATTGCTCAAGACGTAACGCAAGAAAAAAAAAAATTTTTTTTTAATCTCATCTGATGTTGTTATTGTGTTGAACATGAAACTAAATACAAATACACTTTCTTGACTTTTGGGCTAAGATCAAGGTATAGTATCTGTTCTGTTCAAAGATGATACAATGATATTGTGGTGTCTGCATTTGCACTAGACGTCTAGGGATATATAGATATGTCACAAACTCTTGCAAGATATTTGGAGATGAATCCCCATAACAAACTATATTTTTTAAACTACATGATGTTCGTTGGTTGTTTTTGTTTTACGGCATATTAACCCTTTTCAGGTTATTTAATGCCAAATCCGGTGAATTTTAAGAACAATTTTTTAATAGAATATATTTGTTTTGTTTTTTTTTCAAGTCAGTTTCTATTTAACCCATAGTTGGGACCCTAACAGGTACTACTACTCCGAGTCAGAGTGGACCCGAGAGCAATGGTAATTAAAAGGTGGCTCCATACTCCCCAAAGTCGGCAAGCTGGGGCCTCACCATCGGATATAGTTTAAGGCCATATCCAGGACCTAAACTACATGAACCAGAGTAGTTAGAGCAAAGGTGGCACAATAACATTGTGGGGTCTGCTTTTACCCCAGACATCCATAAAATGGAAATATGTTTGAGCATAGCAGCAATACGCAACAGGTACTTGGATGGAATGTGCATCATCGAATATGTACCACTTGTGCACGCGACTCAAATACATCCGACTAACCCGGCAAGCAGCAAAATCGCACCTCTACACTGTAGAGATCCCTACATGCTGGAAAGCTTTCCACTCTACTAATTTCTTCCCCTCAAACTGCTAGACTTTGGAATTCCCTCTCTACTTTCATGACTATACTAACAAATTTAAATGTAATGTGAACAAAAATCTCGCTACTCAACCCCCTACTTAGAGTGTCCTTGTAAGCATGGTCCCAAATAATAGCCTCTTATGTCTCAGTGCCTTATTTCGCGTCAATATGAATAATAAGGAAAAATAAATAAAGAAATAAATAAATAAATACAACTGCGGAATTTCCACAGGTCCTGCTAGTATTATGTAATACAATTTTAACCAGATTGCTGTCCACATGCGTGCATGTCAATATGTATGTGTGCAATAAAATCTTAAACCAATGAACTGATCATTATTATGGGATACATATTCTAAGAAACAAGGTCAGTAATGTGGGTCAATTATTATTATTTTTTAAAAACTGTACCCTAACTTCCCACTTAAAATAAAACGATAAAATTCAAGTAAAAAGCTAATGCCGTAGATATTGCTTATATCTGTCCGGGACAGGTATTTTGCTAATGTATATAGAAAGATAAGAAAATCGTCTCATATGAAAAAAAAAGCTTTCAGAAATTTCAATAAATTTAATTTATTATTCAGTTTTTTTTCTTCAATGGAAATCGCTCCAGACAAAATATGAGCCACTTGATGTATGGCGAGAAAAAAAAATTAAAATTAAAATTCAGCCGGACTGACTTCCTCATCTTGGTTGTTATTGTCACAACGTTTCGGCCGTTTTGCCCTCCGGCCTTTGTCAGGTGAATGGTTTGTTAGGAGTCTCGAACCCAACCCTTTATTATTATTACGGGGGTACCAAACCATTCACCTGACGAAGGCCGGAGGGCAAAACGGCCGAAACGTTGTGACAATAACAACCAAGATGAGGAAGTCAGTCCGACAATCTCAATCAATGAAAACAACTCATCTCAAAAATACAGACAATTACTAAAATTCAGCCAACGATAATTGTTAGATGAATAAATTCCAACCCAGAAAACAGCAATTCTTTCCCCCTTTTCACAAAAAACCTCGTTCGTAGAATGTGAGGGAAGCAAGCGTTACGAGGTTGTCGAAAGTAACCCCAAGGCTCAATTTCTACTCTCCTTGCTGATAAACACGAAATATGCATAAATTTAAAGAAAGTTTTACAGTGTATTTTTCACCCCCCACCCCCGGGCAATGCCAGGTCTAAGATCGTGCATAAAGACGTAAAATAATAAACTAAAAATGCCTCTTACCTAACGAGTCTGACATAATTATTTCGTTGGTATCCAAAAGACCTAAAGTAGCCGCCAGGTGACAGTTGTAAAGGAACATGTTTAGCGTCACGGTTCCGCCGTTATCGACGGAAGTGGATGCTGACTGGCGGAGCGACTTGTAGACCTTCGTCGCCAGGTACGAGTTGCAGAGAGTGCATAGGAAGACGGATTCAGGGGTGAAATCAGACATGTCAGCCTCCGATGACGAACAGAAACAAGAGATGTCTCTAAGCGAGAGAGAGAGAGAAAGAGAGGGGGAAAGAGAGAGAGAGAGGCGGAGAAGAGAAAGAAAAAGAGGCAGATAAAGAGAGAGATATGGTGGAGACATAAGGAAGGTAAGATGATCCAATAGCAAATCGCATAAACTTGTTAAGAGAAAGTTAATCCTACTTGATTAAATTCTATCTTTCACTGATGACATATAATCAAGCAGTCATATTTTTGCCAATTAAGAGCTTTCTTAACTACGACATGCATTTTATATATATATATATATATATATATATATATATATATATATATATATATATATATATATATATATATATCAACTTAATTAGCTATGGTTGTTCATCCATGTGGATGACGACGACTTCATTTATTTATTTATTTGTGATTGATTCTGTGACACAGTTGATGACTGGTTATTTATTCGTTTCCCACGAAACAAAATGTGACACAAGGTCGGTTTAATGTGAGAGATAACCAGCTCCCCTCCAAAGGGGGTTCTTCAAAAATAAAATTGCTTTAGTAAATATAGAAGGGTTTCCGCCTTCATTGACTAAGGACAATTAATTTGAGTGCAGAATCTGATCAAACACAACACGTCAGGCACCAGTCCAGATGACTGAAGCCCAATGTGTGATCTACACTGCTTTGCACAGTTAGAGTCTCACCAGTAATTTATGGCAGGTATTGATCCATGTTGATGAAAATAAAAAAATTTATTTCCAATTGATTTTTTTTTTATTTTAAATCCTGTGCAAAATTAATTTAGACATTTTAAATTACAAATATTAAGCAAATTGTTTACTTTATTCATGGAAATTATGGCTATATGACGTTGGGTATCCCTACAAGTTTATATATAGAGCATAATCAAAGACTGTAAATTATAATTTACAAGAATTTATTATTCAAGAGGATACTTAAAAAGAAATATTAAGAATTCCTTCTTCCGTGGAGTTTCTTAGCTTGTAAATTCTTCTTATATATATATATATATATATATATATATATATATATATATATATATATATATATATATATATACACACACTAGCAAGGAGGCCTGACGTTGTCCGGAATTGAATAAGGATCAACAAATATTCTACCCTTACATACTTTTATTGTCATCGAAATTGGTGAAATCGACCATTTTTTAATCAAAGAGATTAATTGCCTAATAGTTTAATAACAAACAGAAATACCGTAGGTATTAAACGTAACGTTAAATTCCTTTAAAAAAATGAAGTAAAAAAAAAATAAATAAATAAGGAAAGAAAATGTGACATGTGCAGATGACTTTTATGTATTTTCTAAACAGTTCACTTGTTGCAAGTAAAAAAAAATTACTCAAACTGAGATCGAAACCAAAACCTAAAGACAGTGGGTCAAGTATGATAACCATTAGGCCAGCTTGCCACGACATAAGAAAGCTTTTTCAAACCTCCTTATTCTTTACATAAAGAAGCTGTCATATTAATGATTTGCGCATGCGCAGTCGTTAAAAAGTTGGCAAATAGATAAAAATCTGAAGCCCCCCCCTCCAAGTACAAATTTCTCAATTTTGACCCCATTAGCAGCCCTTTTTTCTGGATGAAAACCGATTAAAAAGTTTTCCACACGTCTGAATATCATATATACCAAATTCCAAGTCTGTAGATCAAATTACGTTGAATACATAGGTTGAGAGTTTTCCTCACACACACACACACACACACACACACACACACACACACACACACACACACATTCTCATTTTATATATACCAGCAAATATGAGTTCTACGTCCAAATACCAGCTAGCGCAAACCCGATAGCACACAATGAGAATGGACTTTTTACTTTTACGTCATTGGGGGTGGAGGTGGGGTGAAGACCCACAAACCTCAAGATCTCTTTTCCCTAATGAGAGATTTTAAAATCTGAAATCAATTGTGCACAAACATTCATCAATGACACAACGGTTAATTGCCCTTGTCTTAGTTTTCGATTTGTCTGACAGATGGCGTCTACTTCCTGTTTTGCCTTTTTTCGCCATTTTAGTTCTATCTCTCTCTGTCCGAACCTCTGATGTGATCAGACGTACATTCCGTTCGCCTCGACAGGCGTAACCTTCGTTTTAAGGTAAGATGACACGTGTACAACAACACTAACAAACTTATCTGACCACTCGGTACACACGCATTCACAATGGACTTATCTGAACACTTTGTTCGCATGCATTTACACACAACGAACATTTCAAGATTACGTATGCTTATACGTGTGTGTACATGCTCTCGTGTATGTTTCCACCTTGTTCGTAAATAAACGTATATATTTTATATGTGTGTGTGTGTGTTTGTGTGTGTCCTCGCTTTTTTGTTTTCTCATTTTGAGGTCAGAATATTGAACACGTATTTTATATTCATCACAGGTCGGTGACCTACTGACACAGAGGTCAAACAGAAACGATGACCTCCGATTTTCGGCTTTATCCTCCGACCTGCTGTTCTCATTTTGTTACTGAGTACAACCAAAAATATGCACGCGTTAGTCATAATTTCCCCGTCATGAGGGACACATTTCACCCTCACACCCATCTGAGTTTTAGCCATATGCTACGGTTTTCATGCGACCAACTTCGACAATATGCTTCAATAGAACGGATTCATTTTCCCTGCAGACACACTTATGATTGTGCGCAACCAACTTCACCATAGCGTATACACTCCATGAAATCTACTATGCGAATCAACTGTGCAGACCACTTGCGCACGCTTCCTAGACTCGGCAACACAATACAATATACAACCACAAATCACTCACACTTACAATTTGCAACGGTTGTCTTGTGGCTTTTCCACACAGATTCACCTGCATCAAACTGTGTTTGATACCCTTTTCTTGTTACTAGTGTTGGGACGATTCCTAATTTTTATACGATTCCGATTCCAGGAAAATATTGATTAACGATTCCGATACCAAGTACGATTCCGATTCCGATTCCTAGGGAATTATTGTTTTGAAATATACTAGGTAGTTTTATACTTATGGTCGGTAATTCCCAAATGTCTACACCATCGTGTTTTGGTTTAAATAAAATTATTATATAGTAAACTAACGGAAAAATTAGCAAAATTAATTTTAGAGAAAATTTATTTTACTTAATTGGAATACAGAAAAAAAAACTCAAAGAAAATAGAATTTATCCTTCAGAGAAAAAACAAATAAAATAGAATTTATATAACAGAACAAAAACAAGAAAATTAGAGAATAAATACACACGATTCATTATTTTGGTCCTCATAATTAACAGATTTAATGAATTAAATAAAAAAAATATAGTGGAAGAGAAAGAAAATATATACTAATTAAATATAAAAAAGATAAATATTTAATTTAATAATTTATAAATGAACATGCGTAATGAAAAAAAAAACAATATACCACGTGACATGGCGCCGTAGATACAAAATAACCTTTCCAAAGTTAACGACCATATATGAGAAATACCATTAATCGAAAGTTTTTGTTTTATACCAAAAGGTAGGTATAGCGAAAAGTTACAATTAAAGGAATTTCAAAAACGATTTTTTGTTTGGCTATTGATGGTTGTATTTGTGACGGCAGTTCTTTAGACCTCCATAATTCACAAGGAGTAGTAAACACCTATTATTTTTTCTTACTTTTTCATTGCTTTTACACGTTGTTTCTAACGTGAAGAATAAGTTTAGCCAAACTAATTTTGAAATAGGGTATATCAAAGGAACACATATAAAAATGATACCACTATAAAAAAAACAAATGAAATACTAGATAAAATTGAGCAAACAAAATTACCAAAATTACAGAAAAAGATTTAAAAAAAAAAAAAAAATGGTGAAGTTTGTTGAGTGAAATGAATTATTGAAAGAAAATTAATTGAACTAATAGAAATGTTAAATAAAAAAATGTCACATTTCAATATTTTTTTAATAATTAAATTCTCAGGGTTGTCGAAATTAAAAATTAAGTGATTTTTTTTTTATTAGACTTCTTTCGAAGCTTGTTACCTCGAAAAATACATTTAAAACCCTGTTTTTTTTTTAAAATAAATTGAAAAATAAACGCAATTAAAAAAATTTAATTGATAATTGAAACTTTAAAAACCATTAAACATTGAAAAATTACTTATCTCACAAATTAACGTCCAATAAAGTAGATCCAGTCTTCATACAGGAATTCAGTTATAATAAATATATCTTTCCCAAACTTAAAAATTAAATTTTTTGAGAGAGAGAGAGAGAGAGAGAGAGAGAGAGAGAGAGAGAGAGAGAGAGAGAGAGAGAGAGAGAGTGCTTTAAAATCGCCGGGGAGTGCCGCCTAAAATTTTAAAGAAGTAAATTTTAGGAGTTTAGTGTCTTTCAAAGACGGTTATCATAATTTATTATCATCATTTAATTTCCTTTTTATCCTCCCCCCACACCTTTCCACGTGGTTCAGTAGTTAACCAGTGCTCCTGTTGCTGTCAGTCAGCTATCTTTACCTAAGTTTTAATTTCTAGTTAAAAGAATTTTTCATGAATAGAATCAGCATTAAAAAAAAATTTTTTTTTAGTTGTATATATTGTATTTACTCTTTGAAGTTAAGGAGGGTTAAAAAAAATTGGTGACACCTAGATGGTGACGTGGGCAAAAAAAAAAAAAAGACACTGCGATTTCGACCCTCACTAATAAAATTGCTCTGAGTGACTAGTTGGTAATTTTTTGTTCCTTTTCTTTTTTATTTTGCTCCTCCAATTTATTTGGATGCTTCATAGTTAAATGTTTTAACATGTTGGTTGTGGTCATGTTAGATGGTTTTATTCCTCGCGATATTTTAATTTGACAGACTTTGCAAATGGCTTTCAACTCATCATCTTCATCAACTTCAAACAGTTTCTATGCAAGACTTTTTTTGGACTTTGGGCCATATTAGAAAATTCAGTTTATCTGTAAACAAATAATTTACTATTAAATTTTGTTTTAAAGCTAGTCACTTATTTGGATAATTAATTGAAAATAATCCGCTAAAAAAGACAAAAACAAAAAAAATATAAAGGGATGGGGCGGTAAATTGTACCAACCGGTAGTTAACAAAAAAAAAACTTATAGAATTTAATTTTTGAAACCAATGGATAAAAGTTTACATAATGAAATGCAAATATGCATTTTCTTTTGAATTTTTATTTTGGTTGACTGTGTTCAATTCACACATGGTTGATGCGGTTCAATATTGCTAAACTATAAGTCGTAAGTAAAATTCTATTTATAAATACTTTTTAAAATGAAATTATTTAATTAATCGTAAATATTATTTAGACATAAAAATTAATTGATTACAAAACCTTTTAAAAATATATATATTAATTTCTTTTTCGTTCGGCAAAAAACTGCGTAAAACACTTTATTTTCAATTTAAAATTCTAGAAAAAAGATTATATTATTCGGCTTTTAATATAATCAAATTCAGGGTTTTAACTTTCTGGAGAGAAAAATTAAACAAAATAATGGATTTTATTTCAATGAAATTAAAAAAAAAAACTTGACTGAATTGAATTAATTACCCTTAAATTAACGAAGGGGTTATTTAATAACTTTAGGTTTGGAAGAGATAGGTATGGGGTCGATTTTTTTGAAACTTCAAAAGAAGCCGACTACTGTCAAAACTTTGCGAAATAATACAACGTGATCAATTTCATTTTAGAGATATTTCTTTCAAAAGCCTTCTTTTAAAAAAAGAAAAAAAAAAGTATATTGTTCTATTAAACCTTTTACTGTTTAAATAATTTGACTTTGCTCGTTTTATTTTAAGAAAATATAAGTTGAAAAAGCATTTTCATTCAGTATTAGAAGATTTGTCAGTAAAAAAAAACAATCGCCAAAAAGATAAGCGTTTTTTTTTTATTTTTACTCGCAATGTAGAGCCCTGCATACTTCTTTTCAAGTTAATTCTTTTGTAGTTTTGATTACAATAGATCTGAATGAATGAACCTTGTAAGGGAGGGGCGCTAAGCATTGCCCTGTTAATAATGAATTTCTTTGGCTTCTTTTTATAACATGCTACATTTCTCTCTTGCGGTTAGAAATATCAGGAATTTTTTTTATTTTTTTCAACATCAGACTAACAGAATCGTAATGAAGGAATCGGAAAATTAAGGTATTTTTTTAACGATGCGATTCCGATACCTCCCAAAATACACGATTCATACGATTAACGATTCCGATACCTCCAAAATACACGATTCATACGATTAACGATTCCGATTAATCGTCCCACGACTACTTGTTACAATCTTTTTTCTTGGTGTCCAGCTATCTGGCGGGGAGTATTGTTGCATGCACACACACACACACACACACGCACACACACACACACATTCATCAATGACACAATGGTTAATTGCTCGTCTTAGTTTTCGATTTGTCAGACAGGTGGCGTCTCTACTTTTTGTTTTGCCTTCTTTTCTGTTTTCTATCTCTCTCTTTTGCCTAAACTTCTGATGTGATCAGACTACATTTCGTTCGCCTCGACAGGTGTAACCTTCGTTTTCAGGTAAGCCAACACATGTCTACAACAACAAACTTATCTGAACATTCGGTACACACGCATTCACAATGAACTTATCAGAACTTTGTTCGCATGCATTTACGCACAACAAACATTTCAAGATTACGCATACTCGTGCACGCACACACGCTCTAATATTTGTTTCCACCTTGTTTGCAAATAAATGTTTTCTTTGTATATATTGCAACTCGGTACTTCTGCTGTCTCATTTTGAGGTCGGAATTTTGAACACGCATTATATCCCCTACAAAAGAAATTAAAAAAATTTTTTTTTTTCTTTGCATCTAAAAGTGTGTTCTAAAACTGCTTTAGAACACGCTTTTAAATACAAAAAAGAATTCTTTTTTTTTTTTCATTCTAAATCAACAGGCTCTAACTTTTGCCCGTTTTTAACAAGCTAAAAGTATGTTTAGAATGAGTGTTTTATGCCAAATTGATGGTTGAATATGGTTAAATTTGTGCTCATTTTGAACTAAATACTAATGCCTGTTAATCCCCAGCTGTGAATACTTGCTTTGCTACGCCTTATCATAATATAGGCCCATACAAAATTTCAGCGAGATCAGCTCAGTAGTTTTCAAGAAAAAGTGGAATGGACAGACAGACAACCAGAAATCTAACATAGATATATAAGTATTCACGGGAAATTAGTAAAATAAAAGAAGCAAGAAATAGAAACTAATTATGTGCAGCCATTAAAAATGAGTGAACAGATTAGATGTTTCAGAGATAAAATGTCAGCCGTGAAAGATTCGCAGTAAAGAAAAAAAATATATATATATGAAACCCAGAAATTCATAAGGAAAACATATGATATGGAGCAATGAGGTTTATCTCAGAAGTGTCGGGTTGCAGAAATGGGAGGGTGGAACTCTTTATTATGATTATGGTATCAGTCCAAGCATCAGATAACACCGATGTAGAATCAAGTGGGCCTTTTTAGCATCATTCTATTTTGCTTCTTTTTTTTTTTTTTTTCTTGGAAAAGGTAAGACAAAAGTAAATAGGGCAAAAGAAAACCTGATATTGTGCGACTTAACACGTTTTCAAAAAAAAAAAACTCTTACAAACGTTCGCTTTTTTTTTTTTTTAAACTGTTAGTTCATCACTCAAAGACCGTGGAGGGATAAAGCGTAGAGATCATCAGTTAGAGGATGGTCGGTCACCGCCATGAAACGATTGGAATTGATTTGATCGTTTTGTTTTATAGTTTTTTCAGTGTTCCTATTTACTTGCCTCCCCACGAGGGCAAGGTTAGACACAAGGAAAGTTTTCAATGTGGGGAAAATCCAGTTCCTCAAAATGGGCTGCTCTAGATAGGAACAAAAATTAAAATTCCCTCAGTCATGAAGGATTTCTCCTCCACTGACCGAGGACACAAAAGGTGAAGTGCATCATCAGAACCGATACTACACTGTGATCTTGGCCCGATCAGTGCTTTTAATATTGAATGCAGTCATTTTGGTAAACGTTTTTATGCTTCAAATTCTTTGTATCTTCAAATATTTATTAATGGAGTTTGGTTTGGTTCTTTTGTTTTATGGCATATCAACCCTTTCCAGGTTATTTAATGTCGAATCCAGTCATTTTGGAAACAGTTTTTATGCTTCAAGTTCTTTATATCTTCAAATATTTATCGTAGTGGTTTGGTTGTTTTTTTGTCAAGGAACATTGTTATTTTTGTTTTTGACATGATTGAGTTTAGCAATGAAAAAAAAAAAAATTTTTTTTAAATAACATCAATGCTTGGTGCATTTTAGGTCAGGAAACCAGTATCTTCAGACAGCCTAATCTGGTACCACCAATGAAAGGATAAGAAACAAGGAGTGGGATGGGTATAATCTCTACTATTTACTATAGTAAAGGAACTTTGTGTGTGTGTGTGAGAAAGAGAGAGAGTGTGTTTGTTCCCTATAGACTCAAAAACAGCTGGGCCAATTTTTAGGAAATTTCACACAAAGATACTTTATGTGCCTGGCGGTGTTCTTAGGTTTTGTATCGGAATGTCTTTGGCAAGTATCGATAATCGAAAAAATCCAATGAAAGAAAGAACAGGCGATTTTGACTAAAGTTAACACCTTATACAGTCTAATATCACAAGTGGATTGGAGAAGTTTTATTACCAGACAAGACGAAAAGCTCGACATATAAAATGAACAGTAGGTTCTTTGATATGACAGGGGTGCGTTTGAAATGAATGTTTCTGTTTAAAGCACAATTGAAGCATGATACTTGACTTTTGATTTTTTTTTTTTTTTTTTTTTAAACTTTAATGCAAACAATTGTATATAAAAAATAATCTTATAAAATCAACTGGAGATTCTCTGACTACAATGTACTGTGGACTAAATCACTGCAGTTAAGCTTCCTCTCCGTGCATTGCGATGAGTTCCTCCACTAGAGAAGGCAATCAATCGATTTGATTGAAAAATGGGCAATTTCAGCGATTTCAATGGCAATAAAAATATGGGAGTGTGAATCATTTGTTGATCATCATTCAATCCCGGGCACCGTCGGGTCTCCCTGCTAGTATTACTTAAGAGGAATTTATTATCCAAGACGACTGTTGACTTAAAAACTATCATGCTGTAGTAAGTTGGGAAGCAACAACTTGGCATCTTATTCCACAGATGAGATGTTCTTGGAAATAAACTTTGTTCATGGAAGTTCCATTTAATGAGAGAAAGGAAAGTTCTTGCTGTGGTTGTACTTGGATGAGATTTTGCTGTGAGTATTTTAAAGGGGTGGGGTGGAACCAGGATTGAAGCTTGGTCGAGCACCTACCATGAATATAATAATACAATAGAGAGAGGTTAGCGACATCTCTCCTGTGTGAAAGAGGCTGTAGGGACAAGAAGAAATCACCCCCTACTAGATTTAGATAACCAAAATACAAAGTTGTGTATGTCATGAATTTTCTATCGACAGAAGGAAAGGCTAAAACTGTGTCTGAAAATATCAAAATAAAAACAAAAATAGCAAAACTCGCATTATATTATTATTTATACATGTAGGTCAGGACATAAGATTATTATATATAGCAGGGGATATCCATTGTCTTTTGAGACTGAACGGAGAGGCCTCATCGCATACATTGAATGCCACTTAAATTTACGACATTTTTTTTTTTTTTTTAAAGTTTTGATGTTTATCTTTAGAAATGATACAATGATTTGTCAGGCTGGAATGTCCATTATAATAGAATCATATTTGAAAATGAGAATTTGATTGATATTTGGCACATATTTTCCACAAATTAATCAAATATCAAGAAATTTTTGGCACTGAGATTAATGTTCATTGTCTGAACATTTTTTTTTTTTTCAATTATTTATTTTTACTTTTATTTTTTGTGTGGGGTTGGGTTTTGTTATCCTCATTCCCACACCCTGTTTAAGAGAAAATTATAATGAAGTTGCTATTTGGATTTTTTATTATTTTTTTTTATTTTGATATGTGGCTATTCATTTCCTAAAGCTGATTAGTAATTTTTATTTTATTTTTTTTAGTTTATTATTTATTTATTTTTAATTTTTTTTTTTTTTTTTTTTTTTTTACCCTCACCGATGCTGACATTAATAAAATCTACAAAAATAATTTTCAGGAAGAACATTATGACAAAGAATGATCCAGATAAAATTTCTTTTCCTTTTTCTTCCCAATAGAAAAAAGGGGTTTTGGTGAGGATGGGCGAGGGAGGTGTCTAAAACGTTTCTTAATTCATTATTTGGGGGGGGGGGGTATTATCGATTAAGCAGCAAATTTTCAGATTAAATTAAACCAAGTAGAGAGATAATTTTATTTATTTATTTACTAAGGAGTCATCACTTATCAAGGGCAAAAACCACTCAAGGATGATGGTTAATGAAATGAATGGATTAGTGACAGTTAAATGACAATGAAATATTATTAGAGGATGGAAAACGACGAATGGAATAAACTGAATCCTCATCTCAAAATGAAAAATTCAACTTTTTTTTTATTAAATTATAATCATTTTTTTTAATTATAATTTTTTAATTAAATTATCTTTTTTTTAAGATTTAATTATAATCTTTTTTATTAAATTATTTTTTTTAATTAAATTATAATTTTTTTTTTTTCTAATTAAAGTGTCATCATTTATCAAGACCAAACCATTAAGGGATAAATTGGGTGGATGGATTAACTAAGAAATCAATTAAGAACGTTTATAAACAAAATATATTTTTAATAAACTGAAAATACGATGTTTAATCAATTATATTTCAATGAATTTGTTTGTACTTCTACTGAACAAAACTCACTGACATGATTGTCCCAGATTGCGATTTAAGGGAATAGATCAGAAATATCAGATTTATGAAGCAAAATAAAAAAAATTACAAAAGAATATTACAATAATTCAAAATTACAATTTTCCATTTTACTTTGGCATAGAGTCCTGTTGATTTTGGAAAATGGAGTCTAATGGTCTAGGAAACTTTACATTACACTTAGTTGGCTCCTTTTACCACAATATCATCGCATTCACACAGCGGAGTTGAATCTACTTAAATGATCCCTAATCGTTTTAATTTGACAAATGTGTGTACAGAATTTGTTTGTTTGCTTTTTTAGCTGTCACCAAACAATTATCACCAATATTAAATGAAACCGTGTTTATTCAGATTGGCATTTTTGGCGGAAATTAAAATCTAAAGAAAATACAGAAAATTCTGTATGATGTATATGCCAGTCACAGAATGAAGACGAAATATTCCAAAAATCATGTGATTTGATCAAGTAGTTTTTTTTTTCTTTTTTATTCAAGAAAATCAAATTTTATTCCGTGTCAATATGAGCCGGGGGGGGGGGGAGAAGAAGCAGCGTCCGTGAAAGAATCAAGGGCAGAAAACCGACTTTCATTTCAATTTTTTTTTTTTTTTTTTTTTTTTGATAATGTCAGAAAGAAAACCCAAAACGTAAGATTTAAAACCAAACAATAATTTATTGACATAATGTGTATTGTTTCTCATTTTTTTTTTTTTTTTTTTACTTTTCAGAACATTAAATTTTCAAACAATGAAAACATTATGGCAGACTTGCCGTTTAGTTGTACAAATATCCTCAAACCAGGTAATCACTAAAAGAGACTCTTAAAGGTCGACACCGGTATCTAGCAGAAGCTTTTTTTTTTTTTACATGTTTCACAAAATTTAAATGGGTAAAATATAATCACATGATTATTGAAAATGTAATCATGTGATTAAATTTAATTAAAATTAACCACATTGTTTCACAAATTAAAAAAATAATGCAAGATGAAGTTTTAAAATGATTAAATGTATTTTATTTTATAATTTAAAATTAAAAACATTGACCACTAAAAGCGAAATTCTGAGTGCTTATGTATTTTTGGTGCCATGTTGAAATGATAACGTTATCATTTTTAAAACCATTCTTAATGAGAAGGCGAGGGTGTTTCGTAACTATTCTGTGCTTTCACATTACAATAAAAAAAAGAAAAGAATCGTGAAAATTAAATTTAAACTAAAAAAATCTATATAAAAATATCATGGTACCATCTGCCATCTTATGCATCCAAGAACAATATCTACTGTAAAATTAAACCCAAATTTGGTGTTTATGCATTTTTGGTACCATGCTATTTTTAAATATTTTTTTTCAGGTTAAATTAAAGTTTTGCGAATAGTTACATAACACCCTTTCAAAATAATATTATTATTTTTTAGCACATTACCAAACAACACATAAGTACCCAAAATTTTATTTTTATTGTTCAATGTTTTTAATGTTAAATTATAAAATAAAATATATTTAATCATTTTAAAACTTCATCTTACATTATTTGTTAAACAATGTGATTAATTTATAAGTTTAATAGCATGATCGATCACATTTTAAATAATTATGTGATTATATTTTACGCATTTAAAGTTTGTGAAACATGTAAAAAAAAAAAAAAAAATGAAAAAAAAAAAAAATGAAGCTTCTGCAAGATACCGGTGTTGACCTTTAAGAGTCCCTTTTAGTGGTTTGAGGATATTTGTACAACTAAACGGCAAATCTGCCAACATTATTTTAGAAGGGTCATTTTATATGAATTAAAAAATAAAATTTGAAGCCTTCAACAATCAGTAGGGATGTGACAACAGCATATTCTTTTTATTGTTTTGACTCAAGTATATATCCATTGATATCTTATGTTTTTATATAAGGTGATGTGGTTCTCGGTTGATTAACTGTGTTGGATATATACTCAAGAATCAAAACAAAAAGAATATGCTGTTGTCACAGCCCTACTAATCAATAAAAAAAAAAAAATAGCAAATTTGTTTTTTCAAAAAAAAAATAAATAAAAAAATAACTTGATTAATGCTTGTGATTTTTGGAATATGCTATCTTCTTCTGTGACAAGTAGGTCATGGTAAAAGTTTTGCTTCGTTTTTGTTTATCACCATAAGTGCTAATCTGAATAAGCACCAATGAAACTATTTTTTTCATTTTTTTCCTGACATTAGGTTAGGATTAATTACCCCCACTCCCATATTAAGTTAATAATTTTATTAAAATCGGTAAGTGAATAAGTTTTATTTTTCTTCTTTTGGAAGTTTTTTCCGGGGCTTATACAGTATGGAACATAAGTGAAAAGCTATCTAAATTAAGCAAAGCTCTTTGGCATATCAGGCAAAAATAAGTATCTTGATGCTTGCTAAGAAAGAGTCAACAGATCGATTTTTTTTTTTTTTTAAATATATGGAGTTAACTACATATTAAAAAAATTCGATCTGTCAACTATCTTAACGAGCATCAACCATTGATAAGAGCAAATATCCAACAAATCAAAGGGAGGTAAGTCAACATGATTTAATCACCTAATAATGAACGGCAGATCGGTAAAATATGAAAACTGATTTTTATCTTTTATTGAAATTCTACTCAATTTTTGGTGAGGATATTTAGCTTTGCCTGATACTTATGTATATCAAAGCGTTTTAAGTTTTCATCCGTGCCCCATAGTGTATACGCACCGATTTTTTTTTCAACTTTATTAACTTCTTTCTTCTTTGAGAAACAAAAATTATTTTAACAGTGAAGTTCATTTTGTTTTTGCATTCACATGTTTTGTGTCACTTACTTTTTTTTCATTTTTTTTTTTTTCATTTTTTTTTTTTACATTTTTTAAGCTTTCAAATCGTAAAGCTCAGTCATTTGTAGTCTGTTCAGTAATTTGTAATTGGAAACATTCGTGTTAAAATATATATATTTTTTTTTAATTTGTCACTGCTTATCAAGGCCTAAAGGCCAATCGAGGATAAACATTAACAAGTGTCTAGTGAGACAACACCATGATAATCAGTAATGGTAGAATTTGGGCATGGGTTCGATTATTTAATGTAACGTATGTAACGTAGTTACATTTTAACAAACTCACCACGTTTCACGCAGAGAGTCACAAAGGCAAAAAAAAAAAATCGACTCAACAATTTATTCTTAGTTGAAATAAAAGGTATTTATTCATGGTACTTACCAAAATAAAGCATTGCATCTTGTTTTAAAAGACTTTCAGTTTGCAATGTAGTTTACAAAACTCTGCCGAGTTGGACACGGGCTTTTTCTCTTATCACGCCGACATGTCGGCTGTACTCCAGTCGCTGCCAAGCAAGGTTTCTTAAATCTCTCCTTTTCAGGCGTACAGTTGTTCGGACATTTTTTATTCAAAGTTTGGATTGAACCTTGTTTTAAAAGTTCCTCGCACACTGACTCGAGCTTCCAAGTCACCCACGTAGCATGCATTCACATCACACCAGCGCGGTCTTGCTAGTCACTTGCCATGTGGTGCTTTTTTCTTTCTGCTTTTTTTTTTCTTCTCTTCCTCCTGCCACGGTTTGGTCATTTGCATATGTGAAATGCTGTTGCTGCATGTTTTAGCAACTGTTACATTAAGAGGACAGCTGAAAATTAACTTGTTTAGACTTGAAAACGATCATGTTATAGTATAGGAAGCAGCCTTGCAGTATCATGTTACAGACGAATACAGAGTGCCTTCAATAAGTTTCCAGGATTTTTTTGTACAGGCATTTAAAATTATTGTAGACTCTTGAAAATTCAGTATTGTATTGCTATGCATCTTATGAGATGACTGATCAATTTTTATGATTTCACGTTCAAATGAACAGCTACAGTAGGAATTGGAATACACCCTACTAAAGCTTGACCGTCAAAGCTGGTTAATTTCAAAATTGCAATCTGGACGCGAGGACACTTTAGAAGAACGATATGCAATAAAATTCTGTTTTTTAAACTTGAAAAAAAAATGCTACAGAAACATATGGAATGCTTCAGGGCTTTTGGACCGGCTTGCATAATTGAGCATCAGTTTGTGAGTGGCATAAGAGATTCAAGGAAGGCAGGGAGTCTATGAGGGATGATGAGAGGGGTGGGAGGAGTAAGGAAGTCAAAACACTAGAGTTGATTGGTGAAATAAAGAATTTCATGGATAAGGAGCGTCGCGTGTCTATAGAAACAATAAGTGCAAAGTTTGATACCATTGTGGGAACTGTACACACAAAAATTATTTGTAAGGAACTGAAGATGCGGAAGATTTGCGTAAAGTTTGTCCCAATAGTGCTCCACCCTTGTCACAGACTATTTGATCAAGATGAGCATCAAGACAGTTCCTCGCCCTCCTGATAATCCAGACTTTGCTCCCTGTGACTTTTAGTTATTCCCTAAGCTCAAGGAAAACCTTAGTGGCTGTCGTTATGAGACAACTGAGTAGATGAAAGAGCCCGTGATGAGGCTGTGACAAGGGCCATTGATATGCTCACACAAGAAGACTTTAATGGGGCCTTCCAGACGTTGTTGGAATGGTACAACAAGTGTATTGTAGCCAGAGGAGATTACTTTGAAGAGGACTAGAGTTTCATGTGTGTGTACCATCAATAAAAGTGCCCATACGAAAAAAAAAAGTCTGGAAACTTATTGAAGGCACCTCATACTTCTAAGGAAGAAACTTTGCTCAGGGAATTTTCATTTAGTTTTTTGGCAGATACGTCCTGATTTTTTAAAAATAATTCCATAGACATACGAGTGAAGGCGTTGTCATGTACGTCTGCTATTTTATTTGTTTATCTATTTATTTATTTTTTTAAACTGGCAGAATTTTTAACAATTCCATTGAGCCGTCATGGTATTATTATTCATGTCATAGTTGAGTGATTTTAACGAAATTCAAACTCTTCAGCCTAAAAGCAATTTAAAAGCACACAAAGCTTGTCAATCACACAGAATTGATATTTCGTATTTCTTTTTAGTTCTGAAAAACAATCTTATAATCCTGATAAAATTATCTTTTTTTTGTGTGTGTTGTTGTTATTATTTAAATCGAAATTTATATCTTTCATTGATTTGAATATCTGAAAAATTTGTCGTCCTAAAAATTTTGAGATGAGGATAGATAATTTGGATTATTCAGACTACTGTTCTCATCTTGAGCATGATTCTCACCACCTTCCAGCAAGATGTTTGTTCACATTACATTTTATTTTCTGTATGCTGGTACTGCTGGGGAAAATGGGAGCAGGGAAGAAATTCTAAAGGCAAGCAATCCGAGAAAAGAAGCTCTTAGAGCAAAACATCTTTTAGCATCTAGTGACTTCTCGACGCGATGATATTTTGCTGCAAGTTTTGTGGGTTGAGTCTATATTTATCTTTCACACTCTCTAGTTAGTGATTTTATCTTTGCTCTAAGCATTTAACAACTGTTCTTACACTATTTTCACAACGTTTCAGCCGATGTAACCTCCAACCTTCTTTTCCTCCTTTGTGGTACGGGTTCGAGCCTGCCTGCCTACTACCACTTTTTTTCTTTTTTGCTCAACACACACCTCCAAACACCCAGGTAACGCCAGGCACCCATGCTAGAACTGATAAAGCATAATGTAGAATTCAGTTCTAAATGACACTAAGTAAGCATTATTCATTTTATGATTTTTTTTTTTTTTTTAACTACATTTTCACCTCAAACAAGGCAGTGCTGCTTTGATGTAGAGGGCTACTATCTGGGATATAATTTGCAAGGATACTAAGCAGGGAGTTCAGCAGTAAGATGTCTGTTTATATTCTTAGAACTGCACGCCTGTGGAACTGTCTTCCGTTTGCCTGCTTTCCAACTGACTACAACATGGTTGTCTTCAAGTCCAACGTAAACAAGTTCTTGATGAGCTGTTCCACTTAAGTTAACAAATTTACCGAATTTCCATTACTAACGATTACTATATTGTCCAATTGACTACTGTACACTCTTTAACCCTTATCCTCGAGTGGCCTCTGGGCCTTGATAAGTGGTTATGCCTATGTAAAAAAGACAGGAACCCGGAAGAGAATTCCAAAGTCTAGCAGTCCAAGAGAAGAAACTATTAGAGTAGAAGACTTTCTAGCATCTGGAGATTTCTACTGTGTAGGGGTGAGATTTTGGTGCTTGTCAGGTTTGTTGGGGGGGGATATTTACATAGAGGGGGTACAGTTCAGGGTTTGTAGGAGGACCTACGATTAAAATACTTGTAAAACAGGCAAAGGTATGCAATGTTTCTTCGATGGGACAGAGGTTGAAGCCTAACTGACAGTGCAAGACCTATTAGGTTGGCGACTCTTTTTTGAACCCTGTCCAAGAGTGAGAGACTAGCAGCAAATTGTTATCATTTGTAATATCGAGGTTGGAATGTATTAAACAAGGCCACACCATCAGATTTGATATTTATACAATATGCAAGCATTTTTACAAATTTTTTAAATGAATAAATTCAAAAATTCTTTTCATTTATCACGACTAGATTACCACATAAATGATTCACTGTTATCTAAATCAATACAACAGTCTTTTGAAATACTGTAGAAAACAAATAGTCAAACACAGTTACTTGTATACATAATTTACAACACCATTATTTTTTTTTTAACTTTATAATAAATTAATATTTGCATTTATTTTGTTCATATTTTCCTAGATATATGCAGTCATTTTGTCAGCATTAACAGCAATTAATTAAAGTGATATAATAAGAGTTAATTACCAAAAACACTTTCTCCAAATATGTCTATTAGTTTTAAAGGGAGATAATTGAAGTGAAAATCCATTAGTTTTTAAAATTTACAATCTATAATATATTTCTCTTCGTCTGTCTGTTCCACTTTTTCTTGGAAACTAATGAGTCGATATGACTGAAAATTTGTATGGACTTTTGTTATAATCCAGTGCAACAAACTAATTATTATGGTATCTGTTTAATGTATAATTAGGGATTACTAGGAATTAGCCATCAAATCAGGTTCCTAGGAAGGCTAGGAGGCCGAGTGGGATCCCCAGGAAGGCTAGGAGGCCGAGTGGGATCCCCAGGAAGGCTAGGAGGCCGAGTGGGATCCCCAGGAAGGCTAGGAGGCCGAGTGGGATCCCCAGGAAGGCTAGGAGGCCGAGTGGGATCCCCAGGAAGGCTAGAAGGCCGAGTGGGATCCTCAGGAAGGCTAGGAGGCCGAGTGGGATCCCCAGGAAGGCTAGGAGGCCGAGTGGGATCCCCAGGAAGGCTAGGAGGCCGAGTGGGATCCCCAGGAAGGCTAGGAGGCCGAGTGGGATCCCCAGGAAGGCTAGGAGGCCGAGTGGGATCCCCAAGAAGGCTAGGAGCCCGGGTCAGATCCCCAAGAAGGCTAGGAGCCCGGGTCAGATCCCCAAGAAGGCTAGGAGCCCGGGTCAGATCCCTAAGAAGGCTAGAAATCCGATTTCTAAGAATGGTAGGTTTGGTTTTCTTTTACAGCATATCAATGCTTTTCAGGTTATTTAATGCCGAATCCAGTTATTTTTTTTAAATAGTATCCATGTTGCATCCAGTTATTTTGTAGAAGGTTTTTATTCTTCAAACTCTTTGCATCTTCAATCGCTTGTTTGTAGTGTTTGGTTTTGTTGGTTTATAGTGGATTTTATCGTTTCTGTTTCCTACCCTGCAGAACATAAAGGAGTTTTGAAATGAGAGAGGGAAAAGGGTTACAGTATTAATGTTTGGTACATTTTAAGTTAGGAAACCAGTCAGGAAGAGGGGAGGTAGAAAGAGAAAGGTGAAATGGGAAGAAAGAAAAGGAGGAAACGGTGGGTTGTTGTTTTTGCTCTCAGTTTTGAAGAACATAATTTTTACAAAAGGAATTAGAAAAACAAAAAGCATCAATGTTAGGTGCATTTCGTCTTAGGAAGCCAATATCTTCAGGAAGCCTGATCTGGTAGCACTAGAAGAATGCAAGGAGTCAGAGTTGGATTCCTAACAATACTATGAGTTTGAGCAGGATTTGTAGTATTCAAAGAAACAACAGACAGTCAGAATAATGAAAACGTTAAAAGAAAGAATGGGACTGTATTGTATATTGTTTTTTTGGTTTTTTTATTCTAATTGTTAGAATTTTTGGAATCCTAGTAATCAGAGTTGAATATTATATCATCCAACTCTGCAACGGAGATAGGAAGTCAAATTTTTTCCATCCTGTTCTCTTCCTTGAGAAAAAAAAAAAAAGTCAAACCAAACATGGAGTAAGTAATTTTGTAAAGATAATAATTTATATTTATTTTGCAAGAAATAAGTTTTATTTTTTTGCTTGTTTTTAATGTTGCCGGTTAAAAAGTTTCGCTTGCTTGGAGAAAAAGAACATGTGCCCACTTCCAGATTGGATATATATGTCAAAACATTTACCCAAACGATTTATTTCAACTGAAGTGAGCCAGAAATTTTTAAATGAGCAAGATAGTTGGAATACTGATTTTAAATATATATATATATATATATATATATATATATATATATATATATATATATATATATATATATATATAAGCCTGAAGAATCCTAGAGTGGATGAAACGGGAAATATTCAGTTTAGCTTAATCGTCATATACATTTTATAACTTATATATATATATATATATATATATATATAGAAAGAGAGAGAGAGAGAAAGAGAGAGAGAAGGAGAGGGAGAGAGAGTAAAAAGATTATAAATTTATAATTATAAATCAATTTCAAAAAGAAAAACAAACAAAATCAAATGTTTTTCCTTTTGAAACCGATTCATAATTTACAATTATTAATCTTTTTACACAATATAGCTCTAGGATACGTATACCTATTGAGCTTATTATATATCTACAGGACAATGGGCACTGTTTCTTTTAAAAGTGTTAATACATTTAGTAATACATTAAAATAAATTCTGCTCTTTAGACTCCAGGTCTAACTCCTCCTTTAAAATAATATATATATATATATACACTTGTGCCCGATATTATTCATACCCCTCGGATCTTTGAGATTTCTATAAGAATATTGCTCAAACCAGAAGATAGACAATATTAAAGGGATTTCAAACAATAAATCAAGCATAAGCATTTAATTTAAACTCAACAAATAAATAAATTATGCAAGTTTGAAGCATTATACTAAGAAAAACAATAATGGCACTAGTTCAAAATTATTCATACCTCTCTTACTAATAGTCAATAGCATGCCCTTTATTCTTAATAACTGCCTGTAACCGTTTTGGATATTTATCAACAAGGTTTTTACAAGCATCAACACTGATTTTTGACCATTCTTCAATGCAGTAGTTCTCTTAATCCCTCAAATTTCTAGGTTTCCGCTTTTTAACCTCAGTTTTCAATATGTGCCAGAGGTTTTCGATAGGTTTCAGGTCAGGACTCTGGCTAGGCCATTCCAAAACATTAATGTGATTATCCTCAAACCATTTCTTGACTATTTTGGCAGTATGTTTTGGATCATTATCCTGTTGAAGGACCCAGTTTGGTCCTAAATGGAGCTTCTCCGCATCCTGTCTAATGTTTTTCTGGAGTATCTCCAAATATTGCTCCTTCTTCATGGTTCCATCTATCTTGACCAAACTACCTGGACCACTAGCCGAAAAGGAGCCCCAAAACATTAGGCTACCACCACCATGTTTCACCGTGGGTATGGTGTTCTTTGGGTTGTAAGCTTCTCCTTTCTTCCTCCAAACGTAAGAAGCATCCATATGGCCAAACAATTCAATTTTTGTATCGTCAGTCCACAAAATACTTGAGAAAACGGACTCTGGAGAATTCACATGGGTCCTAGCAAACTTTAGACGTGCTGCAAGGCGTTTTCCGGTGTGCAATGGAGTCCTTCTTGGTCTTCTTCCTTTCAGACCATTTTAATGCAGAGTCCTTTGCAATGTTTGCCTTGATATTTTTATGCCAGAAGACTCCAGATTTTCTAAAATGTCCTTAGTAGTGGTGGTTGGATTTGCATTAACACTTCTTACAATATTCCTGGTGGCTCTAGCAGACAGTTTCCTTTTCCTTCCTCTACCAATCAAGTTGTTTGTTGTGTGATGGCTCTGGAATTTTTTGATGATGCTCTGTACTGTTGCTGTAGGGACCTCAAATTTCTTGGAAATTGACTTGTAACCTAAACCATCCTTATGTGAATTCACAATTTTAGTCCTAAGATCATTACTAAGCTCTTTTTTCTGCCCCATTCTAATAATTTTTATTCTTTTATTGGTTTTCAGTTGATATCATTTTAATTTCTGAAAAACGCAAAAACGAAATGAAATTAATCAAAGGTTGTATAAAAGCATTCAAAATAAAAATCAAACAGGAAACAAACAGTCAGAAACTCGATTAATACTGAAAAAATAAGGGGGTATGATTATTTTTGAACATTGCAGATTTTATAAATAGCTGTATATATCTTTTATTACAAGTATCCCGAGATTTTAAAATGACGAAAATGATCAGAAGAGGTTTATTAAGAATATGTATCAATATGGACGTAAACAATAAATTCTTACAAAGTTACACCTAATAAACTCAATTTTCAAGAGGGGGTATGAATAATATCGGGCACAAGTGTATATATATATATATAGATATATATATGCTTAAAAATTAAAAATGGCGGCATAAGATGGTGTCTCTGTGTGTTTTGAATATTTTTTTTTAATGAAAAGTACCTATAAACACTGCAATAAGTGTTTCTTTATTCTTATGTTTTTTTTTTTTGGCGAACTTTTCATATCTGCATTTCTTTATATCAACATTTTTTATTCATGAAATCCTTTCTCATTCCAAGATTGAAAAAAAAAAAAAAAAAAAAACTTTCCAACTGTTTTCTGAGAAAAACACATTTGTCTCCGATGAGTTGTTTAGTGGGATTCTTCTATTGAATGAAACACGTGTATGATGTATTTCATAAAAATATGAATAAAATATTTCTGGTTTGAGAAATGTGTGTGTGTGTGTGTGTGTGTGTGTGTGTGTGTGTGTGTGTGTGTGTGTCTGCGTGTGTGTGTGTGTGTGTGTGTGTGTGTGCGTGTGCATAAATCAACAAATGCAAGCTTTTTTCATTTATTACTCTTACTAGCAGATTGATTTCAGAGTATCAACGGAGATGGGAGTAATATAAAGCGTGTTGCGAGCTTTAACGACAAACGCATCAAAAGAGGCCGACAAAAGTGCATAAAGAATGGTGGTGACTATGTAGAAAATAAATTTTAGAGCACACAAGTTTGCTTGTAGGTCTTCACCGTTTTAGTTTTTCAGTTAAAAAATAGGTCTTATTTTTGAAACAACCCTCATATATATATAGTCTTTGAAGCTTTAAAACTATACAAAAAAAATATTTTTTATCATCCGTTAGAAAACCATTTAGTCAGTAAGTCATTTAATCACCTGCAAGCACTGCATCAACTCGCTCTCGAATTTACTATAATACCAATAATTTATTTTTCAAGGGATCATCAGTTGTTTACCATGAAACACTGTTTCGAGGATTTAATATATATATATATATATATATATAAAATAAAGCTGAACGTCTGTGTGTATGTCTGGTCACAAATAGGCTCCTATATGGTTGACTATTATAGAAAACTGATCACATATAATGATAGAAGATGTATCGAGACACAGGAATGGGTATGTTTGATCTGGCATAATAATTCATTAAAATTGTGGGGTCTGCGTACGCGCCTGGTCGACAAAGTATGGATATAAAAAATTAAAAAAAAAAAAACGTTTACAAGTGTTTTTGATATAGATGTACATAATAATACTTTGATAAGTATGTTTTAACTTAAATAGGGATGGTATAATTCGCGCCTGGCCTCCATAGAATGGAAACAGGCACAAACTTTAATAAATACTTTTCATATCTATCTGCGTAAGTATACTTTGATAATTATGTTTCAGTTTTAAGAAATATGATATAATAAAATTATGGGGTGTTCGTTTGCGCCTGACCTCCATAGAATGGAAAATATGTCACAAAGTTTAACAAGGTTTTTTTAATATAGATCCACAGAATATTGTGATAAGTGTTTCAGTGTGAACAGGTATGGTATAATAAATTATGGGGTTTATCTATTTTATTTTTACTTTCATCATATTTTGCTTTGGTTTTGATACCCCCAAATTCGAAACTATCTCTTTACAACCCTTCCTTTTTATAACCTATCATACTTTCATAAATTAGAGTCCATTTTCTGTAGGCTGTTTTTGAACCCAGTCAACGACAGGTTCTTTTGCTAATATATATATATATATATATATATATATATATATATATATATATATATACACACACACACACACTAGCAAAGAGATTCGATTGAATGAGGATCAACAAATGCCCAACCCCACCCATACTTTTATTGTCAGCGAAATCTGTGAAATCACCCATGTTTTAATTAAATCAATTATTTGTCTGCTCTACTAAGGGAGCCTCTTTTACATGCCTCTCTGCAGTGACTTAGTCCACAATGCATTGCAGTTTACATTGCACTGTAAAGAATCTACTGTTGATCTTATAAAATTATCTGTAAATAATGGTTTCGCTTACAGTTTAAAAGTCAAGTATCATGGTTCAATTGTGCTCTTAACAGGAACATTCTTTTCAAACATGACCCTGTCTTATCAATGAATCTACTGTTGATTTTATAGGCTGGGCTTTTCTGCTTGTGCGATGATAAAACTTCTTAAATGCACTTTTGATGTTAAGCCGTATAAAAGTATTAACTTTGGAACACCCTCAGGCACATCAAGTGTCTTCATGTGAAATTTAAAAACATTGGCCCAGACATTTCCGAGTCAATAGGGAACAAACACACACACACACACACACACAAAATTCCTTTTATATAATAGAGATATTATCATCAAAATAGCTTACTGTTATTTAAACCAATAATACAACATACTACTTCGAAATACTGTAGATTTAATACAGGCAACTGGCTCTAAGACAGCTATCTGAATATCTAATTTGCATAACTATGTTTTGAAACAGTTCATAATAAATTAATGCTTGATGTTATTCCTTTATAATTTTATTGTTCTATTTCTCCTATGCAATAGTTTTGTTGATATTAACAATAATCAAATAAAATAACTTACTAAAATACTGATAAATTACGAAATCCCTTTTTTTTAAAATACAAGAATTAATTGGCCCTACAGGCTTGTTATCATTTGCAGGCAAAGAGTCACTTCAAATAATTATTTTTAATGTCAATATGTAGTTAAAGCAAAACAGCTTGTTAGGGACTATTAAAATAATTTCTAACACTACTACTCTTCAACTTGTTCACGGCAACGAGCCAGAAATATACCATAATATTTTTACGCATAAATATTTATTGTACATCTCCAACTTTATATAAAATAGTAGGCTGGACTAGTAGGTACGTAATGATATAATACGTCCATGATAACATACACATTATGATATACGTAATAGAAAAAAAATCACGAATTGGTTTTGTTAATCATTTCCTAAATTTTCTCTGAGATATCTTGTATCAGGGAGGGGGACACGAGATTTCGAAAAGAAAGTATTTGTTACAAAATGGATCAATAATGTGCTTTTCTAAATTGGCTGCATCGTTCTGACATACATATGAGCTGCTACCGGAATTCTATAGTTCTGGTAGTGAAGGGTGACAGAGTTTTTATTTTTTCTTTCGTCAGTTTTCACTCAGAACATCCACTTTAATAAAAAAAAAAAAAAAAATGATTTAAAATGAAACATTTCTTCAGAAACGCTATCGTTTAGGCTGGATTGTGCCATGCCAAATGAATCGGGCCAGAACTACATAAATAATGCATCATGCAGAATCACTGGAACAAAATTTCTGGCATGGCATCTTCCAACATCTGAAGGTATGATAATGTAATAACACAAAAATACAAACAGAAAACCGACAGGAGAAACCGCCTATCTAGTCATAGACAACAAAGATTGAAATCAAGATGTAGTTTCATGACTGAAGAAAGCCTGGACATTGCACGGTTGCAGAACTATCTCATAGAATGACTAGAATGAACACTTGAACGAAGCTATTCAAGAACCCAGAAAACATCCAAGAAAGAATTGGGTGACCCTGAATCAATCAAAAACAAAGCTTGGAAGGATAGCCAGCAACCTCCACAGGTGGAAACCAGCAATAATAAACAACTGCCCTCGTGGAAATCTCAAACAGACAATGGGACATATCCTAAGTGACCGCAGTGATAGACCAACATGTACTGACCAAGATTTTATGAACTGTAACCTTGATACCCAATGATAAGGTCCAAAACAAAACTGACTTTCAAGTAAAAATTTTGTCTTGGCCATTTTGGATTCTCAACAGTTCGTACAACTCTTGCCTCGTAATTAGATGGTTCTAGGTCTGCACCTCCATGCAGCCACTGTTTCGTGGCAGCATGCCCACTTATCCCTCAGTCTCTTTTCACTATCACCGCAATATATTCAATTTATAAAGCCTTCAACTATCTCAGTTCGACGTTTACTGATGACATCCTCGGTAAAGTGCGTGCATCAATGCAACATGGCGCACATGCGCACCACCATGAGATTACTCTGCAACTGCAAGATGCGCAATCATCCAAAGTCAAAGATCTAGTCTTTGTTTTTCTTCAGAGGAAATATCTAGAAATATAAAAGTATAGAACAGCTGTAAAAACCGCTACGTAGCATAAAAACCTGAACTTTGAAAGTTCCATTGTTAAAAAAAAAAAAAAAAAGAGTTGATTGCCTACATTGGACTGTCTTCAACCTCCGTTTATATTTGCTCCCCACCCCCCTGGAAAAAAAAATTATAGCCCTTCTTTGCATTTTCAGAAATAACCCTCAAAAACAACTAAAACGAAAATGGATATTCTTAAAATACATCCTTTTAATCGATAAGATAAGCATTAATTTTTAAATTAGGAAGGAATTACAAAATACTATGGTGGGATCTGCACTAACTCCAAACAAAAGGCAAAGATGACATTTCATTATTTTATTTATTATTGTCGTAAGATCGAAATGTTGGAAACCTCTCCTAGTTTCTTATACATATCGTTTATTTCATTAAAAGGTGATGGCATATAGATATTCAGCATATAAAGGATAACATACAGATTCAGGACCACTTCCATTGTCTTCCTCAAAAAATTGTATGCATATCATATAAATTTAACTAAAATAGGATATATTTGAAGTTTTAAGACATTATGTTCTGAGGAGTACACCTAGAGATTCGGGAACACTTTCGATATCTTACCCCAGTAAATTTTACATAAAAATACATTTTTAGATTTTATGTAGATTCTAACCTTTTTTTTTTCTATAAAGAAGATGCAAGAACAGAGCATTACGTTGCAAGTGATTTTTCAAAGTGGAAACTAGGCATAAAACATTTATATTTTGACAACTGCGTTTTTTTTTCACCGACAATCTTTCAAAGCTCATTACGGACTGAAAAATGTCTCTTCAAACTTTATTTCTTTTTAAGTCAAATTATTTAAACAAGATTTAATCGAACAATCAAAGACTTTTATTTTAATGAAGACTTTCTTAAAAAAACACCTGAAGAAATTCGAATGTTTATACCTTCAAGTCTCAACATAAAATTTGGAGCATATTTAGAATTGCACTTATGTAAAAAAAAAAATAAATAAATAAATAAAAATAAAAAATAAAGCAGAAAATTTTTTATGATGTATGTACTCGTCACAGAACAAAGATGTCATATTCCGAAAATCACGGTTTGACTAGTAACTTTTTTACTTGGCTAGTAAAGGAAAATATTTAGTTGTCAAAGGTCAGCTAAAGATAAATTTGTCTGTAGAGCCTTGAAAAATTACACATACATTATGTTATATATATATATATATATATATATTAAATTTATTTATACAAACATTGACGGCTACATATGTGCATACATTTTTCTGTAATTACCCATGCTGGGGAGATTATGTCTTCAGGCCACGAATTACCCTCGAAAACCCTATATATATATATATATATATATATATATATATATATATATATATATGTATATTAGTTATTATTGGCAATGACTGACAGCTCAGTTAATACAGCGTTTGACTGCTGATAATGCACCAGAGTTTCCCCAAGGTAGCTCTAAATTCCCTATTTTTCCCACACTCTCCTCCCAAGACATTCACCAGAATAGATTAGATGCCATAAGGGAATCGGCAACCTATCAAGAAATGACAGATTGTCTGGAGGATAATGAGACTGAATTTGGTAGCTAGTATTCAGTTGAGTTAGAAGTAAATAGAGATCAAAAGTCAGAGATTTAATATACCAGCAGGCTGGGATATTTTATTGTGCTTAAATAGGAAGTCTTTTCTTTATGTTCTTATTGGCTGCTAGTCCACTATTATAGGCATGCCTGGTGTTGTTAGGAAAACAAAAACATGGCCGGTAGGAGGGTTTAGTCACATACTATTTAAGATGCACCAAATATTCTAAGTATAGATTTTCCTGAAAGTTGACAATATTTTGGATTTTTAGAAGCATAAAACTTAATCATCTTTATCTTTAAAATTCAAACATGAAAATAAAATCTCATAGCTTAAAGGGAAATAACTCGTAAGTTAAATGAAAACTTATGTTTTTAAACATAGCTATTGTTGGTTATAATAATAATTAAAAACTAGCAGGACCTGTGGAAATTCCACAAGGGACTCATTCATATGTAATATATTGATGTTGGCATTCTGTAGGTGTTCAGTGTAAATCAAGACGTCCTGATATTATTGTAGCTTTTTTATTAAAACTGCAAAAGTATTTATCTAAGCTAGCACGAACGCCCAACAAAGTTTGATCGTAAAGTACGCTTAAATATGACATTTTAATTCTTGCAGCTTTCGTATATATTATTATAGAGTTAATGTTCTATCGATTCTTATATATTATAAAGTTGCGATTTCAAAAAATAAAATAATATATATATATCCATGACTTGGGTGTATTAGCTGGAATCGAAACCGAAATAAAAACTTATGAAAAAAAATATATGTGTATATATATATATATATATATAACTTGATTTCCTTCAGCCATAATCAAAACCAAAACTTATGAAGAATTCTGGGTAAAATTATTTATAAAAACAAAATAGATGATTTAAGTGCCATCAGCTATAGTCAAAACCAAAACTTAGGAAGAATTCTTGGTGAAATTATTTATGACAAGAAATAGAGAAACATAATAAAACGACCCGGATGTAAGCGTGACAAACAAAAGAGCGCACGCACTATCGTATTAATTTATAGATAAAGTGAACATAATTAAAAATAAATAAATCAACTTTAAATAATATTTCTAAATAGAATACTTAACATAATTCCATTACTAATTTATATTAAAAATTTAGAGAAAATTATCAAAACAGGTTATCTTTGATGTAATATACAAATGAGATAACCTTTTGAATGCTGATTCCTTTTAAATTAATAGTATATATAAAAATCATGCTGGAATAGAAGTATACACGAGTCCGTTTTCAGTATTAAAATCTATTTGTGAAGCAGTGTATCTTATGTATATATTAACCAAATTGTGAGCAAACAAACAAACAAACAGAGAGGAATACGACTTTATTCATAGATTGCTTCATTTAATATCATGTTTTTGAGATAA
Source organism: Euprymna scolopes (assembly GCF_053919585.1). Taxonomy (NCBI): domain Eukaryota; kingdom Metazoa; phylum Mollusca; class Cephalopoda; order Sepiida; family Sepiolidae; genus Euprymna; species Euprymna scolopes. The sequence continues at coordinate 6,235,507 of NC_136511.1, forward strand.
GGATTGATTATCAGTGTTATTTGCATTCTTCGGACTATTGTCTTCATTTTGATTATTATTTTCACAAATGTAACCTGACTTTCTTCAGGTATATCTTGACAAACTTTGGAACTTTTCTGCCATACTTGATAATAAGCACAAAATTTTGAATGGAACCCTTTATTTAATTCATGGGTGCTCTTATTTCGTCAGCCTTGACGAGGTAGATGTTCTAAATAATTTGCAATTCTGAGTATCATACACATCGAGGACTGAACCTTCAACCTCTAGAAGAGTTTCATTACAACTGAATTCGACCAAGTACTTTATCCGTTATGCTAGTATGAATTTTGGGAGCCGTAAACTTTTTTTTCTTAGATGTACAATTATCTAGGCCAATGGTTGCGAACTTTTTTTTTCTTAGATGTACAATTATCTAGGCCAATGGTTGCGAACTTTTTTTTTTCTTAGATGTACAATTATCTAGGCCAATGGTTGCAAACTTTTTTTTTTCTTAGATGTACAATTATCTAGACCAATGGTTGCGAACTTTTTTTTTCTTAGATGTACAATTATCTAGGCCAATGGTTGCAAACTTTTTTTTTCTTAGATGTACAATTATCTAGACCAATGGTTGCAAACTTTTTTTTTCTTAGATGTACAATTATCTAGACCAATGGTTGCAAACTTTTTTTTTCTTAGATGTACAATTATCTAGGCCAATGGTTGCAAACTTTTTTTTTTAGATGTACAATTATCTAGGCCAATGGTTGCAAACTTTTTTTTTCTTAGATGTACAATTATCTAGACCAATGGTTGCAAACTTTTTTTTTCTTAGATGTACAATTATCTAGACCAATGGTTGCGAACTTTTTTTTTTTTAGATGTACAATTATCTAGGCCAATGGTTGCAAACTTTTTTTTTCTTAGATGTACAATTATCTAGGCCAATGGTTGCGAACTTTTTTTTTCTTAGATGTACAATTATCTAGGCCAATGGTTGCAAACTTTTTTTTTTCTTAGATGTACAATTATCTAGACCAATGGTTGCAAACTTTTTTTTTCTTAGATGTACAATTATCTAGACCAATGGTTGCAAACTTTTTTTTTTTAGATGTACAATTATCTAGGCCAATGGTTGCAAACTTTTTTTTTCTTAGATGTACAATTATCTAGGCCAATGGTTGCGAACTTTTTTTTTCTTAGATGTACAATTATCTAGGCCAATGGTTGCAAACTTTTTTTTTCTTAGATGTACAATTATCTAGGCCAATGGTTGCGAACTTTTTTTTTCTTAGATGTACAATTATCTAGGCCAATGGTTGCAAACTTTTTTTTTCTTAGATGTACAATTATCTAGGCCAATGGTTGCAAACTTTTTTTTTCTTAGATGTACAATTATCTAGGCCAATGGTTGCAAACTTTTTTTTTCTTAGATGTACAATTATCTAGACCAATGGTTGCAAACTTTTTTTTTTTAGATGTACAATTATCTAGGCCAATGGTTGCAAACTTTTTTTTTCTTAGATGTACAATTATCTAGACCAATGGTTGCAAACTTTTTTTTCTTAGATGTACAATTATCTAGCCCAATGGTTGCAAACTTTTTTTTTCTTAGATGTACAATTATCTAGGCCAATGGTTGCAAACTTTTTTTTTCTTAGATGTACAATTATCTAGGCCAATGGTTGCAAACTTTTTTTTTCTTAGATGTACAATTATCTAGGCCAATGGTTGCGAACTTTTTTTTTTCTTAGATGTACAATTATCTAGGCCAATGGTTGCGAACTTTTTTTTTTTAGATGTACAATTATCTAGGCCAATGGTTGCAAACTTTTTTTTTTCTTAGATGTACAATTATCTAGGCCAATGGTTGCAAACTTTTTTTTTTCTTAGATGTACAATTATCTAGACCAATCGTTGCAAACTTTTTTTTTCTTAGATGTACAATTATCTAGACCAATGGTTGCAAACTTTTTTTTTCTTAGATGTACAATTATCTAGACCAATGGTTGCGAACTTTGTTTTTTTTTTTTTTTAGGTTGGTTTAAAAATAATGTTTTTATACATATATAGTTGAACGTCAAAAACGACATTATTTTTTGCACCAACCTAATACATATTGGCCACACTACGGAGTTCTTAAAAGTTTTGCGACACACCTATCACAAAAATAAACATTTTCTACTCATAAAGCCATTTTGCAATAAAAAAAAAAATAAATATTATATCCGGATAATGTTTATTCACATAAATCAACATATCCTGTATAGAATAATGAATGTCAGAGAGACAGTTATGCCTGGTGTTTTTTAACTACTGCTGCAATACATAGGCGAATGTGTGAGAGATACACTCTTAACTCTTCTTCAATATTTTTTAAGTCGTTCACTTTTTTTTTTTTTATTTTGTTCAGGTAAAAAAAAAAATCCCAGTTCACATCGGTACGAAGTTGAGAATTACTGCAAAATTTTGATAATACTTAGAGCTGGATACTCTTCCAGAAGAGAAATCCAAAAGGTGCCTTAGTCGTACATACTTCAATTTAAGACCACGATCATTGAAAAGGCTTGATAATTCTTTCTCTTCAACTCACTCAAAAATTCAGTGGCACTCCCCTAAATGGTGTAGTTAGCTGACGCGTAAATAACACTCAAGATGAGGAAAATCTTTTGAATAATCCCGATAATACAAATGCTTCATTCAAGTAGAAGTTTATCAAGAAGTTTGTCAAGTTAGATGTCTTACTCTGCTAAGATTCATTTTGATTTTACATTGGACAACGCCGAGTGTCTTTCTTTGTATATTTATAGATTGTGAGTCATGAACTCTGACAACTGAGATAGGATGAAAAGAATACAGTTAGAGTGATGTGATGATTTTTTTTAAGAATCCCATCATCTCTTTTTATGGCTACAAAATGAGCGGTTTGATTTTTTTTTTATACCATTGTGATTGCAAGAACCAAAGATGTATATAAATTGCCCATAGCTATCATAAAGACACAATGACGGTCCAAACTTCAGAAAGAAGTCCTTCTCATAGAACACCATAACCACATAAGGATCATCAACTCCAACGCTTTCTCTCAGTTATTAAAAATCCAACGTCTGATTGCTTTTAATCCGTCTTAATAAGAATGAAAATAAACAAAGTTTGAATGCTTTTTTTTTTTTTTTTTTTTTTTTTAGGGGTGTACGACAAATAGTTGTTGACATTACATTTGGAAATGACCATGTTGTAATCCGCAGGGAAGCAGTTCCATGGCAATGTATTACACATATGAAAAGTCCTTTGAAAGAACCTCTGTTTATGGAAATTCAGATTAGTTTTTATGTAGACGGAGGAATAAAGAAAAATACTTTGCAGGAATGGTAGGAAAACAATATTTCAAAGTATAATACAACAAATCAATTGACAGACATTGCTCCAAGCAAAGCATATTTTGTGTGAAGCATAAAGAGATACTGTAATAGGAGCAAGATTTATAGGGAGCAACCTGGATGGGCAGTCCAGTAGCTAGATGTTTGTTCACATTACATTTAAATTTTTACATGTTGGCATGGAAGCAAGGAAAGAATTCCAAAGGTAAGTAGTCTGAAGAAAGAAACCTTCCAGCATCTAAGCATCTCTACAGTGAAGAGGTGAAATTTTGCAACTATTCGGGTAGATCGCATGTATTTACATTGATTAGAGGTACAATTAAATTCATCAGCGCACATTCCATGGAAGTACTTGTAAAACAAGTACAAGGATGCAACACTGTGGAGATGCGACTGGGGTTGGCACTTGGCAGACAGTGCAGAACGTTTTGGAATTTTTTGAGATGAGGGTTGATTCAGACTGCTGTTCTTATCTGGAGTGTCCTTTTCACAACGTTTCGGACGACGTAACCTCCGAACTTTTTCAGGTGTATCTTGTGGAACTCCAAAAATCTTTCTGTTGAATTCAAGAATCTGCTCGGAATTTCAAACGGTACCTTTTATTTAATCCATGGGTGTAGCATGCTCTCATTTCGTCAGCCATAACTGGGTAGAAGTCCAAAGTAATTTGTAATTGTATTTTGAGTGTTACCAGCAGGATTGAACCTTCAACCTCTAAAAGAGTATAACTTTACAACTGAATCTTATCAAGCACTTTATCCACTGTGCTATTATTAGGGTAGTAGTTGGTGCACCAGTTCATGCACAAGTGAACGGCAGTTTTATAGGATGAGTGTACATATCTAGCTGAATACTTGATGCTTTGTCAGGGCTATCGAAGGTATTTTTTATTGTGACGCCATCACTAGACGGAGTGTCTACCATGACTTAAGAAAGCTCCATTTACCCTTGAGAGAAGGATAGACCGCACCAGTTTCTCAACCTGGTATTTTACCTCGCGGTACATACAGCGCCTTGCCTTCACAAATGGTCACTCATCTGGTACTGGCCAGGCTCAATGCTGCTTAATTTTGGCGATCTGGTGAGAACCGGTGTGTCAACATGATTGTGCCGGTGACAAGATTCGAATTACACTACAAACTCGTGTAGTGAGTTCAATCTCAGCTATGGCAGTGCTGGGGTGTATGTACAAGTCTAAAAATGCTATTTCAAACTTAAGCATGACAAATAGACCGGCAGCCAGAGCCTTGTATGAAGATAGATGGACACAGTTAAAAAGCAGCAAAATTAACGAACACATGTAGCAAATGAGAAAAGCCGAAAACACATCAATAAATCATGGCCTACCACCATTGGCACTGATCTATCTCAACACCACCATCTTTGGACACTTGATATAAAATCTCACTTGATGATTATCTTTCTTTTGCCAGATTAAATTCCAATCTATTTTAAAATAAACCATTTTCAGAGCTGTATCACGTTAACTCAATTGCGGTTCCAAGATCAGGTTACATTATTTTTGTTGTGGATTTTACTTTTTAAGTCACTAATCGTTTTTCTTTCCGGTTTTTATTTCCACAAAACAAAAACTAATTTGTGTTTCATAAAAATCTGCATTTAGAAATAATTCGTCCATAAATATTCTTCTCTTGCTGATAGATTTGTTTTTTAACTCCAGCAGATTATTGTAGGCTCGACGACATGTTGTTGACAGTTGTATCACCTCGTTCCTGTCCATCTGTAGATATATTTTTAGATGGAGACTGTTGACACAATAGATATATAAATACACAAACGCATTATTGGAGAACTACTGACATAACACACTTAAAAAGGGAATACTATGGAGAGAATATGTCTGCAGATGGAATACTGCTAACAGAATGTCTAAAGATGGAGTACTCCTGACAGAATATGCCCAAAGACGGAGTACTCCTGACAGAATATGCCCAAAGACGGATCACTACTGACAGAATATGCCCAAAGACGGATCACTACTGACAGAATATGCCCAAAGACGGATCACTACTGACAGAATATGCCCAAAGACGGATCACTACTGACAGAATATGCCCAAAGACGGATCACTACTGACAGAATATGCCCAAAGACGGATCACTACTGACAGAATATGCCCAAAGACGGATCACTACTGACAGAATATGCCCAAAGACGGATCACTACTGACAGAATATGCCCAAGGACGGATCACTACTGACAGAATATGCCCAAAGACGGATCACTACTGACAGAATATGCCCGAAGACGGATCACTACTGACAGAATATGCCCGAAGACGGATCACTACTGACAGAATATGCCCGAAGACAGATCACTACTGACAGAATATGCCCGAAGACAGATCACTACTGACAGAATATGCCCGAAGACAGATCACTACTGACAGAATATGCCCGAAGACAGATCACTACTGACAGAATATGCCCGAAGACAGATCACTACTGACAGAATATGCCCGAAGACAGATCACTACTGACAGAATATGCCCGAAGACAGATCACTACTGACAGAATATGCCCGAAGACAGATCACTACTGACAGAATATGCCCGAAGACGGATCACTACTGACAGAATATGCCCAAAGACAGATCACTACTGACAGAATATGCCCGAAGACAGATCACTACTGACAGAATATGCCCGAAGACAGATCACTACTGACAGAATATGCCCGAAGACAGATCACTACTGACAGAATATGCCCGAAGACAGATCACTACTGACAGAATATGCCCGAAGACAGATCACTACTGACAGAATATGCCCGAAGACAGATCACTACTGACAGAATATGCCCGAAGACAGATCACTACTGACAGAATATGCCCGAAGACAGATCACTACTGACAGAATATGCCCGAAGACGGATCACTACTGACAGAATATGCCCGAAGACAGATCACTACTGACAGAATATGCCCGAAGACAGATCACTACTGACAGAATATGCCCGAAGACAGATCACTACTGACAGAATATGCCCGAAGACAGATCACTACTGACAGAATATGCCCGAAGACAGATCACTACTGACAGAATATGCCCGAAGACAGATCACTACTGACAGAATATGCCCGAAGACAGATCACTACTGACAGAATATGCCCGAAGACAGATCACTACTGACAGAATATGCCCGAAGACAGATCACTACTGACAGAATATGCCCGAAGACATATCACTACTGACAGAATATGCCCGAAGACATATCACTACTGACAGAATATGCCCGAAGACAGATCACTACTGACAGAATATGCCCGAAGACAGATCACTACTGACAGAATATGCCCGAAGACAGATCACTACTGACAGAATATGCCCGAAGACAGATCACTACTGACAGAATATGCCCGAAGACATATCACTACTGACAGAATATGCCCGAAGACAGATCACTACTGACAGAATATGCCCGAAGACGGATCACTACTGACAGAATATGCCCGAAGACGGATCACTACTGACAGAATATGCCCGAAGACAGATCACTACTGACAGAATATGCCCGAAGACAGATCACTACTGACAGAATATGCCAGAAGACAGATCACTACTGACAGAATATGCCCGAAGACATATCACTACTGACAGAATATGCCCGAAGACATATCACTACTGACAGAATATGCCCGAAGACAGATCACTACTGACAGAATATGCCCGAAGACAGATCACTACTGACAGAATATGCCCGAAGACAGATCACTACTGACAGAATATGCCCAAAGATGGAGTACTGTTGACACAATATCTCCGAAGATAAGGTACTGCTATAACACTATTTAATTATATGAAGGACCCTTTAGTGATTGTCTCATCAGTACGAGCTGTGACTATCTATGGGCCTCACATTCATCTGAACTACAGAAAAAAGATTTGCAAGGTTATTTCAAAGATAATCTATCAAAACAATTTCCTGGTTATTCTTGAACTGAAAGGAATCATGATATCAAATTTTATACAGTTCCAAGAAAGGAATGTAGTAAAATTTTTTAGCATTTTGTATACAGGTGCCCTTATTAATGAATAACAATAAGAAAAAAAGACTGTTGGACTTTAGTGAATGAAACTTGGTGGGCAAGTCCGGTGATTTTAGAAAGGATTGTGAATTGTATTAATGATGCCATGGATGGCTTTTCTTTTCCACACAATAACTCGATAAAACTCATCCATTTTAACAGATTCAAAATTACATAAGAAAATGTATTTGCAGTTTGAGTTTATTTACATTTTTTTCTGTATAAGAGATGAACGGTCTAAGAAATACTGAACTGTAATTGTTAAATAAGATCATATGATAGTTAAAAAGAACATACAAGGTGCCTTCTATAAGTTTTCAGACTTTTTTAGCATAAATATTTCAAAAATATATATATATATATATATATATATATATATATATATATAATATGTGTATGTTTTTGTACATGTATATATATATATATATATATCATGGCTTGGCTTCGCAAACGAAAATTTAGGAAAGGGCTTGTCCACGTTTTCTGCAAACACGCTCGTGGCTGACAAGTCCAGTGCGAGATAAGCAGGCTCGCCCACAATAGCTCCAAGTTAGTGCTCCTTTCTTCTGCATCTTCCATCGTCAAGACAAGTCTGCCAAGTTTTCTCAAAATGTTCTAAATAGAAACATTCATTAGGAATGCATCACTGTCTTATCAATGAACCTACCGTTGATTTTATATGCCGGGCCCTTCTGCTTGTGCAGTGATAAAAACTTCTGAGATGTACTTTCGATGTAAGGCTTTGGTTGAAATTGCACTGTTGCTTCTTTAATCAGATTTTTTCGATTATCTGTTTTCAATACTTACTGAAGGCATTCTGATAAAAAATCTATCTAAGATCACTCCCAGATAAATAAAGTATATTTGTGTAAAATTCCAAGAAAGTCAGAATAACCGTTTCAGAGACCATAGGGAAGGAACTCACTCAGACAGACATACATGCACAAAGTAACTTTCATATATAAATAAAGATAGCGATATTACATTGGTCACACTGATGCAAATGATGTAATTCCCCCATCAAATGATGGGATTATAAATCAGAATTGCGCCAACCGTATTCAGAATCCCAAGGTATTTCACATACAATCACATGTATGTTAAGCATATATTCCAATGCTATACATTTATTGAATTTGATGTACAGTACGTCGTGTTTTATAGATTAGGTGCAGCTAAGAAGCAGCAGGGCGCATTAAAAATACATCTAATTCATTTATCAAGTGGTGATCCACTTATACAACAGGGCTCAAGTGTCAAATGGATGAGGCACGTTTTAGTGTGTCGTGAAGCTTTTCAGAGATATGGCATATCCAATCATTTTAGAAATGTATAATTCTGAAATAAATACATACTATACACTAATTCATTCCTAGTTGGGAATGACATTTTCTCTTCCCGGCAACCTCTTTCCCACAGAAGAGACCTACTAGCCTATCTCTTCTCTATCATTATTTTCATGGCAAGTGCTCGTCTGAGCTCCCATCTATGGTCCCCTCCTTGGCAAAAATTTGACTGAAAACACCCGTCTAGCCAAAACCACTATCAATAATTTCTCACACTCTTTAGCTGTGCCTAAACCTAAACTTGAATTCCATTAACAAGGCTTCTTTCTTAGAACTGACTGCCTGTGGAACTGTTCTGTTTGCCTGATTTCCAACTGACTACAATATGGTCGTCTTCAAGTCCAATGTGAACAAGTTTTTGATGAGCCGTCCTCTTAAGTAATCTAATTTACCAATTTTCCACTACTAACAATTTCTACGATATTGTCCTAATGACTACCGTACACTCATTAATCCTTATCCTTGAGTGATTTACAAGCCTTGATAAGAGGTGACTTCTTTGTAAAAAAAAAAAAAGTATATACTAGCAGTGTTATAGCATGGATCCAGAGAGAGAGGGGGGGGGATGAATAAATTATATTGAGGCACATTGACCGGAAGTCATGATCAGCTGATTGCATTGCGTGTGAGTCATGTGATCAGGTTAGCTGAATCGTTGGTTTGGGCTTAGAACACGATGGACGGCTTCACAGACATCTCCTCCTCTTCACTGGTGGGGGGGGGACGCTGACGTGTGTAGAAACGAGACCAAGAGAAACCACGCAAGCCAGAGCTTCACTTTCCATTTTTCTGCGAGACATCTGGAAAGTGAAATAAACTATAAAACCAATTCATTGTGTTGGAGTGAATGAATCTTCGTCCAAAACAGGTACCGCCTTTCCTCCAAGACACGAGATGATTCCAGATGGACCAACACCCATGACGCAGAAGGTATGTCGAAAAATACATGTACCACACACACACACAACGGTATATGAACATATCATTTAATAGAAAGACAACTAGATGATCACAACGTTAACTGACTAGACGATCACACACGATCCCCTATATGATACAACAATGCAACAGCAGGCCATCTAGTGTATCCAGTTGTAAAATCCACTTAAACAAATTTTAATTTATGCAGATTTCATATTTATTATTATAGAGCCAATTCTCTATTGATCATTATATTGTACCAAATATATAATAGTGATTTTGAAAGTTACAAACATAACATAACTTAGGTGCCATCAGCTAGAATCAAAACCAAAACATATAGCTCTCCAGCAATATTATCTGAGCTATGTCCATGTGCATATAAAAACTTCAAAAATGACGTTATTAAACGTATGAATGTATATTTGCTCACACATAGAAGTAACACACTTAATAAACTTATGCCTGCCAAGTTCCACTTGTTTTCAATTTTGACCTGTTAGCAGCTATTTTTACCGGCTAAAAGCCAAATTGAATTTGTTCCACAGGTTCAAATCCATAGATATTAAGTAGTAAGCTTGTAAACCAAAAATTAACAGAGTAAGTTGAAAGAGACCTTCTACACACACATATATATATATATATATATATATATATATATATATGAGAGAGAGATTTGCCGATGTAATAACGAAGTGACATTAGGCTTCAAATCCCACCGTCTGTGTATGTGTGTGCATATATATATATATATATATATATATATATATACATACACACAGACGGTGTCATTGAGAAAAAAAATGGTATTTAAAAAGAAAAGCAAACGAAGTCAAAGAATAACATCATAAAAAAAAGGTCCCACTTACTCAAACGACCAAAACTGGCTGAAATCCGTCTTTTTAGTTTTTTGATCCTGCTAATTTGTCCTTTATCACGAGCTGAAATGAGAAAAAAAAATGAAATATTTTCAACTTAATCAATCACGTCTCAATACAAATTAAATAAGTTAAACTCTTTCAGCATACATGAAAGCACGAAAGTGTGGAAGATAAACCTAATAAAGAGATACTCTCGGCACACGAAAAACTTGCAGCAAAAAAAAGCATAAATTTTTAATGGGACATTTTAATGGGAATGAAATACATGCATATTTTCTGGAAACACACTTCAGCAATTGCTGAAAGTGATGAATTTAAAAGCTTTTGTTCAAATGTGCTCGCTTGCTTTCCTATCAAAACTAGAGATGAACGAGAAAAATCAAGATTATTTTATTATATAGAGAAAAAAGAAACAGTGTATCACAAAAGTGAGTATACTTTTAGTTATTTTGAAGGGAAAATAAATTAACTCTGTTATATATGCTGCAGACAGACTACTTTTCATTCTGTCAATTTTTCAGTATTGTCTCATATTTGAAGAAATGTGAGGGGTGTACTCACTTTTGTGATACACTATATATATTTTTTTGTATTTTATTATTAAAATACTCAAACCTTCTACAGATTATATATATTAGGTTTTTAGATTTGTATGGTTAAGATCCTTCCAATTTTTTTTTGCCTGTCTGATACCCAAACTACTTCAGCTTTTTTATGCATCTTTATTCCTATATAATTTTATATTTTAACATATCAAAGAATATTTCTTAATGTTAGTTTTAATAATATTATTATACTTATGCGTGTTATTTTTTTAAAACTTATATATTAGTATTTACCCTTTTTTTTATTGAAACTGTTGATGGATAGCAGAAAAAAAAAATCGCCATTATTTTATTATATAGTTAATGAGGTGTTATTTGCATAATATCGATTCGTTATCCTTACTGTATTCATTATATACACAAAGTTCAAGGCGATGTCCTACTTGTGTGCTAACAGTCATTACAAGTTTCTATAAAAAATATTTTGCAAATATGAAAAAAAGAAATAAATACTAATAAAATAAGCTATAAAAAGCTAATCCATAATAGAAAGGGTAATAGTCTGTGTGTGCATGTATGTTTGCATGTCCAGCTAAAATTCAAAGACTACAAAACAAAGAACCACAAAGTTTGATATATTCTTGATCGGCATTGTTTTGGATGAGTAATATCTAAAATTTAGAAAAAAAAAATTATTCTCCAGGGGTCGGTCAACCGGGGCCGTGTTTCGCTGGGGGAGGGTACTTTTTCAGTGTTACTACTTACTAATTTAGAAAGAAAATGGCGACTAATTCCACAAGGAATCTTTTATATGAATGAGAGTTGTTTGTGTGTACGCGTGTCCTGCTAAAGAGGAATGGGCTGAGCAGAGTAGACAGAGGAAAGATTGGGGGGAGGGGACAGAAGAGATTAAAAAAAAAGTAGAGAGATAGAAATTTTAATTGGAATATGATGCACTTTTGTCCCAGGCAACGCTGGGTAACCCTGCTAATAAAATATAATGTAATAAATAAATAAATAAAAGCTAAAAACAAAATGCAACACAAATAAACTGTGCTTGAATGGGCAATATAATTTCTATCTCTTCAAGTCTGACGGCAAAAAATGATAATTGTTAATTGAAGCAGAGTTCCTGAGGACACGCCTGCCTGTCTGGTAGCATTGCGCTCAGAAGAGTAGGGTCAGCCGGCGGTATGGGGCTTGCAGCGATGAAGCAAAATAAAAAGATTTGGGATGACCTTACGTGGTTTAGTGACATTTGTACCATAAGAATGAATGTTTCTTTAGGGAATGAGACGTTTCAGCTCAGCCGATTCAACGGCAGAAAAAAAAATCGATTTGATTTGGGAACACTAAGTAGGGCACTCCCTGGAGTGATTGTTGTGAGTGAAAACTTTAACTAGAGAAACTCCTTAGTCAAGTAAAAAGGTACAGTGACAAGGATGACTAGACATTTTTTTTTTTAAGTTGGCCTACAACAAATGTTTTTTTTTTAAGTTGGCCTTGTACAGCAAATGTTAAACCAAAAAATAAAATAAACTATTAAGTTTATTTTATTTTTTTGGTTTAACATTTGTAATTTTACATTTGCAGAAAAAAAATAATAAAAGCCTCAACGGCGTGGTTGATTTGACGGAGGGACAATTCAGCGTCGACCACGTCAGCATTTTTATAAAGATTTTATGACTTTTTTTTTTAATTAAGAAAAACAATATGAAAATATATCACTTTAACTGTTTTTAAGAAAAATCATATTTTTGCAAACCTATTTTTGGTTAATTATTTTCTAATTAATTTTTTTAAGGATTAAAGACTTTAAAAATATTTTTAAGTTAAAAATAAAATAATTTTAATGTTAACTGAACTAATCAACCGCATTCTGACGCTGCGTGTGTAATAAAATAATCCAGACATATTTTTCTGTTAATAATTCTTATTTCTGTTTTATTCAAAGAAAAACTATCTTCGTTTACTGAACTAATTTGAAAAATATAAACAAGACGTTGACAACAATGACAAACGCTAATTTGATGTCGAATCGGCCACACCGAAACGTACCAAACCCGTTTCTTTGAGATGAAAATTGCCAACATGTATTGTTTGAATCGTTTGGATTACTATTCTCATCTTGAATGTTATTCTCACAATGTTTCGGCTGATGTAACCTCCGACCTTCTTCAGGTGTATCTTGTTGAACTCGAGAGTCTTTGAATAAAGGGTTCTATTCATAATTATGTAAAGATTCCCGAGTTTAGCAGAAAGATCTGCGATTTTGACAAGAAGGCTGTAGAGTAACGCCGGTTGTGAGAATAGCGTCGAAAATGAGAACATTAGTCTGAATAATCAAAATAATACGAATCCGTTCATTGTTTTGCTTTGTGCCGCATTTCAACCAGCCCCCCCCCCGTGGGGGTTGGGGGGGGGGGCAAATCCACCAGAGTCTAGGTCATTGTCGAGTTGTCTTGTTTTCAAAAGTATCATCCTATGCAGTTGTCAGAAGTCCACCCTCCTAGGCTTTTTCTTCTCACCCTTTATGAAAGGGTCAATTTATTGCTAATCGCCTGAGGCACCTCTACCGAGGGATGCAGGATAGAGCTGCTCAGGCATTTTTTGCTGGTCAGAGTGTTATTCTTCTAGGGCGCTGGCTTTTTAAACCTTACTTTTCCGACCTTGCTTCACATCTTCCCGCCGTGGGAAGGGGATAATCAGCCCTTTCTGAATTATTTAATTCAAATTTTAATCCATTTAGTAAAAGCTTTTGATACATCAAGTTCGTGAGATTTCATTATATTTATTCAGTGTATAAACTGATGTGTACGTTTCATATATCTATATAATAATGTTCAAACATTAACTTGAATTTTATATCTATTAGTGTTGAGACGATTAATCGGAATTGGAAAAGTCAGAATTTTGGGAGTATTGGAATCGGAAAAATTTGTGCCTATTTACCGGTGCCAAAAACGATGTTTTGATTGTTTGTTTTTTTTGATTCTGTTTAAAGCAACATATCCTGGTATTAATGATAAAATAATATTTATTGATTATAAACTTCCAGTAAAATTAATATCTATAGATCATCCCCTAAAAGTGTATTGTAACACGTGAGAAAATGACTGCATATTCAACATGTTTTTATAGTATTGGGTATTATCTTGTTAAATATTTAGAGAATTATAAAGAATTGGAGTTCTAGTTTTCTCTCCCTTTAAAAAGAGGTTAGTTTATAGCTAATCACATGACGAACCAACAAAAACATTAACTAAATCTCAGCATAATATACTAATGAAAATGTTATTTTAAACTTAAGCGTGACGAACTAACAGAAATGCTATTTCAAACTTGAGCATGACGAACCAACTGAAATGCTATTTCAAACTTGAGCATGACGAACCAACTGAAATGCTATTGCAAACTTGAGCATGACGAACCAACTGAAATGCTATTGCAAACTTGAGCATGACGAACCAACTGAAATGCTATTTCAAACTTGAGCATGACGAACCAACTGAAATGCTATTTCAAACTTGAGCATGACGAACCAACTGAAATGCTATTTCAAACTTGAGCATGACGAACCAACTGAAATGCTATTTCAAACTTGAGCATGACGAACCAACTGAAATGCTATTTCAAACTTGAGCATGACGAACCAACTGAAATGCTATTTCAAACTTGAGCATGACGAACCAACTGAAATGCTATTTCAAACTTGAGCATGACGAACCAACTGAAATGCTATTTCAAACTTGAGCATGACGAACCAACTGAAATGCTATTTCAAACTTGAGCACGACGAACCAACTGAAATGCTATTTCAAACTTGAGCATGACGAACCAACTGAAATGCTATTTCAAACTTGAGCATGACGAACCAACTGAAATGCTATTTCAAACTTGAGCATGACGAACCAACTGAAATGCTATTTCAAACTTGAGCATGACGAACCAACTGAAATGCTATTTCAAACTTGAGCATGACGAACCAACTGAAATGCTATTTCAAACTTGAGCATGACGAACCAACTGAAATGCTATTTCAAACTTGAGCATGACGAACCAACAGAAATGCTATTTCAAACTTGAGCATGACGAACCAACAGAAATGCTATATAAATCTAAAAATAATATTCCAAGGAAAATGCTATTTCAATCTTAAGTGTGACGGATCAACCAACAGAGTATCTTGTGTTGATAAGCACGGACAAATGACCAACCTACTGCTAAATGGACAAACTCTCTCAGAGAGATTTGAGAACGCATCCAGACAAAGATCTTTTGTTTATATGATGTATATTCAGCCATCTCTAATCTTATGTAAGCTTGCAACTGTTAACAAAAGATGCATAAGGGCGTTGCGACAGAAAAAGAAAAGAACCTACATAAGATTACGTAATTAATTAGAAGACATTGAAACAGATCGCATATTTGGTAAACATAGGCATCAGCTGAGAAAATCGTAGATGAAAGTGACAGTTTAAAAAAAAAAAAAAAAAAAAAAAAAAAAAAAAAAAAACAACCTCAAAACATTCTGTACTGATATTAAAGTGGTGATTATGTAAACCTTCACTAGGAGAGTCCAGAGTGAGGAGGAGTAAAATGTAGCATGACAAACCTAAAAAAAAAAAAAAAATGCTATTTGAAACTGAGTTCTTCAAAATTATCCTTGGCTCCTTGGGTCCAGCTCGTTTGACTCATTAATGGTCTCCATCAATTCACTATCTTACTACCTTATTGTAATACAGCTTCCTATTCTAGTAGCTTCTTTACAAAAATTGCACGCTTGTAGAACCCTCTCTTATTGCTGACTGTTTTCCTCCTACCTATAGCACTGGTATTTTCCAGACTAAGGTTAATAAGGATCTTCCGTTTTTGTGATAATCATTTTTCATTCTTTTTACCTCTTTGCATGAATTGGCTTCATGTCTTGTCTCATGCATGCAAGAGTGTTATTACTAGGGCTATGACAACAGAATATTCTTATCATTGTTTTGACTCAAGTATATATCTGACACAGACATAGTTAATCAATCGAGAACCATATCACTATATATAAAAGCATATAAGATATCAATGGATACACACTCGAGTCAAAACAATGAAAAGAATATGCTGTTGTCATAACAGAGTTATTACCCTTCATTGACACCAGCAGATTATTACGACTGTCAACTAGATAAAAAAGCGCACAACGTTAGACATTGTTCTTGGGACTGATCAAAATTGTTACATGTGAAAGGGCATAATTCCTGCGACACATTATTTCCTCCTAAGAAAATATTCTGCACTCGGCAGTGCATCTTGAAAATTTGTCCTCTATGAATTTTGTATTTTAAACATGTGAAAATGTAGGCCAACACATAGAAAATTTTTAAAAAAATAATTTCTTTCATTAAAATATGTTTAGTTACAAAAAATCCTGAATAGAGAAAATAAAATTTTAGCACTTGTGCAGTTTAATATCCCCAAGCTAATTTACAAAGCCATTCTTAATATGGAAAAGGGAGAACTTTATTAACTCTTTCCTTGTGCAGAGCAGATGGAACTCTCCTAAAATAAACACAATTTTCTTATAGATGCTAAATTGCACTGAGGCCAATTTTTTTTTTTTTTTTTTAAATAAATATTAAATAAATTACCAGATTGCCCAGCGTTGCTGATCGTAAAATACACATAAATATTACATTTTAATTCATACAGAAACTGAGACATGTGCATACAAGTATTATGTTTTTCTAAACCGTTCACTTTTTGTAAGTAAAAAAAAAAAAAAAATACTCAAGCTGAGATCGAAACCAAAACCTAAAGACAGTGAGTCAAGTACGATAACCATTAGGCCAACTTGACACAATCTTTAAAAAGTGTTTTCAAACCTACTTATTCTTAACATAAGCAATCTGTCATGTGAACAATTTACGCATATGCATTTGTGAGACAGTTGACAAACAGATCAAAATTTTATGACCCCCACTAAGCAATTTTTCAACTTTGACCCCTTAGCAGCCCTTTTTTCAGATGAAAACCAATTTAAAAGTTTTCCACGTGTCTTAATACCCTATTTGTCGAATTTTAAGTTTGTACATCAAAAATTCTTAGAGTATATAGGTTGAGAATTGTCCTCACACATACATAGATAAAAATAAACGTTACGGAATGTTTTTTTTCACAGATACTCAAATTAATGTTTTGTAAAATACATATTCATCAAAAAAAAAAAAAAACATTTGTCCAAAAATACAATCTTTTTTTTTAATAAAAAAATTTATATTTTTATTCAAAATTGATGTCATTTATCTGTGTTTACAAATAATCAAATATAAAAGATTATATCCGATATGGAGAACGTCTTTGATCTGTTTTTTTTTTTTTTTAAGGGGGTGGTGTTTGATCAACACTGCTGGAGAGCCATGATATAAAATACGGCTTTGTTTTTAAATCCACAAAACGGTTTACATGTTAAACAACTGCTGATCCCTAAAATAATATTAGGACTAGGGTGTATTTTTAGAAGCAAACTAATACAGTGATTGCGAGAGATTAATTGACTTAATAGTTTTCCATATATATATATATATATATATATATATATATTATACACACACACACATACAGGGCGGAACGATAAAATTGTCGCCCTAGAAAAGACAACATAGTTCCATTTCCATTTTATAAAAACCTGTTTTCTTTTTTTGTTGCAGACCATCTACTAGTTGGCCAGTTGTGTACAAATCCCAAGAGCGATAAGAGCCTTCTATCATGTCTCAAAGTGACACAATGTTCAACGAATCAGATTGGCGATGTGCCACTATACAACTCATGCTCTCTACCAATCCAAGTTATGACAACAGGACCATTGCCAGCACTCTCAAAATGTAAATCCGGAAGGTTCAATGCTTGAGGGCAGGGTGATGAAAACAAAGTTTCTGGTGTGGTTTCAAGTGAGAGCCACATCATGCCACCGTCATATCTTCAAAGTCGGCTTGAAAGTCAACACCAAAATGTATCTGGATGTGCTGAAGAGTGTGGTGATCCCCCTAGTGCAATCAGATGGCCGCTGGCAAACCCTGAGTGTGGCAGCAGGACTCGGCGCCAGCCAATAAATCCAAAGAGACCCAGGCTTATCTTCAGGAATGCTACGACTTTTAGCCTTCTCTCACTGGTCTCCTTCAACCTGAATCCGCTGGACTACATCGTTTCGCCATACATCGAGAACATCACCAACATGACCTCTCACAACACCAAAGGCAGCCTGTTATCTGCAGAGTATTCACCAAGCTCCTGCTGGTGCTTGTGGAAAAGGCATGCTCCCAGTTCCAAACCCATATCGAGGCAGTGATTGAGGCTGAAGGTGGTTACATTGAATTGATGTCAGCTCTACTACATAATCAAGTTACTTGAATTGATTTTTTGAATTTTTCAATAAGTAATAAAATAAAGCTGTAGTGTTCTGTTCTTTGGGGTGACAATTTTATCGTTCCACCATATATATATATATATATATATATATATATATATATATATATAGAGAGAGAGAGAGAGAGAGAGAGAGACATACAGAGCGTAACACAAATTACATAAACTGAATTAAACGTCATCATCCATTTAAAATACAAAAGTGCCAGACTTTCAAGGAACATTGATGGGCGCAAAAAAAACAAAAAAACCTTATCCTCGAGTGGCCTCCGGGCTTTGATAAGTGGTGACTACTATGAAAAAAAAAAAAAAAAAAAAAACACTTAGGGGAAAATGGTGTCTCGGACGTTAAGCTTCATTTCGTCTATTTCTGTTTCTAGTAGCCAAGCAACAAAAAAAAAAAAAAATAGTCAACAATTTTGACTCTCATTGTATAACAGATAAAAAAATAAAATTGCCAGAGGAGCAGAGAGAATGGGGTCACTTCCGGCACCCTCACCCTGGCAGCTTATAAGAAATTATTTAACATGACATGGGAATAACCATAAAAAGGTTAAACGTTCAGACATAAAAAGAGAATTAAGGCTCCAGAATGTCTTTTGCTGTTTACACTGATAGGAAAAAGAATGTTTATGTTAACTTTTAGGCTATTAGACCTAAGAACAGGAACTTTGATTCAGATTATTGGAAAAGATGTAATGAGCAAGCAATATGCAACACTTGAGTATTTCGAGAAAAAAAATATATCATGTCGATGCAAAAGTTTTTGCTGATTTAAATGGTTTAAAATGCCCCTTCTGCAAACCAGCAAACAATTTTGCACCAATCTATATAAAGTGTCTGTCTGTGTATATTTCCCTACACAATAACTCCGTCAATTTTCAGTCTATAGACTCGACATTTGATATACAGGGTAGTGAGATTTGTAAAAAATTTTGTAATCTGTTTTCGGCAGAAATTTGGCTGTTAAGGGATCAAAGTTCAATGATTTGACATTTGAGAACTCTACCAAACTTCTCCGCCAATTTTGGGTACAAACACTTGAAATTTTAGATATAGATTCCTTGGACATGGATCTAACTTAAATACTTGATTTAAGCCCAAGGCAATAAATGTTAAGGGGGCATAATAGGGGTCAAAGTTAGACAATTTATGGTGTAAACATTTGAGATTTTACATAAAGGGTATTCAGAGATAGGGCAAGCTTTTTAATCGGTTTGGGTCAAAAATTTGAGCTACAAATATATAAATCTATGTACGTATGTTTGCATGTCTGCCTAAAACTTTCAACAGAGGCGACGGATTTTCACAAGATGAGTATCTTTTTGAAGCTCGACCTTTTACACAAGAAATATCGAAAAAAAGACGAGCATTATCATGATGGAGAATGACTGCCTTTCTGTTGACTACAGAAGAGTATTTTGGGGTCAACATGGGTAAGAATATTGTAGAAAAATATGAATGAGATTTAAATAATCTGAAAGAAAAAGTTATAAATTAATCACAACAATATGTTTAAGTAATAACATGTATAAAAAAAATTACAATGGCTAAAAAAACCTACAAACTGGCGAAACCTTTTACACTGACTTAACATATATACATAGTTCAATCAACTAAACATATACATATATATAGTTCAATCAACTAAACATATACATATATATAGTTCAATCAACTAAACATATACATATATATATATATATATATAGTTAAATGGAATTGTAGAAGGCGGTACAATGCAGAAATAACGGAAAGACACAAGCTGAAGCAGGTGAGAAATTTATTAATACAACTTATAAATACATGTGTACATATTCATATTTCATATACGCAGTATATTTATATTTGCACGGTGGTTACCTGGGAAAGTCGGTCTGGTGGTATGTCCATGTAATATAATATTTCGAGAAAGATCTCTCGGTCAGATGTTTACTTGACTTTGACAAACGTGTAGTTGTAAGCGTTTGTCAAAGTCAAGTAAACATCTGACGAAGAGATCTTTCTCGAAATATTATATTACACGGACATACCACCAGACCGACTTTCCCAGGTAACCACTGTGCAAATATAAATATACTGCGTATATGAAATATGAATATGTACACATGTATTTATAAGTTGTATTAATAAATTTCTCACCTGCTTCAGCTTGTGTCTTTCCGTTATTTCTGCATTGTACCGCCTTCTACAATTCTATTTAACTACATACTATACAATGCTTCAAGCAAACTACACCCACCTTTTTATATATATATATATATATATATATATATATTAGTTCAATGAACTAAACTGAACTATATATATATATATATATATATATATATGTATATATATATATATACATAGTTCAATCAACTTACCATATTTAGTTGAATCAATTGCTGTGTTGATAGGATTAACCTGACTTCTGATCTTTACCACTGATATTGAACTGTCCCCTAAGTTTGTAGACATGGGATTAACAACATATACTGATTAGTAGTTTCACATCTTGCATTCTTTTATTCTAAGTGTGTGTGTGTGTGTTTCTCTCATGTGTGTGATTTTACACACACACACACACACCCCTGCTGTCTTAATTTGGTTCAGGTTTAGAATTGTTTGAAATCCGTTTTTGGAGAAAAACAAAATTCCACCTTATTTATATACCAGTCCCATAAATTATTACATTAATTATATATTATTTTTAGTGTACGATCGTTTCGAAGCCAAACAGATTTTTTTATTCATTAAATTTTCATTTGTTCGACTTCAAATTATGATGTTCATTAATTGGTGCTGATGAAGAGACAAATTGGGATTATAATTTAAAAAAAAAAAAAAATTGTCTTAAAATGACCATGCATCAAAAATATTGATGTGGGACTTCCGGAACTAATATGTTATGATTTTGTTCATTTGAATTGATTATGTAATAGCTCTGTTTGACCTAAATGTTCAAACATTGAGCAGAGTTTATATCTACAGTATTTTAGTATAACCGCTATATCTTAAGGTGCTCTTTGGCATATTACTACCGAAGTTTTATATCTTTAATGTGTGTGCGTGTAAATAGATATATATTCAATCTATGAATCAATTAGCCAGAAAATGCTATTTCAGGTGAGAGAGTAACAAACCGACAGGGCCTCTAAAAAAAATGCTTCGACACGATTTGAATTTAAATGTAATGTGAACAAACATCTAGCCACCTAACTAACTATCCAGGTTTCACTCCTTATAAATCTGGTTCCTATCACAGTCAATCCTTACACTACAGTAGCAATACGCTTTGTTTGGGATGAATAAAAATAATTTTTACTAAAAAATAAATTGAAAAAAAGTTTTTTTAATTAAAAAATTCTCTAAAAACACAAATGTTTGAGATTAAAATGTTTTATAAAACGCTGCAAAACTGGTATTTATTTCTTTAAAAAATTTTTTTTCTTTTTTTTTTTTTTACAAAAGAGCTAATGGCGTCATCGGTTTGTGTTAAGTGGTGTTATAACAATGCAGAATTCGCATTCGTACTAAACACTATAACTCAGCAAAGACGAGGCTTACATGGCACACACAGTAATCATAAGAGTTACCAGACACATGGAAAAGAATTTTTAAAATTACCTGATAAATACACCCGGTGAGTCAAGTGCAAGAAAGATATGCTTAATTGCATTTAAAGGGACAGTTAGAATCCGAAAACGATCTTTTGGTTAGAGTTTCTTAAATAGCAGGTAAATGTCTGGAATCTGGTAGGATCCCTTATCCCCAGTGAAAACAAAAAGACGCATACTGTAAATGTCTATTTGCTTTCTAATAGACCATTTGCCAACTCTCTATCGCAGAGCTCTCCAACGTTTACAAATGGAGGGCAATATTGTTGACTTTTTAAAGCCACGCCCCCCCCCCTCAAAAAAAAAAAAAAAAAAATGACCTGGACGTGTTCTTATATTGTCTTACTCATTCATTACCTTTGCTTTTTCACGAAACTGGTTCTCCAAAACCTCATTTTTTTAAAATCATTTTCTGAACAAAAAGGAAAACAGAATACACTATTTTCACACATTCCCCCCTTTTTTTTTTCCTCAATATTTTTACGTTTTCCATGAGGGCTCCACAGACCGGATTAAAAACTTTGGCAGGTTGGGTCTGGTCTGCGAGCCATAGTTTGGAGATCCCTGCTCTATTGCTTCACAAAGTTCGCTGTTTGAAATACTTAAAACATTAATTTAAAATAATAAACATTCAAAACTTCGTTGTAAACACAAGACAAATTCTTTTTCATTTAATCATATTAATAATGGGACGATTTCAATATTTTTGCCGATTCCGATACAATTACAGATTCTGTACTAAATTCCTGATTCCAATTTTTTTTTTTTATAAATCACTAAATATTTAACTATAGAATTATTATTTTTCTCGATTACAATAGGAACACCTGTTAAATGTGCAAATATTTTCTCAAATATAAAAATACATTTGCGGGTAGAGTTTATCTTCAGATTTTAGTTTTGCTGGTAATTTAAAATCAATAAATATTATTTCATCATTATTACCAGCAGTTAAAAATTTTGTTTTAAACAAAAAGCAAATAAAAAAAATACAATTAAATAACTTGTTTTTGGCATCGGAAAATAGGCAAAAATTTTTCCGATACTCCAAAAGTTCCGATTCATCGCCCAACACTAATTCATTAACATTTTGGCAATACCGCTATGAATTATTTTTTTTTTTAGCCTTATAATATGACCGTAAAGAAAGGAAAGGACAGAAGAAATCGATTTTACCTTTTCACTTGCAATTTAGAAATAGATTGCAACTTGTTGAAACGCAAGTCAATAATTCGCATAAAGACAAAAAATCGTGAGCCACAATTGTCTATAGTGTATGTAGAGGGGGCAGAAGGGCAACGAGTTTATTAGACCACATCTCGCAAAATATTAGAAAAGCAAGCACATGGATGTAACATAGTAGCGATGGGACACAGGTTGGGGCTTAGTATACAAAGTGGGGCCTATTAGATTAAAAACTCAGTTTTGGGGTTCTATTCAAAAGGGAGAGACTAGTGGTAGATGTCGCAGTCCAGATGTGGCAACAATACTCCATGCATGGGCAAATGGTTGCCTTGAAGAGTTACAGGATACTCGCAGATGTGAGTAGTTTTCTATCAGGATAGAGAGAACGCACTGCCTATTTGGCAGCCGTCACAAGTTTCTAAATAAACGTACATTTTTCGAACTATGAGATAAATTAAATTCGAAGCACCATGACTCACACACACTGCATCATCTATGAAATAAAACACGTAATAGAATCATGTTACATTAAAATGAAACAATCATTGAATTAGATAAGTGAATTAATAAAATGTTATTTTGAAAAACAATATGCAAATTAGCTAATCTTACAAGTGATATCACATACACATGTAGTATACTAAACAGAAGTGTCTATTGTGTTAAGTTAATCTTGAAACAGGATGTTTTTATTTTACTGTTTATGCAAAAAATGTGCTCAATCATTGTATTTATTTATTTAGATACTTCGTCTTAAGACAATTATCCATACGATTACAATTAATTAATGAGACGAATTGTAATCGTGACACTCTGTACTGATGATTCCTAAAAGAATGAAACACTAGTGTCTGTAGGTATTTAAAAATTATTATAGTAAATAATTATGTCAGCCCCTTTTAAGAACTCGCTTCCTATTGTTGAGCACTTTTTTAGTTGAAATGAAAGTCGGTTACTTAAGCTTGCATGCGCAGATCATGATGTTATAATCATTAAATCACTATGGACGGACGACTCGATATTTAAATATAAATGTTTAAATTTCAACGGTATTTCTCGCAGTTAAAGTTGGCCGTGTGGGTTTGTTCCTTGCTAATGGATGGCTTTGTGGATCGGTTTGAATCTCCCGACTGGCAGAAATCGTGACACCCTGCACTGACGATTTCCGAAAGGATGAAACACTAGTGTCTTTAGGTATTTTAAAAAGAAAAAAAAAAAAAAAAAAAAATATATATATATATATATATATATATATATATATATATATACACACACACACACAGATATTGACGGTATGAGACTCAGAAAGCAACCCCTGTCATGGACGTGCGTCAGAAGCAAAGATACTTCATTGAATTCCTGGCAAAAATCTATTGAGAAGTGTGGTGACTTTGTAGAAAAATAAACTCTGAAGCACAAAAGGTTGCTCTGTATATTCATTCTTTATTGCGGACTGTTATCCTCATCTTCATAGTTGTCGTTGTTGTTTTACCTTTAAGAAGGCCAGAGGATGAGTTGGCCGAAACGTGGTGCAACAATAACAATTATGAAGATGAAGACAACAGCCCGCAAACAAATGAATACACAAATTATGAAACCTCATCTCAAACATTAAAAAGAAAATAAATAAAAATAATATATAAGGTTGCTCGTTTTAATGGTATCACTCCTGTCTTTGTAGTTCTTTCATTTCTGGAGTTTAAAAAAAAAAAAAAAAATAATAAGAGCTTTACTTTTGGATCAGCCCTTGTATATGTAGCCTTAACTCCTACCCCCTCATTTTTATATCTAAGTAAACACACACACACACACACACACACACACACACACACACACACACCAAGCTTACTTCCATCAAGTGAAGTAATTTCTTTCCTCACGCCACTTTAAGAACGTCTGCGAGTCTTTGAATCCGATGTCAATGTCTCAAAAGCAAACAACAAAACAATCTTTTAGCGCCAAAACATTTTGCACTTTTGGAATTCTAGTCTTCCAATAGACTATTTAGCAGAAACCATGGTTATGTATAAATGGGACAGTCATCTTATTTAGTAATGGGGAAGGGGTTGCGGTTCTCTTATTGCAATGTGTGCGTTATGGGTAGGAGATGACAGTCATCTTGTTGCATTGGGTATCGTGGGGAGGGGGATGAGGGTCGCATGGCTCTTAAACTAAAAGACTGACTCCTTTTCCAGAATACATTTTTCTTTAGTGACTTTTTAAACGAACCACCCTGTCTCCCTCTCCTTAAGGCATCAACGCTCCTTTCGTGTCAGACAGACCTACCTTCTTGTAATCCCCCCTCCAACACCCACCCTATTCTGCCAATATGCTACAACATGCCCCAGTAGTAATTAACACCCAAGGGTTTTTAAGACCCTGCTTAGAAAAAGACACCGAACCAACAAGGAGGGTATCATATTTAACTGTGTACCACAAAAAGAACTTACAGTCTACGCACGAAAAAATTTTTTAAAAAATGTTGGTCTTAGGCAGAAAATAGTTTCATGGAACAAAGTGCCCGAGACGTTTTGGAGAAGAAAGGTTTATTTTTCTGAATTTTTGAGATGAGGATTGGTTATCCGTATTATTTGGATTCTTCAGACTACTATTCTCATCTTGAGTGTCATTTTCACACCGTTTCGCTCGATGTAACCTCCAACCATCTTCAGGTGTATCTTGTCAATCTTTGGAATGTTTGTCTAACTCAGGAATTTGGACAGAATTTCGAACGGAACCCTTTATTTACTTCACGGAGGTAGCATAACTGGATAGAGGTCCTAAGTAATTCCCAAATGTATTTTTCAGTCGTCCACACTGAGGATTGAACCTTCATCCTTCAGGAAATTGTCACTTTTACAACTGATTTTTCCAAGTACTCCAACCACTGAGCCATGGGTTTTGTGGATACATCTGAAGAAGGTTGGTGGTTACATCGATCGAAACATTCAAGATGAGAACACTAGTCCAGACAAAAGTTTTTTTTTTCCTTCTTTATATTTCTTTCATCGTATCAGCAAATAAATCAATTTTTATTTTTTTCAGTTAAAATGAGGTTAATGTTGAAGTGTACACGACAATACCGGCTGAATGTTACGTCAACAAATTCATACCGGTGCTACCCATCCCCTCAATACTCCATTTAAAAATTTCGGTGCTTCTTTACTAGTAGTCACAACTGAAATTCACATTTATTTTTGTTTCGCCATGTTTCGGCCAACTCATCCTCTGGCCTTCTTCAGGTGATTAACTGCAATAGGAATGCTTCGGGACCCATGGCACAGTAGATAGAGGCGTTGAATCTCTATGGTTCCAGGTGAGCATTGTCTGAATATAGTGGTTTCAATCCTTCCCAAAGCAGGTCAGAGTGGTAAAACAACAACTATGGAAGGCAGTAATTACTGAGGATACAGTTAAGAAACTCAGCATTCCTATCCCATCGCGGTTAACCACCTGCAGAAGGCCAGAGGATGAGTTGACCTAAAAATGATAAAACAATAACTATGAAGATCAGGATAACAGTCCGCAGATAAATGCACAAATTACTCATCTCAAAGGATTCCAATTAAATAAAAAAAAAAAAGATATATAAAATTCACATTTCAAATAAAAAACACTTACGTGTCATGCTGAAGTAAACAAAAAACAAAACAAAAAAAAACTAAAAACAATTGGCTTAAAGATTAATAACAAGTATAAAATAAATTTTATCGAAAACTCCAGCCTAAAGCTTCCACAACTGCTGGCCAAGTAGACAGATACAAACATAAACCTTGTCTTGAATCTGGTAACGAAAATCAAATCATAGAAAGTCCTGCATCCAAAAACAGTTTGTTGTTCTTAAATCTAAGAAAACCCCCAAATTGTTTAACTTTACTTTGCATGAACTGTATCTGAAATTATTATAAAATAGTTATTTTTGTTAAGAAAATGATTAATTATTGATTTTGAGAGTAACATAGTTGATTCCAGATCTACCCTGAAACCTGATAGCCAAGCTGTAGTTTGAAAGAAGCGGCATATCAGCATCACCAGAGCATCTATGAAGGAAGAACTCAACCACAACATTCGACAATAGGCGGCCAGCCAACGTTTTAAAAATACTGTCACACATACTTAGAGTTGTGCGCGTTTTGTGTGCTCTGGGCATCAGAGCGGTAATTTCCTGTGAATGTCGGGTTGCATTTTGAAGTGTCCATCACTAGAAGTTACAAGGGTTAGGGTTAGGGCCATCACTAGAAGTTACAAGGGTTAGGGTTAGGGTCATCACTAGAAGTTAGGATGCACATCATCGTGCCCATGTGTACGACCTGTCCACAGAGGAATTACATGTATGGTCCCATGCAAGATCGGGCATAACGCCACACCCATTTGTATTACACGCCAAGTAAATATAATGAACATTACAATTTCTTATGCCTAGTAGATGTGTTCCAAAATTCATAATGATCGGGGCTTTTTTTGTTAGTTTAAGAGTATATCATCTTTATATAAGGTTAGTGAGAGAGAACCCCAGCTCGGTTATTAAGAAAAATCCAAAAATAAGAGCTTAATATTTATTAATACAGTAAAACTCCTTTAATTTTAACTTCCTCTAAAGTTGGACTTCCTCTCATTTGGACTTCTTACTTTAGTGACAACTATGTTTTGAAAGCAATGTCACTCCGAAGAGATATAATCATAAAGAAGCTACAGAACCAAAATATTGTAGATTTTCGTGATCGCTTACGGAATATAATGGCAGCGCCAGAGAGCTCAATCGATGAAAATAGAAACTGCAATGAGACTCATTCAATGAATAACTTAGAAAACTATATTTTACATAAATGTATGATTTCTGTAGCTGATAACTTAGGTAATAAATACCTAACAAGTAAGAGTAGATTTATTTTCAATGTTTTTGTTCCTAGTAATAATATTTAACAATTATTACTTGCAATATATCGTAAACTCAACTTAATATATACTTGAAGTATCATATAGCAATGAATTTCATTTACTATTTCTTAATTCTTACAAAATTAAAGTTAACTGCAGCACATTTTTTTATCACGAAACTTGAACAGCATCCTCTAATTTGAACGAAGCAGATGTTCAAATTATAGGAGTTATACTGTACATGTATTACACAAGATCAGAACAACATTGTTACCGTCGGTTCAAATCCAAACAAAAGGGACTCATTTCAGATGAAGAGACAAATATAAATAGAGGCTGAAGAGAATCCGATATTTTATTATGATCACCATGAATATACACACACAGAGAGTATTTCTCACGGTTAACGGTGGCCGAATCGATTAGGTCCTTGCTAATGAAGCCAGAGATGGCTCCTGTTGCCGAGTTCGAATCTCTTGACTGGTGTTAATCGTGACATCTTGCACTGATGATTCCCTAAAGGATGAAACAGTAGTGTCTGTAGGTATTTAATAATTATTATAGTAAATAAATGTACATATTAGTGAGAGAGAACCCCAGTAAAGTGGTCGATTATTAAGAAAATCTAAAAATAAGAGCACAATATTTATTACATATATATGGGTGTATGTGTATTACAGAAGATCAAACCAATATCGGTACCGTGGGTTTCAAATCTAAACAAAGGGAATCAATAGTGGGTAGCCTATGTTGGATTTATTTCAGGTGAGAAAACAGATGTAAATAGAGGCTGAAGAGAACGGTACAGAGACGATCAACTATAGGTCTTCTTTGTTTTGATTTGAAACCGACAATACTGATACTGTTCTGATCTTCTATAACACACCCATACATACATACATACATACATACATACATACATACATACACTCTAAACTGAAGAATATCATAAGTAGTAGTTTAAGAAAACATTGTGTATTCTCATCTATAATATAAATCTCACTTGTCTGTTTGAATGTATGTATGTATGTTTGTACGGCATAATCACGTTGACGCGTCAGATCACCAAAGTTAAGCAGCGTTGAGCCTGGTTAGTACCAGATGGGTGACTCTTTGGGAATTCTAGGCATTGCATGCGCTTACCGCTTATCTCGGCATTGTTTCCTGTCGTACTGAACCTCCATTTGCCACTGGTATTCAACAACGCCAATTCAGAAGTGTGGTTGGAGATTGCACAACTCTTGGCACAAAAATTTCACTCGCAGGCGCCCTTACCGTGGGTATCCATAGTCTGTCAAGACTGAAGTAAGCCTTTTCTTTTATGTCTGCCTAAAACTTTGAACACAGGCGACGAATTTTCACAAGATCAGTATCGTTTTGAAGCTCGACCCATTGGATGACAAATATCGAAAAATTGGCTAAAAACATTAATTACTTCACCCTCAACTGCGCACTTTTCTACAGGGAGGGGTCACTTTTTTGCTGATATTTTCGAAAGTCATCCTCTCTTTTCAATTGACTAGCCTTAATTTAAACCGTCACCACTTTCAGTTTGGTGATGGACTCAACGGCAAAAACATCACTTTTATTTTTATTTATATATATATATATATATAATTATTTTTTTACTATAATAATTAAATACCCACAGACACTAGTGTTTCATTCTTTCGGGAATCTTCAGTGCAGGGTGCCACGATTAACACCAGTCGAACGATTCAACCCCTGCAACACGAGATATCTCTGGCTTGATTAGTGAAGATCGTATCAATTCGGCTACCATTAGCCGCGTGAAATAACGTTGAATTTAAACATTTTTAATTTTTTTTTTAAATGTTCATTTACGTCAGTCAGTGATCTAATCGTTATACGATGATCTATGCATATATATATATATATATATATATATATTTATTTATTTATTTTTTTTTTTTTTCACACACACCTCCAAACACCCTGGCAACGGCGGGCACCCAGACTAGTATAAAATATAATTAAAAAAAAAAATGTTAAATATAAATCCATACAAGAAGTCTGACGGTTTGCCCCTGAAATGAAACTGACGTTCCTGTGTGCCTCACTTGCCATAACTATATTTTCATACTTTATCTTATATATGTATATGTGCATGTGGTGTTCATGTACGTGAAAGACAGACACACACACACACACACGATTAATGCATGGTTTCTGAATTGAATCTGCTTGCCAAGCATGTAAGTGACATGCTTTCAATTTTAGCCAATCAGAAGATGATCTGTAGATGCACTCGAAACAGAGTTTAAAATCAACCAATCAGATTGCAGAACGGATTTATATTTTCATTGTATTTAATGACAATTCATTCTTTCGTTATTTGTTTGCCTCATATCCGATTTCAGAAAATCTTATTGCTTTTTTAAATTATACTTTAAATACAATGTAAAAAAAAACATGCGTTTTATCTTTTTAAAGTGAAGACATTATATGGTTTATGAAGTAACCATGGAAACAATAAAACTAATTTATATATATAGGTTTCATGTATCCACATAAATTTTTATAAGGAGGTATATTTTATGTATAGATTTTCAGCATTGACTTCAACAGAGCTCAATATATGAATAGAGCTAGGTAGTAGATTATGGAAATATATTTGACAATTCAGCTACACAGAATTTTCCGTATTTCATCCTCATAAGGATTCCTTACATATGTTAGGCTATATATATATATATATATATATATATATATATATATATATATATCATCACGGGAAGACTTTCCTAATTCATGTGCAGCGAACTTTAGCACGAACTTATTTTCAATCCTGAGTCGTGCTCACTCGTTATTCCATTTAAAGATCTTGGAGACGGTTCACGTTCGGTTGAGAAGGCTATCTCTCTGTAAACAGAGAGAATGCCTTTTGGGTTTGAGTGTGATTAGTCTCTAGGATCTTCGAGTGATATAAAGTTGCTTTGTTTTAATCGCTTTCCCCATTTTCTCTCCCCCCCCCACACACATAACGGAACGCAACGTGATTTTATTTTAAATTGTACATATTTTTGATTCCCCCCAACTTTTTTTTTAAACAAAAATCCCTCGATACAGCTGACTCCCTCTTTTTTTTCTTCTCTTTTCCTCTTCACCCTATTTACTTTATTTAAAACGTTTTTAATCATAAATTAGAAAAGTCTTCCCTTCATGATTGCGATATTTATATTCTGTATCCCCCAAAGAATCATGAAATATATATATATTGTATTAATATTATATTATAAAACTAAAATCGTCTTGCTTGGGCGTTGAAACCGTGTTTCCAGTTCTGGTTTACAATGCTCATACGTAAAGAAATTTAAAAAAAAAACAAAAAAAAAAACTATAAAAACTTCTTTTTTTTTAATCGACAATTTGGGTTTGTATTACTATACACAGATTCGAAAAAGTTGTCAAAAAACAAATATATGACAAATGTTACCAAAGGCAAGATAAGTTACTTTTCTACGTAACTGGATAATTTTTAGTGTTTTTATTTAATGTAACATGTTTATTCAGCTCGAACAACATACAGTATTTACCAATATATTGGAAACTTTTAAATGGCGCCGGATTCTCTGTTGAACACGTTAAGTTTGGGAAAATGAGTTAAAAATTTTTTTTTAAATAATAATATACAAAATAGTGTTAAAAAACCATCGAATATATGTCAGCCTATGTTACGGTAACATATATTGATCGAGTTTCTAACAGTATTTTGTATATTTTTAACTCATTTTCCCAAACTTACCGTGTTCAACAAAGAGTCTCGTGCCATTTTAAATTTTCCACTACATCGATAAACACTGTTTTTCGAGCTGAATAAACATTAAATAAAAACACAAAAGAATATATCCAGTTTGGTAGAAAAGTAACTTATCTTGCCTTTGATAATATTTATTTGTTATATATTTGTTTTTTTGACAACTTTTTCGAATCTGTGTGTATACAAACCTGACAATTTTTTCGAGATTAAAATATGCAATTAAAGAAAACTGTAAATCACTTTTTTTTTTCTTTTTTTTTTTTTTTACATCGGCATTTTACGAATTTTATTCGCATTTTTCATTGGAATCGTTTTTAAAGAAAAACAAAACCAATGTTTAGGATTTAATGGCTGTTATAGTGTCCCAAATTTTCAAAAGGATTATTTCGATTATACTTTCATTGCAAGTTGGAATCGTTTTCAAACAAAAAGACAAAACAAATGTTTTTCTAATGTAAAAAGAAAAAAAAAATCTACTTGATCAATTTATATATTTTTATAAATATTGGTATTTTTTTTTTTTTTTTTTTTACAAACTAACCCAACATAGTTTGCCTTCAAAAAAAGAAATCAAAATCCACTTTTTTTTTTTTTTTTTTTTTGGCTGATATGTCTCAACGGCCTTTAACGATTTAAAAAAAAAATAATAAAAATTTTACATTTTAGAGTGGGGGATCACTTTCCTACATAAATTTAACGTAAAATGAGCACCCACTTCCTGGTAAAAGCGTCATGTAATTGTTTGCATTTTTTCAAGTTTGGTGGCATGGAGAGGGGTAAAAAGAGACAACGGGGTGGGTGGACATAAATTCCAAACATTTTAAAAATACGTAGAAATATTTCAAAACGTGTGTCTGTGAGGGGGATTTTTTTTTTTTAAGATTTGCTTTGAAAAAGTCTCACCATTAAATATTACTTAATTATTTCCCGATAATTTTAAGCCTGTTAACACACACAAAAACTAGGGTGCACACCTTGTATTATTTTTCTTTTCATCCGATTACAACCCTCTTATATAAAGGATTTTTCATCTAATCTAAGGGCAACGATGTTGAGACATTTCTCCAATGTATTCCATACTGTTTTCACTGGTCGCCATGTTTGCTTTTGCTTGCGCGTGTGCATTCAAGTTTTTCGCGTTTATACATTAATTCTGCATACTCACTATTCTATAGCTAGCTATAACACATACTGATCCAATGGGTCATGGATAGTCTAGTATGTATGTATATATATATATATATATATATATATATATATATATATACACACACACACCTATTTAAAACGCACTTTGTGTGTGCATGTGTGGGAGTTCGTTCCTTATAGACTCTGAAACGTCAGAGCCAATTTTTAAAACATTTTGCACGAATGTATTTTATATGTCTGGGGGTGTACTTAGATAAGTTTTCTATCAGAATGTCCCCGATAAATGCCAAAAATCGATAATCAAAAAAATCCGATTAAAGAAAGAACAGTCCGATTTTGATGAAAGTTAACCTTCTGATACAACCTAACATCATAAGTGCATTTTAGAAGTTTTATCAGCACACAAGAAGGGCCCGGCATATAAAATCAACAATAGGTTCTTTGATAAGACAAGGGCGCGTTCGAAATGAATGTTTTTGTTTAGAACACAATTGAATAATGATACTTAACGTTTGCATTTGGAATTTTAATTCAAGCCACGATGTAAAAATAATTTTATAAAATGAACCATAGTTTTCTCAGATTAAATTCATGTTTTACGATATTTTTTCTTACATTGTAAGGCTGAAGCATAGATTAGTTACTAAAAACCCTCCCCATGTAAAGAATGGCTTTCAGATAACATTATTTCAGTTTTTCGCATGATTACATTTTCAATAATAACGTGATTAAATTGAACCCGTTTAAAGTTTAGGAACCAGATTCACCATTGTTTGTTATTTAAATAAACCGTTCTGTTTATAATGTTTACTTTTACAGCGTAATTAAAACCGTCACTTTCTTAAGTAGCGTTTACATTTTTATTTGGTAACGTTCAAGTGACTACAGGAATTTAGTTCCCTTTAAGGGACACAGGGTTCGATAGTTTTTTGTCATCATAACTCCAGTCTTGCCAACTAAAATACCTTGCCCTGAACTATACCCTGAGAAATATCCTGAACCTTCCAGCAAATTTTGTGACAACCCCACCCCCAGGCACAAAATGGGGTGTCTATTCCGAAAGCCATTTTTAACATGAGGAGGTTGGGGGTTAGCAAAAACAATAACAGCTGTATTTTAAATTTTTATGTAGGGGGGGGGCATGCTACCACCAGGCAACGCCGGTTAATGGGTCCTGCTAGTATAAAATATTACTCACATTTATGAAGAATCTTCATTAGTGTATATATAATATCTGAATTTCCCCAACTGAAAAATTAAAATCTATCAGACGTTCACTTAATTTATACAATCTTTTTCGCCGTTCAAATTCAAATAGAAATCATTTAACACTGACGAACATAAACATAACACATAACTATGTCGTGAATTTGGTGTCCTTACGAGAAAGATAAAAAACGAAAACAAAAAGAGTAAGAATGAAGAAAAAGAAAAAGAAATGACAAAAGGAAAAAAGACGACAAAAGGAAAAAAGACGACAAAATGAAAAAAACGACAAAAAGAAAAAAAAAATGACCAAAGGAAAAAAAAAAAACGATAAAAAGAAAAAAAGCGACAAAAAGAAAAAAAACGACAAAAAGAAAAAAAACGACAAAAAGGAAAAAAACGACAAAAAGAAAAAAAACGACAAAAAGAAAAAAAACGACAAAAAGAAAAAAACGACAAAAAGAAAAAAAAACGACAAAAAGAAAAAAAAACGACAAAAAGAAAAAAACGACAAAAAGAAAAAAACGACAAAAAGGAAAAAACGACAAAAAGAAAAAAACGACAAAAAGAAAACGACAAAAAGAAAACGATAAAAAGAAAACAACAAAAAGAAAACGACAAAAAGAAAAAACAACGAAAAGAAAAAAACGACAAAAAGAAAACGATGAAAAGAAAAAAACGACGAAAAGAAAAAAACGACGAAAAGAAAAAACGACAAAAAGAAAAAAACGACAAAAAGAAAAAAACAACAAAAAGGAAAAAACTACAAAAAGGAAAAAACTACAAAAAGGAAAAAACTACAAAAAAAAAAAACGACAAAAAGAAAAAACGACAAAGAGAAAAAACGACAAAAAAGAAAAAAGAAACGAGAAAAATGCTTCCATAGAAATAATTGCGGTTGGTGATATATAATTATTAATTATATGTTTACTTTGAAATGTTTTTATCGCTCAAATATGAACAATTTAATCCAGAGAAAAAACATATCATGAACACAATACAACACGAACCTTTATTAACATAAAGGGGCGTTTCAAGAGTAATAGCTCTACTTTTTATTATTCTGCCCGAGTAGATCAAAGAGGATTGCAAATTGCATTATGAGGACTGCATTCATAACCTGAAAGTCTCTTTTACAAATATTGAACATGGCTCTGTCTTATTGAAGAACCCACTGTTGATTTTATATGACCGGCCCTTCTGCTTGTACGGTAATAAAACTTCTAAAATGTACTTGTAACGTTAGGCTATATAATGGTGTTAACTTTGATCAAAATCAACTGTTCCTTCTTTGATCGGATTTTTTTTTTATTATCAATACTAATTGGAAGCATTCTAATACAAAACCTATCTAAGAACACTCCCAAAAAGTAAATTCGTGTGAAATTTCAAAATAAATCAGCCAAGACGTTCCAGAGTTCATAGAGTACGAACTCACCCACACAAAGTACCTTATATATATATATATATATATATATTTATATATATATATATATATATATATATTAATACTTAAAGTTAAATTCAAATTTTTATATATCTTTTTTAAATTAAATTGCCAGTTGAAAGTATAGAATAGTTAAAAAAAAAAAGAATTCTTCCCATGTTAAGAATGGCTTTTTAAATAGAAAATGAACATATAATGTAACTTTTTTCATTTATTATAAACAAACATTCATGACCCATTGGGTCAAATATTTAATTTATATGTTAATAAGATCAATAAAACTAATTAAGACAATGCGGAAATGAACGATGTAAAAAAAAAAAGCAGAAAGAATTAACAATTGTTTATTTGAATAATTTAAACGCAAAAAATACAATTAGGATGCTGAAAACGTACACAGTAAGACAATATGTGTTATTGTTACGTTGATTATTTATTTGTAACGCAATTTAAAAAAAAAAACACATTTTGGGGGTTATTTATTTATGTTAGTAGTGTAGAAGAAAATGTATGAATGTTTTTTAAGAAAAGTGTATTAACAAATGGAGAATAAATTAAAAAAAAAAAGAAGGAAGGTGGTGGGGAAATCGCCGTTGTAAATTGTTCTTATGGTTGTCAACGGGTCAAAGTTAATTTATTTGTTAGAAAATTGCGACAGTATAGTTATAATACAGAATAGTTGCAAAACATCCCCAACCTTCCCATGTTATAATTTCTAATGTTATTATTTCAGTGCACAGGTCAAATTCTGCTAAAGTAGCGATTTATGTTTATTTGTTTATGCTGTTATGAGTTTATGTTTATGTAAGCATGCACAACCGGAAGTCATAAACCGGATGTGGGGTTACAACACTCGTTACAAGGTCATTTGAGTTTTATAATTATATATATATATCAGAAGACACCTGATACACTTAGTGAGCTGGTGTGAAATACCAATTAATAGAGACATCAATTAGGCAACCCAAAATCAAAAAGAGAAGGAGTCCAGAGACAAGACACCCAACCACAGGTAAGGTCACTGTTCCTTGCCCTTGGAGGCCATGGGAGACAAACGACTACTCAGCTGGTTCACACGCATTATTACATACAAAAACGAACAAGTAGACATACACACTCATAACAAATAATGCTGAAATGCACAAAACATTTAACTTTTCTAACGAACGATTTACTCCATGAAACTGTATTTCACATCAGTGTAATTTTGTAAATCTTATATGTTTTGGGGGTGACGGTGACTAAGTGGTTACCGACGCTGACTGAAAACCTGTGTGTGTCAAGTTCGAATCTACACAGAAACACTTTCATTAAACCTATCCTTGATCTTGTGTCTAATCTTTTGGAAAGGAGATAAATAAAATGAATGTTCTGTCCGTTAACCATGTTTTTTCTCGCTTTCATTCTGGTTAATTTAGCACTTGCTAAATGGTGACCCCCCCCTCTCTCTCTCGACCATAACATTCATGTTTTTTGTCCATTTTGTCTCATTCGCCACTTATCACGTTTTAATTGTTGTTAGCATGAGTCTTGCTACTACAACACTGCTATATATGTCTTGTCCAAGCTACAGATTTTCATAAAGTGGATACAGTAGAACTCCGGGATACGTTGGCCCTGGGATACATTTTTTTTCAGGTTACGATGTGGAATATGTTTTCCAGCCCCTGGTTACAGTATTTGCCCCATCTTACGGTGTTATTTATAATGTTATTTGATTATATACATGTGTATTATATACTGTACTGTATTTTGTTACTAATTTTTAATATATACTGTATAAAATTTTGTTTAGGCCTCGCCATACGGCGATTTCACCTTACGATTCCAACTCCAGAACAGATTAATGCTGTATCCAGGGGTTCTACTGTATTTATCTCTTTCTTACGGTGAGAAATATAAGGGTCCGGAAGTGGGATTGAAGAGTCAGTACCCCTGAAGAGGAACACTAACCAGCAAAAAAAAAAAAAAAAAAATGCCTGGGCAGCCCTGTTGGAATACCCCGGTAGTGGGGGGGGGGTTCGAGCGATTAACAATAAACTAAACCCTTCTCAAAGAGAAAAGACAAAGACTGGAAAGGTGGACCTCCTAGAACTTCACAGGATCAGCATCATAGCACAATCCACAGGGAAAAGGCCATTTGAGAAATAGCATAGACTGTTGATTTTGGTGTCGATCGAAAAGTTGATCAACGGGCCAGGATCACAGTGTAGTATCTCTTCTGATGCTACACTTTACCTTTTCGGTCCTCGGTCCATGGATGGGAAATCCTTCAAGACGGAGACAATTTTTATTTTTGTTCCTATCCAGAGAGCTGGATTTTCCCCACATTAAAAACCGACCTTTATGTCTAACTCTGTCTTTGTGGGGATGCAAGTAAATAGGAACCTCACGTATATTTCTACTTCAACTAGTTGGTTATCAACTGAACAAAATTTTTTTTTTTTTTTTTTTTTTAAATCTTTTTTTATTTATTTATTTTGCATTTTATATCTTAAACCTATTTCTACTACATTTATTATCCCGTTTCAAGGTCTGTCTTGTTGACTTAAAAAGAAAAAAAATGATTGCACTGGAAGAAATGAAACCATGTTTTCCCAGGCACTTGTAAGGCGGGGGTGGGAGGTGGCTGTCACACCCACGTGACAGTGACAATTTTATTGTTTGGGGGGCAACGGAGGGAGAGGGCGTCAGGAAGTCGTCTAAGCTAAAGTCAGCAGAGAATTTTTATAAGGAATGACTGTCCACAGAGAGAGAGAGAGAGAGAGAGAGAGAGAGAGAGAGAGAGAGAGAGAGAGAGAGAGAGAGAGAGAGAGGGGGGGGGGTAGAAAATTAATATAGAGGGGCAAGAAGTGCTTTATGGAAAAATGAGAAAGAGAAGCAGAAAAAAAGGGGGAGCACTGAAAAAAGGAAACGAAGATGCAAAAATATGAGGCCAGCTAAGGAGAAGATTTACTCAAGCTAAACTATTCATATCGGTTGGGTTTATGTTAATCAGAATATTTGTGACTTAACTTTATCGTCATCGTATGAACTATCAAATATGCCATACTTTTTAATGTTTACAAACTTTGCACAGATTACGTTGTTAATTTATTTGATGGTGTTAATTCCTCCACAGATTTGTGACCCCGATGTGGATTCAAAATACAATTTATAGACAATCATTTTTATTGAAAACTAGCATAAAATACACAGAAATATTATATTTTAATTCTTACACAAACTAAGACATGTGCGTGTGAGTATTGTTTTTTTTCCCTAAATATTTCACTTCTTGTCGCAAAAAAATAAAAAATAAAAAATAATAAAAATTTAAAAAAATACTCGAGCTTAGATCGAAACCAAAACCTAAAGACAAGGAGCCAAGTACGATAACCATTAGACCAGCTTGACACGTGTTTAATAAGGTGTTTTCAAACCTACTTATTCTTAACATAAATAATCTATCATGTGAATGATTCACGCATGCGCATTCATGAAACAGTTGATAAACAGATGAAAATCCGATCACCCCCCCTCCACGTACCAATTTTTCAATTTTGACTACTTGGCAGCCCTCTTTTTCCGAATGAAAACGGATCAAACCGTTTTCCACATGTCTGAATACCCTATATACCAAATTTCAAGTCTAGGTTGGGAAGTGTCCTCACACACACACATTCTCACTTTCATAGACATAAT
This sequence comes from Euprymna scolopes, assembly GCF_053919585.1. Lineage (NCBI taxonomy): Eukaryota > Metazoa > Mollusca > Cephalopoda > Sepiida > Sepiolidae > Euprymna > Euprymna scolopes. The sequence continues at coordinate 6,274,951 of NC_136511.1, forward strand.
AGATATATTATGTAAGTAGTATTATTTGAATTATTCAAACTACTATTCTCACTTCGTATGTTGTTTTTACAACGTTTCAGCTGATGTAACCTCCAACATTCTCCAGATTCATCTTGATCATAAGTACACATGGTGTAATGGATAAACTGCGAAGTAATAATCAGTTCCAAGTGACAGTTTTCCGGGGGGGTTGAAGGTTCGATCCTTAATATGGATGATACTAAGAATACAAGGCGCTTCTACACTATTGGGGCTAAATTTCGGAAATCATAAAACTGAATTTCACATGAAAACAAGGTATCGACATATTCCTCGTATTTTTAAGATGATTATATCCAAATATTACAAAAATTGATAAGGTAGAAAATGTTTTATTAAAGAAAATAAAAAATAGAATTTGAAGAAAACGATCGTAAAACACAGGAGAATTCAAAAGGGAGGTAATTTTCCATTCTGATTTAAACAAGATGGCGGAAATTTTTCACCTGCTAACACAATTACAGTTGTTTTGTTTAATAATTCAGCAATATTCAGGTAATTTCGACTGTATAATTTGGAAGCTACCATTGTAATTTATTAGAATTGAAAAAAAAAAAAAATCAGTTGAAACCATTGTTTTTTATCTGAAAACTCCATCCATCGACTACAAAATCTCATCCCAGTCCTGTAGAAGCACCGAATACAATTATGAATTACTTAAGAATTCTACCTGGTCATGGCTGACAGGACAAGAGATTGGATAGAATAAAGTGTCTCCTTCAAAATTCCATACACATTTCCTAGTTTGACATGACACACCTGAAGAAGATTGAAGGTTATGTCAGTCGAAACTTTGTCAGAATAACATTAAAGATGAGAACAGTAGTCCAAACGATCCAAATCATAAATCCTCATCTAAAATATTTGGAAACAAAAGAGAAATAGACAAGATTTTTTGTTTAACTTATTTGTCTCCCCCTCCCACCCTGTTGACTTCAATCACAAACCCACGGCCGTTTATCAAAACATATAAGTTTGCTTGCAGAAAGACTCAGTGTCTACTTACTATCTATATTACCAATCTCCAAAGAAATCTTCAGTTTTTTGTTTTTTATTCTTCATGGACGTTCTGCTCTCTTTGCATCAAACTAAATTATTCTAAATACAGCCCACAGCTTGAAGATAGCTTAAAAAACTTCATAATGTTAATTAGCTTCAGAATTTACTTGCTGCAAACCCGGGTGCAGAATTATTAGAAGTCTGAGATTTTAAAAAGAATCGAAGTTGAACTGGTAAAAATGTTAGGAGTCTGAGTTGAAAAAAAAAAATGGATTTTTTTCAGCTCTGAAAAATCAGCAGATAGTCTGAATATTGGAAAAGTGAGTAATTGGAGCCGGAATTGGATATTTTGACATTCTAGTGAACATTTTCGATCTGCTTTCCTCAGACCATTTGCTTTTGGAATTCTCTTTCTGCTCCAAGGTTACAGAATCAGGAGTTGGAGGTTTTGGAAGGAGTTGAAGTCAGACTGGTAAAAATGTTAGAAAAAGTCGAAGACGAAGTCAGAATTGAATTTCTTTCATTACCAAAGAATCAACAGACCGTCTGAATATTGGAAAAATTTTAAATAAGTAACTGAAGTGAGAGTAGATTTGCATCTTGTACCTTCCGAGTCTGCAATGCTGACACGAACAAATATCCTAGAAAGAAAGTTTGGTTATTTTGCTTAGCCACATATCAACCCTTTTCTGGCTATTTAATGCCAAATCTAGCCATTTTTTGTTAACATTTTTTTTTTTTATCTCAAGTTCTTTATATCTTTAAATATTTATTCATGAAGTTTGGTTTTATTGTTTTGTAGAGGAAAATTCGTTTTTGATTTTGCAGAAGATGATTCAGTTTTGCAAAGGGGAAGGGGGGGGGGCTTCAATGTTTGATGCATTTTAGGTCAGGAAGCCGGTATCTCAAGCAACCTAATCTGGTAGAACTAAAGATCTAAAAATATAAAGATTTTAAAAATAAAAAGATCATAACAGATGTTTAAACTGAGATTTGTGTGCCTTTTACAGCCATTAAACATCCTTAAAATATTTAAATGGTTTTGACATTTAGAAAATCTTTCTTAATTGGTTTTTAATACCTATGGTTTAAATTTCATACAAATTGAAGATATCTTAATTTTGAGTGTGGGTGCTGTGCCACAGGGTGAAACGATAAAATTGAAAAGATAACATGATTTCATTTCCGTTTGATGAAAACCGGTTTTCATTTTTTTTTTTTTTTTTTTTGCAGACTATCTACTAGTTGGCCAGGTGTGTACAAATCCCAAGAGCGATAGAAACCTTCCATCATATCTGAAATTGACACAATGTTTAACAAACAAGATCGGAGATGCACTGATGTACAACTCATGCTCTCTACTGATCCAAGTTATGAAAATAGGACCATTGCCAGCACCCTCAAAATGTAAATCCAGACGGTTCAATACTTCAGGGCACAGCTCAATGAAGTTTCCGGCCATGGTTATGGTCTTTGGTGTGGTTTTAAGTGCGGGCCACATCATGCCACCTCACATCATTGAAGTCAGCTTGAAAGTCAACACCAAAATGCACTGAATCTGCTGAAGAGTGTGGTGATCCCCTGGTGCAATCAGGTGGCTACTGATAGGCCCTGGTTGTGGCAGCAGGACTGTGCTGGCCCACGTCAAAAAATACCCAGGCTTGGCTTCAGAAAAGCGCTAAAACTTTATACCCTTCTCTTACTGCCCCCCCTCCTCTCCTGACCTGAACCTGCTGGACTATTTCGTTTGGTCATACGTTGAGAACATCACCAACATGACCTCCCACAACACCAAAACTAGCCTGATTGCCGCTATCCGCCGAGTATTCGCCAAGCTTCCGCCGGCACTTGTCGAAAAGGCATGCTCCCAATTCCAGATACGTATTGAGGCTGAAGGCGGCTACATTGTAGAGATGTCCGCTTTACTACATAATCAAGCTACATGAATTGATCTTTTTCAATAAAAGTTTTAAAATAAAGCTGTAGTACTGTTTTCTCTACGGCGACAAATTTATTGTTTCACCCTGTATATTCTCCGCAAACCATCAAAACATATGGAAACGGAACCTGCCAATTTTGCTGGTTTCAACTGCTAACATCTGATGCATGCATTCACTATATGAGGGATGTTCTAAAAGTAATGCTTCCTATTTTTTTTATTATTTCACGTGAATGGATTAGAGGGGACTGCAAATTGTATTGTTATAATAACTTATGCATTCATGACCTGAAAGTTTCATTTCTACGTTGCAGATATTGACGGGTGTCAGATTCTAAGAATGCAACCCCTCTCATCGACGTCCATAAGAAGCAGATATGCATCATGGAGGAAAAAATTGAACCGATCGACATTTATTGGCGCCTGTTGAAGGTTTACAAAGCTGGTGTAGTTGATGTCAGCACAGTTAGGAAATGGGTTCGTTGAGTTAAGAGTGGTGACAAGTGAGTGACAAAACATGCTCCCAAGTTTTGCAACAGAGGCATCAAAAGAGGCTGGTAAACGTGCTTTGTTAAGAAAACATTTATGCATGTTCTTTTAACCATTCATTATTAAAAAAAAAAAGATTACTTGAAGTATTAATTATTTAAATTATTTTCTGAAAATAAAAACAATTTATTCAATTAAAAAAAAAAATGTAAATAAACATATTTCAATGAAAATTTTCTGTTTCTGGATATTCTTACGTGTTTGTCTACATTTTCGTTGTGGGGAGGGGGGATCTTCCGATTAAGTAACACAGTTTACTTTCAACAAGTTTCAAAACCGGAAGTGTCTTAAATCAGTAAATACAGAGTCACCCACTTTTCTTTGGAGATATGCTTGGCTCGCTGATGAACTGCTGCTACTGATTATCACTGACACTCCTGTCCTTATTCTGCAAGTATTTCCACGCAACACGATTCAAATAACTCCGCGTTCACTGTTCTAATTATCCCCGACCCATCCAAATAGCAACAAAATTATTTCCCTTTACTATAGAGCTTCCAAGATGTCAGAAGATTTTTTACTTTGATAGATTTCATTCTTTCCTCATATTGCTCGTCTTTGAAATTCCTCGTCTGCTCCCGATTCGCTCGACCGTACCAACATGCAAAATTTAAATGTAATGCGAACAAACATCATGTAGCAATGGTTCCCACCCAGGTTGCCTCCTATAAATCTGAATCAAATCATGGAAGAGACTTACACTTCCATCACAATCCAAACATGGCATAGATTCTAGTAGTTTTGGGACCAAGGGTGGACTGCCTAGAATTGCACAAGACCATACACCTCAGCCAACAGAGAACATGCCACCTCAATAATAGCATAGACTCTGGTAGCTTTGGAACTAAGGCAAAATGTTTATATGAATACAATGTGAGCCCTTTATGCTGGAAAATGCCAATTTCATTCCCGTACCTCTTTACCCTCAGTACGTGAGTCTAATCTATATATATAAAAGCGAAAATGTATGTGTGTATGTATGTACGCTTTTCCTCGATGTCCACGAAAGGCTTCTTTCAGAGAAGTGCTTGCTCGCTTCACAACTTCTTAAAACTTTTTATATCATCTACAAATTGTAATATCTCAGAGTTATCCACGGAGCTCGCCTGTCTATTTAATGTTATTTACTTTCAAACGTTAATTATTCCACATTTCCCGCATCGGCACGCGTTACATTCAGTTTTCGGTATAAAAAAAAGCGAAACTCGGCTTCGCTCCTCCTAATAAACAGGGAGCGGGTTTTTAAAAACAAACAAACCAATTTATTCAAAACTGTCCCACACAAAATCGTAACTGCTGAATACCTATCGCCGTCGCGTCAATCAAAAACGTGCACCTGTTTGTTTTTTTAACACTTTACTATTTTCCAACTGCGCGTCGTCAACGCTTCGGGGTTTTTTTCACATACCCCCAAAAACACCCGGGCAACGCTGGGTACCCCTCGCTAGTGATCTTTAATAAAGAAGGCATTCCTTCTGGCCTGGTTGATTGCGAGGGAGTAACTTAGACAATGCAGGGCCAGATTTTGCTGGTCATGGTTTAACGGTGCTACACGTCCTCTGGTTTGCGTCGCTGGTGTACCAGGCATATAAAAATCCCAAAATGTTAGTTGAGAGGGAGGGGGGCAAAGGTAAAAAATGGAATGAGAACTAGAACTGCAGGTACTTCGAGTTTTCTGAAGAATCTGCGATTTTGCATGACCCATCAATTCTGATTTTGTATTGATAGTTAGGGAGAGTTGCAACAGCACGGCCTTTTTTTGTGTCATCGACAATTGTTTAGGTGTTGTACCGAAACTATTTTCTCTTCTTGGCGTCTGCAGTGGAGCAAGAGATATGTTATGGATAGAGCAATGATTTGGAGAGAGATGCTGCAATATTGCAGGATGGCTTGAGTGACACTGTCATTATCCAAAGAGTTTTGAGGACCTGTATTACCAGGTATTATTCAGTCTGAAGCACTATATTGAATTTAGTAGTCAGTGTTCAACTGCATAACCAATTCAGCTCCAACCTGCAATGTTTTGTTATGCTTCGATGGCTAAGTTCATTCTCTGAGCTTTGATTAGTTGCTAGTTCATGAATGCATAATCTATTGTATAAATATTGCTTCATTCAAACAATATTTACATATGAACTATTGCTGGAATTATTCATGATGGTCAGTGTTGATTTGATTCTACAAAATCCAGATCATGTCGTGAAACCAGTTCATCACACACAATTGAATTTAAAACAGCCACAAAATGTAGTTTATAAATGATTATATTTTCAACAATTTAAATTATTCCAAACAGTATATTCAAGTGTATATGGCATAACCACGTTGACACACCGGTTCTCGTTAGATCACCAAAGTTAAGCAATGTTGAGCCTGATGAATACTAAAATGGGTAACCATTTTGGAATTCTAGGTGCTGTATGTGATCTTCGCTTATCTCAGCATTGTTTCCAGTTAGTCTTGGCCCTCTCTTTGCCACTTGACCCAAGCAGTGCCGATTCAGGAGAGGTGTGGTTGAGGATTATGCAACCCTTGCTCCATAATTACATGTGTAGCTACCCTTGCAGAGTGTCCATTACCTCTCGAGACTGAACAGAGGCATCGCATCGTATCAAATGTATTAACGTTGCTTATAACCGTTTCAAATCGATGTTTATTTTTAATTGTATAATGAAACATAAAAATTGCTCAAATGGCAAGTCTGATTAACTGTATTTCTTAAATACCCAGAAAAACAACAATGTTGAGGAAAAAAAAAAAAGAAATTAAATAAAAAAAAAAAAGTAAGCACGGGGGGGGGGGGATTACATAGAAATCAAAATAGGACCCTATTTGATTCCTATGTAATCCTCCCCCACCGCCATATTCATAATTTTTTTTTTTAATTTTCCTTGATTTAGCTAGCCTCTATTTTCACTTTTAATTATAATGTTACTTGGTTTATATTTAGCCATTATATATATATATATATATATATATATATATATATACTAGCTTAGGTGCCCGGCCTTGCCCAGGTGTTTGGAGGTGTGTGTTGAGAAAAAAAAAAGTGGTAGTAGGCAGGCTCGAACCCATACTGCGAAAGAGGAAAAGAATGTGAAAAAAAAAAAAAGTGACGTCTTTGCTGTTGCGCCCATCGCTAAATTGGAAGTCATGTAGGTTTAAATTAAGGCTAGACAATCGAAAAGATGGGATGACTTTCGAAAATATTGGTGAAAAAAGCCACCCCTCCCTGTACAAAAGTGCTCAGTTGAGGGTGAAAGAATTAATGTTTTTGGCCAATTTTTCGATATTTGTCGTCCGAAGGGTCGAGCTTCAAAATTATACCGATTTCATGTCGAAAGTTTTAGGCACACATACATACATTTAAACAGACCGGTAAGATATTATAGATGGCCTTTCCTGTTAATCTCAGTCAATGCAAATGATTGCTACAAGATAGATCAGACGATTTTGCATCAGTTTTTCTTCTCGAGGCATGTCTTAATGAAGATTGAGAGTGCATCTTTCCCAGTAGGGGTAAATGCACTCCCAGATACTAACCTGGAAATTTCTATATCTCAGTGCACTACACACAGCGCCTAGTATTCTGAAATTGTCACCCATCTGGTATTAGCTAGGCTCACCATAATTATGTTGATATACTGGTTCTGATTAGATCACTTCATTTCATTTTTTATCTATGCTATTAAGCCAGCTTTTATTTTATATTGTTTATAATGCTGGCTGTTCTCGCCTAATGAGAAGCATTTAGCTTCAAAATGCGATGGCCTAAAAAGTTTTTTTCTCTTTTTTTCTCTTTTTATTTCGTTATTGATCTGATAAAATAATTTGTAACTTTTATTCCTGTTCTCTTATTTAAATATATATAAATTCAATATGGCGTACTGGAAAAATAAAAGGTATTTGCAGCTTCTCTTCCAATTTTCAGATTTTAATCATGTCAAAGCACACTTCAATTCCTTTTGACGGATTGATTGTTGCTATTTCTTCTGATGAGTTAAGGACATAATAGATTCACTGATTGATATAATAATTAAGTGATTGATTTTGCGCTATGAAACAGATACTGTCAAGAATTGTATAAGTCAACTGAATTAAAGGAATAAATTATAAGATGGTCAACATCATGAATTTTGGAATATAAGTTTTTGTCATTTATTCTCTATATTGCTCTGTAATTACATTGAGCTTCTTAAATAAGGATTGATATATAAGAAAATATAATTCTACAGAAATATATATATACACACACACACATACATCTAACTTCATATACAAAGACATATCCACCCATACAAACAGGCAGACAAACACTTTAAAGTTCTTAAGCTCAGCATCTTAAGATAACATGAATTCAAGTTGTTTAGTCTAAACCGCGAAATTTCCTCCTAAAAATCGTCTAATCTTGAAACTGAATTTTTAATAAATACATTATAAACTCAAGTAGAAATGGCGGAGTTTTATTTAATTGGAACAGAAAAGGATGTATTTTTATAGCCTTTGTTAATTAATAAACGCGCAGATAACGACCATTTTTTTTTTCTTTTTCGTGAGTCATATTCATTTCCATTTTATAGTTTTCAACGTTTTCTAAACAGGAAGCGGAAGTTCCTGACTGTTTCTATTTTCACCCTATCAGAAAATATGGAGGCGGAGTTCAAATATCTTTTCCACCATCATCCTGAGAAACAACCTGATGAAACAAATACAATGTATTTACGTATTAGCTGATATGTTGGCAGGACCGCACAATTGTTTCTAATTTTGGTGCAAGTCTAGAATTCAACCTAATTATAAACGAATATCATATTGCAAAGATCACATAAATTAGTAAAGTGTTTTTTTTTTTTATATTAAAGAAAATTAAATTTTATGAGAAAGCGAGAACGATGTGTTTTAATCCGCCATATTCGATAAATAAAGGAAGGCAACTCAATTCGAACTTCCAAGATTTTAAAATCATCCTTGTAATGGCTAGGGTGTACTATTAATCACTAAAAATCGTAAAAACTGATTTTTCGTATATATTAAAAACTACTTGATCAACTTGCAATATGACTTTTTTTTCTATGACAAGATTTTTATGTATTTGTTTAAAAATTCGATTAAATTCTTGATAAGAACCCTAATTTCACAACTTTAAACCAACATGATCAAAACATCAAATAAATTTACTAAAATCAACACCATTATACATTTTTTTTAAACAATTCCCTTGTTCTTATATCTGCTATCGTCTTCATCGGAGTTTTCTTTTAAACAAGTAAAAGCATCTCTATCACAGCTGATCTTGAGTTAGGTCATACGAAAAGGCTAACCAATCCAGATCCCATAGTCGAAGTCCAACTATTTGTGGGCCCGATTGTTCTCTAAGGTTTCCATCCTATATATCCGCCGTTTGAATGAAGTACCATTTCTTGCACGATTTATTATTTTTTTTCTTTAATCTGTGATGTAACGAATATGAATAGATTCGGGTTTCTCCATACAAGAATATGACTGGCAGGTGTAAGCCATAAATACGGACAGGCATAGCAACCTGGGAGAGACGTTTAATGATATACCGATAGCCTAAAGCTTAAACATATATATATCCAGCTACGACTACGAACAACCGTTTATTAAGGCGACTTACTAGAGTATCTTTCTCAAATACTGTAGCCAAGATCACTCAGCTAATCCCAACAAATATATCTCTTTCAGTGACATATCAGTTTGTTTAAATTTGAGGGAAATATTCAAAAAAGAATTCAGAAATTGGTAGTCATTTCGACCACTTACATAAAATAAAAAAAACTTGTACTAACAAAAATGCACTTGTATACTTTGGCCTTTTCCCCCATTTCTTCTTTATTTATGTCATTCATTTATTTATGTCATCCTCTTATTCTCCGTCTTTTACACTGCTACTACTACTTTAATCTTTTACATTTTTTTCTTTATTTCATCATCCTTTTAGTCTTCGTATCTTATGCTACTGCTGTCATTAAAGAAAGCAAGCTTTAACGTTTCTTCTGTGTGTTGTCCTAAGATAATTCACTGATTTGGTATGAATTATTTTACAGCCAGGGGTTAAATTAATTTTGGGAGTTTAAAACAAAATACTTAAGTGTTGAGACATTATGTTGAACAAAGATGGCGCAAGTAAATCAAATCGGTGTAGTCTCAATCTTGAGTGTTAAGTAATTCCTAGTAACAAAGATGGCGGCGAAGAATCAAACGCAGTTTCCATCTTGAATGTGAAGTAATTCCTAGTAACAAAGATGGCGGCGAAGAATCAAATGCAGTTTCCATCTTGAGTGCTAAGTAATTCCTAGTAACAAAGATGGCGGCGAAGAATCGTGAAGAATAGGTAAGTATTGCAAAGTTATGTAATGTACAACTGTTAATATCCTTCAAGTCCCTACAGTTATGTTATTTTCATTATTAAATGTTACATTTTTTAAAGATGGGGGGGGGTGTATTAAAGTCATAATAAAAACATAGAAGCATTGCAGGATGATGAATCACAAAAAAAGACAGGTTTATGTTAAATTAGGCTGAATCTGTTCTTGACTGGAAAATAGAAAAAAAAAAAGTGTCAGCTGTCCTTTTCAACTCCTATACTTTTTCAATGTTGTTAGATATCAATATCTCCATTGAAGTTTGTTAAGGAAAACCATTGTAATCTGATGTAACATGTCCACATATGAATGAATGATGTGTGTCACATCTGTAGTATTTCTTTAGGGAGTCTATGTTGTTATTAGATATATATATCAATATCCCCGCTTAGGGGCAACCATTGTAATCTGTTGCAATACGTCCTATTTTTATTGTTTCCTTAAGAAGCTTGTTTCTATCATCTTTAAAGATGATGAATAAAAGATGAACAAACTTCATTCCAGAAAAGTTATCGTACATAGCTAATTGTTGCTGTTGTTGTTAATAGTAGTAGTAGTAGTAGTAGTAGTAGTAGTAGTAGTAGGAGGAGGAGGAGGAGGAGGAGGAGGAGGAGGAACAATCCCGAAAAACTTTGAAAAAAGAATGGGAGAAATTGAAATCAGATGACTGGCTGGAAAGATACAGCGAATAACAATAATGAAAATAGCTGAAATATTAAGAAAACCCCTTCAATGCGGAGACTAATACACATCTGCTGCAAAGGTCAAAGATGAAGGATTACATGGAAACAAGAACATTGAAGCTGCATATCTAGAAGTCCGCTACCCCCCCCATTGCCTCATCATCGACCCCCCCCCCCCAAAAAAAAAAGATTGATGCTAAATAGCCGAAAAGGGTCAAGGAGGATAGAAAGACCAAGGAGAGAGTGCTGACCAGACTTCTGCTGGACAAGTACGAAAAGAACTGGGAACTTGGGGAGGCTTATTGCCACTCAAATACCAGTGAGAAATCAATGCCAGTGAGAAATCAATGGAAAGCGGCTGATGCGATAATGCAAATTTATTTGCAAATGTTATCTGAAGAGGTGGAGAGTACTGGAAATCTGAGGAGATTTGTTGTCACTCAGCTTCCAGAGAACGCCACAGGTTGGCTTCAAGGAGAGATAACTTATGAGAAAGCTCCTTGTGAGCCAATAAGATATTTTTAAATTGTATTAAAAGAAAAATTGCATGTTATTAAATTCTACCAAATTTTTCTATAAGTTTGCAAAAAAGTGATTTAATTTTTTGTATATTTTTGGTCAACGTAAAACATTTTTCAAAATACAAGTTAATTCCAATCCGCCGAGGATATTTGCTTTGATGCAAGTTTAACGTATACTTACATTTTTTTTTTTTTTTTTTTTAGAAATCTTTTTACATCTCTTTAAAACAAAATGATTACGTAAGAATTTTGTTTACAATAATAAAAATCTCGACAATATATATATATATATATATATATATATATATATATATATATATATATATATATTCATTCAAATTTCATTTTTCGGCTATTGATTTTATTAATACAACGGAAATTATTCGTTGAGTAATATTAAGAATTTCCATTTTTTCAAGTAATATTTCTGATGAGTGCAGATGGGGTTCAGAAGAACAGAGTCATATTTAATCAATACACTGTGCGTGTGGGGAGGGGAGGTCAGAGACACACACAGCAAAAACATGTTAAAGAATCTTCCTGAATTTGAACAGAGTCAAACCAAGATAGCAGATCTCACACACACACACACACACACACACACACACACACACACACACACACACACACACACACACACACTAATCGTCATTTCAGATAGAGTTTTATAACAATAATAGATAACTATCGGGACCTATGGAAATTCAACAGCGAACTCATTCATATGTAATATATTGATGTTAGTATTCTGTGGATAAGCGTAAATGGAGACACCCTGATATTATTGTACCTATTTACTATGCCTCCCCACGGGACAGAGTTAGACACCAGGGTCGTTTTTTAACGTGGAGAAAAGGTATAAAAATAAAAATTGTCTCAGTCGTGAAGGATTTCTCCTCCACCGAAAGAGAACAAGAAATAGAAGTGCAGCATCTGAAGAACAGATACTACACTTTGATCTTGTCCCGAAGGCCAAGAAAAGGCAGGAGCCTTTATTATTGTAACTCTTTTGTTAAAACTGCAAAAGTATTTATCTCAGCTAGCAACGATGCCCGGCGTAGCCCGGTCATAAAACACGCTTAAATATGATATTTTAATTCATGCAGATTTCATATATATTACTATAGAGTCAATTTTCTATTGATTCTTATATAAGTTGTGATTTCAAAAATAAAAAATATATATCCATATGACTTGGGTGCATCAGCTTGATTCGAAACTCAAACCAAAGCTTATGAAAAAATATATATATATAACTTGAGTTCCTTCAGCTATAATCGAAACCAAAACCAAAACTTATGAAGAATTCTTGTTCCGTCTGCCTGCTTCCCACCTGACTACAACTTGGATGGCTTCAAGTCCAATGTTAACAAATTCCTAATGAACCGCCCCCTTAAGTAAACACTTCATCAAATCTCCACACAAACTTAATGTACTTGCAATAACCCTTATCCCTGAGTGGCTTCCGGGCCTTGATAAGTGGTGACCACTGTGTAAAAAAAAAAAAAAAAAGAAAGAAATGGAAGGCCATAACAATTAAACGACATAACAATTAAACGACAGTCACTCGAAAGAAAAAACATGTAAGCGTGACACAAAATAACACATACGCTATCAATTAATATATAAATTGAAAGGGCTTATAAAAAACTTTACAGTAGTTTCATGGTCTACAATGACAACAGTCTCCAAAACTCTCGTTTTAGTTGCATGCAAAGAAATAATTAAAATGAAATAAAAAAAATATTTCTTCACATATGTATGTATACTAGCAGGAGGACCCGATGTTGCCTGGGGTTGAATGAGGATCAACGAATATTCGACACTTCCAATCGAAATCGGTGAAATCGCCATTTTCTCAATCAAATCGATTATCTGCTTTAGTCTGTGACCTACCATGGCGTATCGGGAGGAAGCTTCAAATGCCTCCCTGTGGCAACTTAGTCCACAATACATTGTAGTCTAAATTGCACTGTGGGGAACCTACTGTTGATTTTAGTAAAATATTTTTATATAATGGCTTGAGTTAAAGTTTAAAATGCAAAAATCAAATATCATGGTTCAATTGTGCTCCAAACAGTCATTTCAAATGTGCCTCTATCTTATCAAAGAACCCACTGTTGATTTTATATTCCATGACCTGTTTGCACGGTGATAAAACTTTTCAAATGCACTTGTGATGTTAGGCTGTATGAGGGTGTTAACTTTGGTCCAAATTGGACTGTTCCTTCTTTAATCGGATTTTTTCCATTATCGATACTTGTCGGAGGCATTCCAATACAAAACGATAGAGCTCAGCTGTATCGCATGTGGACTAATCATTTTAGTTATTTCATTGTTGTATATATATATATATATATATATATATATATATATATATATATATATATATATATATATATATATATAAACAATAAGGTTGGAAGCGCACTGAAATGTTATCTGTTGATAATCTGAGGCATCCTGGAATAAAAATTGGATTCCAAAAGACAAATAAATGCTTAAGACAATAAGCATTTTATAAAAACACTGATTTTCTTTATCAAGATATAAAGTGTGATGACTTGTGACTTGGTAGGATTCTTTTTTTTTTTAATTATTTTTTATGGAAATCGTTCCAGACAAGGACAAGACATGAAGCCATTTGATATAAGGAGCTAAGAAAAAAAAACAAAAAAAAAAAAAACATACTAATTCAAAGTAAAAAAACCCCCAAAAAACTCCCTCGCTAATAGTAAGTGTTATATGGATAGATTTCGACTCAGAAAACAGCAATTCTTCCCCTTTTGTCAAAAACATCCCTCATAGAATATGAAGACGAAAGAACAAAACAAGGAAAGCAAGAGTAACAAGGCTGGTGAAAGTAAATTCAATGTTTACTTTCTACTTTCCTCTAAGAAAAAAAATGTGGACGTCACACTGTGAGTGATAACTTTGATTCTCTTTATCATAGAGACTCGCTACTTGGCCCATACTGTAGCCAATGAAGCCCCAAATTTTATACCACCTTGACTATGAAAGATTTGGTAAAGATTGAAATTGTGATGAAATTTCAATTTCTAATTTTTTTCCAAATATGATGCTTGCATCCAATAGTCTTTGCTAGCAATAATCACCAAGAAAATTTGATTTTCATCAAATCAATAGCTTTATAATAACTCTGGAAATACTTTATAGATGCATAGATATAAATTCAGATGTGGAGAAAAGATATTTGGATGGCAAATCTATTGAGTTTGTTCAGAAATGGTATTATTTAGCTTATATTATTCAAGCAAATAACAACAATAATAATAGATTAATTCATCCAAGCAAGGAGACCAGATGTTAACAAAGAAAAATTCTACCAAATTGTAAACTACAGAGTGAATATTAAGTGTTACGTATTATAGACGAGGGGAGATAACTTATATGCCATGGATTAACATTAAGGAGATACACAGAAATGGTAAAAAAATTGAAAGGGATATGGAACATGAAGGTCAAAACCAATAATCTTAAGAGCACTAGCACCCCCCCCCCAAAAAAAAAAACAGAGAAAAGAATGGGAAAAATTGGAATCAGAGGGAAGGCTGAGAAAATACAATGGATGGCAATAATGGAAATAGCTGAAATCTTAAGAAAAATCCTCAGATGTAGAAACCAACTATAAACTGTGAACACTAACCAGAAATAGAAATAAAGCAAAAATAGTAAGAACACTTTCATGTGAGACCAAGACCAAGAGAACTGAAACTGTAATAATGTTAAGTTAACTGCCCCCCCCCCCAATGACAGGTTGGAGAGGGTGAAAGGTCCAAGGAAGTAAAGCAGTAACCAAACTTTCACTGGAAGAGTGTGGAGAACACTGGGATATTAAGGAGGCTTTTTGCCATTCAAAACCAAGAGAATACCAATGGCCGTTGCCAGAAAGAAATCAATGTTAAGTGGCTGTTGCGATAATACAGTCATTTGCAATGGTTATCGAGAGAGGTGGAGAGCACTGGAAATTTGGGGAGACTTGTTGTTATTCAGACTCCAGATAACACCACAAATTATTATCAATACTGGTGATGGCCTGTGTGAGAACTAATGAGATATTATTATTATTATAATAATAATAATAATAATAATAATAATAATAATAATAATAATAATAAATAATAATAATATTAATAATATTAATAATAATAATAATATTAATAATAATAATAATAAATAATAATAATAAATAATAATAATATTAATAATAATAATAATAATTAATAATAATAATAATAATATTAATAATAATAATATTAATAATAAATAATAATAATAAATAATAATAATATTAATAATAATAATAATAATAATAATATATTTAATAATAATAATATATTTAATAATAATAATATATTTAATAATAATAATAATAATATTATAATAATAATATTATAATAATAATAATAATATTATAATAATAATAATAATATTATAATAATAATAATAATATTATAATAATAATAATAATATTATAATAATAATAATAATAATAATAATAATAATAATAAATAATAATAATAATAATAAATAATAATAATAATAATAATATAAAAGCGAAAATGTGTGTATGTGCGTTTGCTTTTTGTGTATGTCTGCAAAAGGGTTTTTTTCTGGCGGGTTCTCGAGGCTGTCACTCATTTTAAAAACTTTTTATATGCTGTCTAAATGATATAACATCTTTGAGTTAACAACGGGGATCGCCTGTCTATTTAATTTGCCCGACTTTAAAACGTTAAACATTCAACATTTTCGGATCGCTGCATGTTGCTTTCGGTTTTTCGGTATAAAAAAAGTGAAACTCGATTCGAATCTCTGGCCCACGACTAGTGGTCTCCAGAAAGTGATGTAACGTTTGGTCAATGTCGGCTTATCATCGTCATATCAGACAGTTGCTTTTATTTCAAGACGAGACACTCCCCTAATAAACGAGGGAGCTGGTTTTCCCCAAAGTTGGGTAAAAACAAACAAATTGGGTTATTGACCTCATTAAGAACTGTCCCGCAGAAAATGTTAACTGCTGAATAGCTATTGTTTACGTTGTCATAACGCTCGCACAAAATGTTCTCTACAACTTGCACTTGACGTCATTTAGTGCGGGCACCTGTCAATTCTCTTCTTACTTAAATAAATTTAAACTTCTTTCAGTAACTCATTCTTGCTGGCCGAGCGGTTAACGTGCCATGTTCTTTCACATTTTATTCTCCAACTTCGCCTCAGGGCTTCGGGTTCGATCCTACCTACTTAGCAAAACTTTTTACCCCCCCCCCCCGTGTTTCTTTTAGATTTAAGAGCATACACACCTCGAAACACCCGGGCAACGCCGAGTACCCCCGCTAGTGTATATATATATACATATATATATATATAAGCGAAAATGTGTATGTATGTTTGTGTGTGTGTATGTCTCGCAAAAATTTTTGACACAGGTCATGGATTTTCGCTAGATAGGTATCATTTCCAAGCTCGAACCTTCGCCCGACAAATATCGAAAAAATGGGCAAAAACATTAATCCCTTCACCCTAAAATCACCAGTTTTGTACAGGGAGGGTGTAGCAAAAAATCGTTCCTTCATTTACCCTTCTGCGACCATGACGTCATGTTTGACCTAGAAAACGTTCACGTTAGTTTAACGTGTTTTTTAAACGTTTCATTTTGTCACTACTTAGTTGTTTGTCTTTTTGGTGTACACGTAACGCGTCGAGCTTTTTTTTTTCCGCCTTAGCCTCGCGGCTTCGGGTTCAAGCCCACCTTCTGACCAAAACTTTTTTTTTCTTTTACACCTCTAAACACCGCCCCCCCCCACACCTACACACACAACGTTGTTATCTTAAGATTGCACGTTTTTTCTGATTTTTTTTTTCACTTTTTTTTTTGTTTTGGTTTTTCCGATTTTTTAACAGGGTTATTACCCCCCCCTCATACACACACCTACAAACACCCGGGAAACGCCGGGTACCACCCCGCTAGTCTATAAATATAAAAGCGAAAATGTGTGTGTGTGTGTGTGTGTGTGTGTGTGTGTGTGTGTATACGTTTTCGTGTTTGTCCAAGAAAGGCTTTTTTTTCTGAGAACCGATCGGTCGCCTCACAACTTCTTAAAACTTTTTATATCATGCCTAAATGATAATATCTACGAGTTAATAACCGGGGTCGCCTGTCTATTTAATTTGCCCGACTTTGAAAAGATAAACATTCAACAATTTTCGATCACCGCATGTGCATTAAGCTTTTTCGTATAAAAAAAAAGAAGTGAACAGACTCGCGGTAAATAAAACACTGTCCCGCACTCAAAGTTGACGTCATAAACCCGTCAAAAACTTTTCACACTTTATTACTTTCCAACTGCGCGTCAAGGCTTTGTTTTTTTTTTTTTAAAACAACCAACGATTTTTGTTTTCATTTACCCAAAAACACATACACCTACAAACACCCGGGCAACGCCGTGTACCCTCCACTAGTAATAATATATAATATAAATCTCACCTGTCTGTTTAAAGGTATGTATGCATGTATGTCTGCCTAAAACTTTTGACAGAGGTGGCAGATTTTCATGAGATCGGTATCATTTTGAAATATAAAAAAAATGGCCCAAAAAATTAATTCCTTCACCCTCAACTGGGAACTTTTCTATAGTTAGGGGTCGCTTTTTTCACCGATATTTTTGAAAGTCATCAACTCTTTTCGATTGTCTAACCTTAATTTAAACCTACGTCACTCCGGTTTGGTGATGGGCACAGCAGCTAATGCGTCACGTTTCTTTTCCTCCTTCGCGTTATGGGTTCGAGTCTGTATCTGCCTGCCTACTAACACTTTTTTTTGCGCTCACAATTTTCCATTTTTTTTTTTGCTCAACCAACACCTTAACACATACTTCCACTTTCTTTTCCGCCTTCGCGTCACAGGTTCGAGCCTGCCTACTACAACTTTTTTTTCAACACACACCTACAAACACCCGGGGCAACGCCGGGCACCCAGGCTAGTAATAGATATAAATAATAATAGATATAAAAAACGTCAGTTAGATAAACGAAATCTGAACTGTGAACTTGTGATATTTATTGGCTGCCAAAAGTAAATGATTTAAGGTTTCCTTCATCTCACGAAAATGAAATGTCCGATGCACTTTGAACTTTAGCAAGCACATCCAGCGACCATTTTTCTTGGAATGATTTTCCCCAAAGACTCTTCTCTTTTTACATCATCTTGACTACAGAATTTACGTGTGTACTCGGCATGCTCCGAGATTTCCATCTTTTTACGGTTTTCCTGATGGAATGGTTGGTTGTCTTTGTTTTACGGCATATCAACCCTTTTCAGGGTATTTAATGCCGAATCTAGTTATTTTGAGGAACGATTTTTAATGGAGTATATTTGTTTTGTAAGTCAGATTCTATTTAACCCATAGTTGGGACCCTAACAGGTACTACTACTCCAGGTCAGAGTGGACCTGGGAGCAATGGCAATTAAAGGGTGGCTTCACACTCCCCAAGGCCTGCAAGGTGGGGCCTCACCATCGGATATAGTTTTCGCCAAAACTGGTGGGGCGCGTAAGTACTTTTTGACGGACCGTCTTTTTAAAAATCTACCAAAAATCAGGTAATTATACAATCAATACAAAATTTTCAGCGATTATTAAGAGAAGAATGAACTTTATAACAGTGTACTTATTTTTCATAAACGATATTTATATATATATTTTTTTTTTTGCTTACAACCCCCCCCTTGTTTTGAGGGGGTTCCAAATACGCTTAAAATAATCATCTGAAACTGAACAAAACATAGTGTTGTTGTAAGGGACAAGATTATAGATTAAAAACAAAAAAAAAACTTGTTTGCATACCTTATTTTGACGTCTGAATATCAGAACTTCGATTGTGTTTAATTATCCCGCTTTTGAGTTTTGAAGAGTGAAATTCAGTGAATATGTTGAGTAAAATAATTTAAGTTAAGCAAAACAAAAATTTTTTTTTAAATATTTATACGAAAAAGCCATTTTAAAATCTTTGATAAATAAATTAACAATTTTTTTTAGCGAGCCGAATAATGCATGACCATTATTAAACAGGGCATGCTTTGAAGAATCGATACAAAAAAAAAAAAAAAAAAAAAAAAAAAAAAAAAAAAAAAAATCGATAAATATTGTGCCCTTTGCGTTAAAAATATCATTATTTTTTCGATCCCGTTTGAAAACGTTTGCCACCTTTCGACTACGGTGGACCAAATGCGCTGAAATAATTTTTTTTATTCTGCTTTAAACCCCCGCCTCATTTTGGGGAGCCTGGCTCCAACACACATACACATTAAAAACCAAACTCATACAAATGGTCACCCATCTGGTACTGGCCAGCCTCAGCGTTAATAATACATTGAAATTTTCGTCACTGAAAAATAAGTTTTTTGGGTCTGTTTGGTCTTCCATAGTTTGCTTTTTATCAAGTACAAATGTAAACATTGTCTAAATCGACGCAAAGTAACTGGTTGCTTATATGAATAAGTGGAATTATTTGAAATCCAGGTAGTTATATTATAATATTTTTGCATATTCTCATAGAAAATCACCCTAAATCTTAGTTAGACAACAAATAAATAGATTAATTAGTTCAAAACTTTTTTTTACTATTTATATATTTGTGCAAGATAAAAAATGTCAATTGTTAACTTTGGGGGAAAATTTAACATTTAAAATTTAATTAAAAATAGTAGAAAAAGTTTTACATTATTCTGCTTTCTATATGATAAAATTCAGAGTTTTATCTTTCTGGAAAAAAAAAGTTACTCAGAAATAATGGATTTTAATAAATGTAATTTCGTTTTAAAAAACAACAACTTGATTTTTCGGTCATTTTTGGCAGTGTCTAGTTTTAGGTTGTATCCAGGACCTTTCCTGATGGAAGCACCATATTCTGGTATATTTTCCACAGATTCTAACCCTTTTGATACACTTGGCTATATCTAGTTTGTCATTTTTTTACTAGAAAGTCACCACTTATTAAGACCCAAAGGCCATTCGAGGATAAGATTTAATAAATGTTAGGTGGTTGGTGAGCCAACATTGTAATGATTGGTAATGATTAGGACTATGACAACAGCATATTCTTTTTACTGTTTTGACTTTTGAGTATATATCCGACACAGTTAACCCATAACATCACTCTATATATAAAAGCATATAAGATATTAACTGATACACACTCGAGAGTCAAAACAATGAAAAGAATATGCTGTTATCCTAGCTCTAGTAATGATGGAGAGTGGATAGAATTTGATTTAAGAGGACGGTTCATCAAGAATTTGTTTGTATTGGAGTTGAAAGCGATTATGTTATAGTCAGCCAGGAAGCAGCCCTGCAATATAGTCTTCCATATTTCTGGGTAAGAAACTTTGCTTCCGCAAAAAAAAAAAAAAAAAAAAAAAAAAATGACTCCCAACTTCTGCAGACCACTGAATGCGACGAGCACTGATTTGTCACATCACGGCTTACACATTCCCTGGCAAGAAGGATAAAACTGATCTTTGAGACATTGAGAAATGTTTCATTTAAATGTGGATTAAAACAGACAGATATGGCACTTGATGTTTGACCTTTCAGAGACCGGTCAAATTTGAAGAGAGGGAGGAGGAAGGGAACCAAAAAAGGTCATCACTCAGAGCAATAATTAGAGAATAAAAACTTCCCATGTGAAAACTAAGGGGGGGGGGGGAAAGAAAAGGAAAAAATGTAAACGACGATGTTAAACTTGTTATTTCATGTTCATTTTTGTTATGACAAAAGGTGGGTGGAAAGGGAAAAAGAAAGGATAGGAGAAAGGGTGAGAAAAGGAATGAGAGAGAGAGAGAGACAGAAGGAGAGAGAGAGAGGAAATTAATGGGAGAGAAGGAGAAAAGGAATGAGGGAGAGAGAGAGAGAAAGAGAGAAAAGGAATGAGAGAGAGCAGGAAGGAATAAGAGAAAGCAAAAGAGACAGAAAGAATGAGAGAGGAATAAAGAGACAAGGGAGTTATTTTTATTGTCTGTTATTGTTATACATGAATATTAAAAATTTAACCATTTTGAAAAGCGCCAACCAAAAGAGAAACCAAAAAATCCAGTAATGTATAGACAAAATAAAAATAAGAAAGGACAAATCACAAAATATAAAAGACAAAATTACATTAAAAACAAAAAAAAAAAAATCCAATCATGAGACTGTCCACCTGACAACGTAAGGATGGGCCAAAGTTTTATTTGGTTCATACTTCTCCATATTTGCACGAGTTATTCGCAAGTTATATTATGGACATCAAAATTATCAGATCAGGCTGAAATTTTCAAAGGTGATTACCGTTATCAAAGAGAATCAGATTCATACATAAAATTTAGAAAAATTCGAGTTAAAATTTAATTAATATAAGATTCGGGACTTCATTGGCTACAATATAGACCAAATAGAGAATCTCTACAATGAACAGAACCAGAGTTATCACCAAAAGTGCGATTTCACTTTTTTCCATGATGTTTAACTTTGACCTAGATATCCCCCCCCCCGCCAAAAAAAAACCCAAAAAAACAGCTGACCGACATTTTGACTAAGTTTGGTGATGATTGGTCATGTGATGTGACTGCCGAGTTGTAAACAAACATAATCGCAAAGCAACAAATTAACTTGACCAGAAACCTAATATTTCGTTTCTATGTTGTTGTTGTTTTTTTTACCGTGGAAATTGTTCTAGACAAGGCATGAAGCCACTTGATGTAAAGAAGTTAAGCATAATAATTAGTGTTGGGACTATTCCTACATTTTCTCAGATTCCGATTCCAGGAAAATGTTGATTAACGATTCCGATTCCCGTAGAATTGTTGTTTTGAAATATACCATTATATAATCGAAAGTTTTTGTGTAGCGAAAAAATTTGGTACAGCGAAAAAGTGAAAATACAATTAAACGAATTTCGAAAACGATTTGATTTTTTCGTAAAATTTCTTTCATTGAAGATAAAAGTCAAAACAAATATTTTAACCATGAATTAAACATGCACCATGAAATTAATAACAATTAATTTCAAGAGTTATTTTATATATTAAAAAATATAAAGAAAAAGTAAGTCATGATTAAGTTAAAATGTCACATTAGAATCTGTAATTTACAACATGAGATCGCCCTTCTGCACTGGGTCGTTCATAGCTATGGAGGCCCGTAAGGGTAGAAACCTACATTTTCTTCTCTTCATTTCTTTCATTACTAACATTAGACACTAACCAAAAATTGCGTATTAGTTCGTGTCATTCGTACATAAACTATCATTGACTACGATATTGCCAGTGACACTATTACTACGATTGATTATTCTTAATACTACTACTACTTTTAGTTAATCTTGTTATCAAATAAATAGTTAAATAATATTATTATTATAGAAACAGGTGGAAAAGCGCAAAGTTTTAAAATATTGCTGTCACATCATGATGATGTCACATTTTCCATAGAAAGTATTTTACAGTTGGGTTGCAATTTTAAAAATAACCTAATTTTATATACAATTAAATATATACTATATATGTATATTTATTTAGCTTATAAAAGTAAAACTTTCTCAGGTTTGCATTGTAAATGGAGCAGGTTTGCAGAAATTCGAAATTAATTTATCTGTTTCAGAAACAGATTTGTTATTTGAAAGGGGTTGTGTTTGAAGGCTATATCAATGCAGTTTGTGGGGAAACACCGTGGGCACAAGTTAGTATATAAAAGAATAATAACAATATTAGAAATAATTTTCAATTATATTATGTTTATTTGCCCACATACTGTGTTGTACAAGTTGGTAGGTGCTGATGTACCTAATTTTCGAGAGTAGTATCTCTTCTTCAGGGGCAGAAAAAAAAAAAAAAAGAAATGTATACAACTGTTCAGCAAGGCTTTCTTTTGTTTTATTTTTTTTAAATTTATTTCCGGAAGTCAGTGTCATAGACTAGCTGTCAAATCAATTTCTAGGATAGGAGTTGCAATAGATTGTAGCTTTTTATTGTTTAATGTACAAAAATGAATAATTTTTTAGCATTAACTATTACAGTGTGTATTTAGGATTGTTAATGGCTATTGTATTAGTGTGGTGTAATACCCGTCTTAGGTAAAGATATGGTGTAAGAGATGTACGATTGACACAAACTAATACGCAATTGTCGTTTAGCTTAAAAGAAAATGTAGGTTTCTGCCCTTACGGGCCTCCATAGCTATGAATGACCCAGTGCAGAAAGGTGATTTTGTGTTGTAACTTAAAAATTCTTAGTCAGGACAGCAACTGATTCTAATGTGACATTTTAACTTGAACTGGAGATTGGCGGCAGCTATTGCAAGTGATGTGGTTAACTTTAGTATATAGAAAATTATTGAAAGTGAGGAGGCGAGTAAGTGTAAATATATGACAACATTTTTAATTTGTGAAATATGTGCTTAGATTAGTTCCCCTATTTATCTTATATGACACATTATGTTGGTAAATAAATAAATATAATTGAAAATTCCTTCTATTATTGTCATTATTCTTTTATATGCTAACTCAGTTCCATGGTGTTTCCTACGAACTGCATTGATATAGCCTTCAAACATCTCTTTTCATACTACATGCAATGCTTCAAGCAAACTACAACATCCTTTTCATAGATATGTTACCTGTTTCTGAAACAGATAAATTAATTTCCAATTTCTGCGAACCTGCTCCATCTACAATAAAACCTGCCATGCACGTTTTAAAGTTGAAGACACACCTGACGAAGGGCAGACATACCGAAATATAGCATCATGGACACACCACCTAACTGCCTGACGCAAGTAAGAACACATAAAATATTATATTAAAAAAAACAAACAAAAAACAGAAAAGAAAACATATATATATATATATATATATATATATATATATATATATATATATGGTTATACATGTACATATGAATTGGATCAATAAAAGTGCATAGCTGGTCCCACCATTATATCTTAAGTGGGACCAGTTTGAGTCTATTGGTCACACCTTTGCATTGTTCTGCCTTCTATAAATTTCTTCTTATATACACATTAAACAATGCTTGAAGCAAACTATTTTAACCTATTAAAACTTTCTGTACTGTTGTTATATTTGAGATGGTGAATATTTGCCTCATTCGAGGATTCTTGATAAGGTGCAGAAACTTATCTGCAATTTGATTGGCCGTCACCCTTTCTTCTTCTCTGCACCCTCTTACTCACAAACATGATATCGCTAATCCCGGGCTTTTCTATAAATGCTATTATGGCATGTGTTCTCTAGCATTACCTGCTTCCTTTGTTCCAGCTCGTTTGACTTGTTAATCTAGTGGTCTTCATTTATTCACTGTTTGATACCTTATTCTCATAAAACTTCCTATTAAAGTAGCTTTTTTCCAAGAACTGCAAACTTGTAGAACTCTTCTTGCCTTAAGCTAACAGGTATCTTCTGTCTTTGCGATAATCTCCTTTCGTTCTTGTTAGCTTCTTACAGCAATTGGCTTTGCGCCCCGTTTGCAGTCATTGCCATAAAAAGGCATCTATTTATGTTCATTTTATTTATTCGTTCAATGTAAATAAGAAAACCAAAAACATAATATATTTTCAGCAATAAAAATAATTGCTAATTACTTCATAATTGAACGTTACTAAAAATGCTTCAAAATAATTGCAGGGTTATACTCATATTGTGTTCATCCCTTGTTCCTGTCTTCTAAGCGATACTTATTCTGCATAGTCGTCAGCTGACCCAAATTCATTTATCTACGAACTAGCAAGGATACAAAAGACGTTGCCAGGGAGCATAGAGAACAAAATAGAAGAGTTTAAAAGAAGAAAGGCATGTAGCATCACTCTTTTCTAACTTTTTTAGTCTGTCCCCCTCTCATACCTCAAGCATCTTATTTTAACCTATTCCATTTAAGTTTAGCAGCTGGTTCAATTAAATAGAAATAAAGAAAAAGAAAGCAAGGATGAGAAAAAAATCATCATGAACTACCTGTTTAACCTAGTTTCAGTGTTGTTTAAGAACAGTTACCAGTAAGTATAACAGAAAGTACAATTTTCTGAGCTCGTGCACTAAATTTGCCCCTTCTGACTCTAAGGGAAGTAATATAAAGTATTTTCTTCTGACCATACTCGGTTCAAGGTCATACATAATCTGATTATAAAATACACAACATATCATAAAATAAAACGGTATGGAAACAAGATGTATGTAAAAGACAAAAGGAAACAAATAAAACACATTAAATCATCAAAAAACAAAAGATTTACCAGTTTCATTCAGACACTTACTGAAAAGATTTGTTGATCCGAAATCTCATTTTTAACGATTTCTTCCCGTCTTTAATTTGTTTTCCTTTTGTCTTTTTTACACATATTCCGATCAGGTAAAGTTTGTAAATGTATCTCGAGTTGTTTCTGACTTTTATCTGAACAAATAAAAATACACCCACACACACACGGAAATACGACTTTCCTTTTCATATTAGATTATTTAAGACATTCATTCCAAATGAGAAAGAACAAAACTAGATTACGTCAATTTGTTAACAATATATATATTCATCACATATATTCTTCATTAAATAATTCGTCATTCTTTGTTTTGTTTTTTTATATATAAAACAATGTTTCTATGGTTCAATTGCCATCTTGAATTCCTTTTAAATAGTTCAAGTTTTTGTTGTTGCAATATTATTAATGCGTGGGATCCGGATAAATTCCACAATTATTCTTCATTTAGTGCATATTACATCCGTGCATTTCGCAAACACACACCCCGCGATATTATCGTATCACCACTTGTTCAAAACTAAAGAAATTATCTATTTACACTGGTCAATGTTTTTTTTTTTGTTTTTTTTTACAAGAGGGCCATCACATATCAAGGTCCGCAGGTCACTCGAGGATAAGATTAATGTGTGTATTGTAGCCATTAAGACAGTTGCATAATAATCGTTTGTAGAAGTAATTTGGTATAATTAGATCATTTACGGGGACGGCTGAACAAGAACTTGTTTGCATTTAACTTGAAGATAATGATGTTGTAGTCAGCTGGAAAGCAGACCAGTGGAACAGTATTCCACATGTGGGCAGTTATATGGAAGAAGCTTTGTTCATTGAACCAATGTTTAGGTTTAGGCAATGATAGAGAGTGGGGGTATTTATTCATAGTAATTTTGTCTAGACGAGAGTTTTGTGAAGGATTGACGCGTGGGGACCATATATTGGAGCTCAGTCGAACACTTGCCATGAAAATAGCGATAGAGTAAGGACAGGCTTACATCTTTTCTGCCTACTAGATTACAAAGTCTGTTCTGAACTCTGTCAAGGCAGGATAGGTGCTTCTATACGATGCTTCGATAGGGTGCTTAATAAAACTTAAAGACAAAACAAAGAAAATGCCTTCATTATTGTAATTTTCTTGGTCTGTCTTACATTTTTTTTTTGGAAACTACGAAGCCGATCTGGCTAAAATTTTGTATGGACCTTTATTATGATATGGTACAGTGAACTTAGTATTATGGTATCTGTTCGATGCGCAGTAAAGGATTAATAAGGATTAGTCATCATAATACTACATTTACTCTTACTTTTCTTGGAAACTACTGTGCTAATCTGGCTGAAATTTTGTATGAACATCTATATATATAAAAGGCAAAATGTGTGTGACCATTTCGTGTATGTCTTCAAAAGGCTTCTTTCGCACGCGCTCCCGGGGTTGTTACTATCGCTTAAAACTGTGTATATAGGTCCTATATAATAATATCTAGGAACTAGAAAAGCACGTAGCGTATAGATTTATTTACATCGATTTTTACAAAATTATTGCTATTTTGGCTTCTCGCGTGTTGATTGGACTTTTTAGTATAAATATGTGAAACTAAACTCAAACGGAAGTATGCTCGGTATTGCGCTGGGAAAAACGTCCAGAAGCAATCAGCTTTGATCAGACACCCCTCCCCAACATCTGTTGGTGAAAGGAGCAGTTAAATTTGGGTAAACAAACCCAAACGCTGTGTGACTTTTATTTGACCTTCTTAATTAGGTCAAATGGAAGCAGCAGAGTTAACTTTTATTGCGCACGCCTCTTTTTATAGTTAAATAACCTACTGAACATTGTTGTCGCCGTGGGTCAATGGTTAAAGTAGCAGGGGTTTTTTTTTTTCACACATTAATTTCCAACTCAAGGGTATGGGTTCGATTCTCATACTTACCTACCAAAACATTTATTTTATTATTTAACACCCCCCCCCCCGGAGTTTTGATTTACCTCAAGACACCCGGGCATCGCCGGGTACCCCCTGCTAGTCTATAATATAAATCTCACCTGTCTGTTTAAATGTATGTATGTTTGTATGTCTGCCTAAAATTTTCGACAGAAGCGACGGATTTACATGAGATTGGTTTTGTTTTGAAGCTCGACCCTTTGAACGACAAATATTGAAAAATAGGTTTAAAACATTAGTTTCTTCACCCTCAACTGAACACTTTTCTACAATTCCCTGTTTTCGATTGACTAGTCTTAATTTA
Source organism: Euprymna scolopes (assembly GCF_053919585.1). Lineage (NCBI taxonomy): Eukaryota > Metazoa > Mollusca > Cephalopoda > Sepiida > Sepiolidae > Euprymna > Euprymna scolopes. Next base: position 6,302,626 of record NC_136511.1, read on the forward strand.
AACATCCATCACTTCCAGTTTGGCGATGGGTGCAACAGCAAAGACGTCACGTTTTTTGCTTTCTATTTTCACATTCTTTTTCTCCTTCACGGTACGAGTTCAAGCCTGCCTGTCTACTACCACTTTTTTTTTTTTTTTTTTTTTTGCTTAACACACCTCCAAACAACCGGGCAATGCCGGGCACCCAGACTAGTTTGATATAAGGTCCAGGGAATTAAGTATTATGGTATCCGTTTGATGCATAGTTAGGAAATAATGGAGATTAATAGGGATTAGTATTTAATGCAAAACGACCTATAACTTTTTCCCGTTTTTAACGAACTAAAAAGTTTTATATTTTTCCAAATATAATGATGCAAATATTAACGGGAGCAGAGAATTACTTATAAGGTAGTCTTCCACTTCACTCCACATTAAAACAATGTTTTTTTATTCAACTACGAAGGAATTCTTAACTTGTTAAGTTTTTAAGTGTATTTATTCTTAAATTATGCATGTACCAATTGCTCTTTTTTAACGAAATTAAAAATATAAATGAATAAAAAATCTTTTTAAAAAACATTAAAAAAAAAAAAAGATCGCTGATTCATATAGCTTGATTAAGACAGTTCCGTTTAGAATGGATGAGCGCTTCATTCCCCCTTTTTAAGGAACACATTATCTTTATTAGATCAATAATAACTGCTTGAAAACGCCTCGAGGGAAAAACCGATATCAAAGGCTCTACATCTTTTGAACATACAGAGTGGAAAACAATCCAAAGAAATTCTTCCTGCAGCATTCCGAGTACAAATTAGGTTGTCTAACACAGCGAAATATCTTTGGCATTTTTTTTTTTTTTTTTTTTTTGTCAGAATGTGGTGGTTCTGGCAGGCACAGCTGACAAAGGAATCTCTGCAACGGGGAATCTCTTTGATTCGTGCTATCTAATGAAGAGTGCTGCTCAGCCGACCGAGGTTATAAGGAAACCATCTCCTGGGTTAGACACGGTTGCGTTTGGAGTGTCTTTTTCTTTTCCACCACCATGACCAACATCCAAATATTTTCAAGTAATTGTTTTAACAGACACACCATTTCCAATATAATAATTTAATTGTTAAATTCTTAATCATCACCCACCCACCCCCAAAAATGCTTTGTATTACTTATACAATTCACGGGGTTATATCAGCCGAAACGTTAGAAATATACAACAAAGGTGAGAATAGCAGGCCAAATCAGAACACAAGTCTGTCGCAAAACTGCATATCTCCACCTGACAACGTAAAAATGGGCCAAAGTTTTATCTGAGCTTTACTTCCCCACACTGTATGAAATATTCCTGAAGTTATGCCATGGAAACATTAATTTGGTTGTTCGGTTAGATTTGATTTTGTTTTACGGCATATCAACCCTTTTCGGGTTATTCAATGCCGAATCCAGTAATTTTGGAAAAAAGATTTTATGCTCTAAATTCTTCATATCTTCAAATATTTATTCATGATGTTTAGTTTAATTTTGTTAAAAAAAAAATTGTTTTTTGGCTTTTCAGAACATTGAGTTTTGCAAAAGGAAAGGAAAAAAAAACCCACTAACATCACTGTTTGGTGCATATCTTCAGACAGCCTAATGTGGTAGCACCAAGTGGAAACGTTGATAACAAAACAACTATTCATTGGATCCAACTCAAACATTGAATGGTGGTTAAGGTTATCAAAGAGCATCAGATAAATACATCGAATTTAGAAAAAAAAAATGAAAGGTGAAATTTTCAAATTAAAGATCATATCAGAGATTAGACTTCATTAATCACAATATGGGCCAAATTGTGAGTCTCTATGATGAATAGAACTAAAGTTATCACAAAAAGTGTGACTTTCATTTTTTTTTCAGTGACCTTAACCTTTAACTTTGACCTCGATATTTCAAAATTAAATTGGTTCGAAGTTAGACCATCATTACTATTTTAACAGAGTTTGGTGACGATTAGTCAAGCGATGTGGTTTGGTTGTTTTATTTTACAGCATATCAATCTTTTTTGGATTATTTAATGCAACATCCAGTCATTTTAAGTTTTATGCTTAAAGTTATTTATATTTTTAAATGTTTATTCATCATGTTTGGGTGTGTTTTTTTTTTTGTTTTTTGTTTTTTTACGGCATAATATCAACCCTTTTCAAATTATTTAATGCAGAATCCAGTCATTTTGGAAAAAAGGTTTTGTTCTTCAGGTTCTTTATATCATCAAATATTTATTCAAGGTGTTTGGTTGTTTTCTTCTACGGCATATCAACCTTTTTCGTGTTATTGAATGACGAATCTGGCCATCTGTTGACGAGTGTGGTACAGTAACGGGAACGACAGCTTTTACATAAATAAACATAGTGACAAACAAACTCAACCGAAAACCCAAGTTTCGACTTGGCGGTAATAAGCTAACGTGAGACACACCTTGTATATATGCACACACACCCACGGAGTCTCGCAGACTTTACACATTCTGAATATGTAAGTCATGCTCAGTATGCGACACTAGAAGAGACGCCATTCCTTTGTTTTGTAAGAAAATAATAAAAAACAACATCATGTAGAATTTGTTGTTCATTCATTAGTAACACCGACCACTACTCCTGTCGTCACTTAATAACTATTAAGACAGTCGAGAGAGAGAGGAGGGGAGAGAGAGAAAGAGAGGTTGAGAGAGAGAAAGAGAGGTTGAGAGAGAGACAGAGAGAGAGAGAAAGAGAGGTTGAGAGAGAGAGAGAGAGAAAGAGAGGTTGAGAGAGAGAGAGAGAGAAAGAGAGGTTGAGAGAGAGAGAGAGAAAGAGAGGTTGAGAGAGAGAGAAAGAGGTTGAGAGAGAGAGAAAGAGGTTGAGAGAGAGAGAAAGAGAGGTTGAGAGAGAGAGAAAGAGAGGTTGAGAGAGAGAGAAAGAGAGGTTGAGAGAGAGAGAAAGAGAGGTTGAGAGAGAGAGAAAGAGAGGTTGAGAGAGAGAAAGAGAGGTTGAGAGAGAGAGAGAGAAAGAGAGGTTGAGAGAGAGAGAGAGAAAGAGAGGTTGAGAGAGAGAGAGAGAAAGAGAGGTTGAGAGAGAGAGAGAGAGAAAGAGAGGTTGAGAGAGAGAGAGAGAGAAAGAGAGGTTGAGAGAGAGAGAGAAAGAAAGAGAGGTTGAGAGAGAGAGAAAGAGAGGTTGAGAGAGAGAGAGGTTGAGAGAGAGAGAGAGAGAGAAAGAGAGGTTGAGAGAGAGAGAGAGAAAGAGAGGTTGAGAGAGAGAGAGAAAGAGAGGTTGAGAGAGAGAGAGAAAGAGAGGTTGAGAGAGAGAGAGAAAGAGAGGTTGAGAGAGAGAAAGAGAGGTTGAGAGAGAGAAAGAGAGGTTGAGAGAGAGAGAGAGAGAGAGAAAGAAAGGTTGAGAGAGAGAGAGAAAGAAAGGTTGAGAGAGAGAGAGAGAGAGAGGTTGAGAAAGAGAGAGAGAGAGAGAGGTTGAGAAAGAGAGAGAGAGAGGTTGAGAAAGAGAGAGAGAGAGGTTGAGAAAGAGAGAGAGAGAGGTTGAGAAAGAGAGAGAGAGAGGTTGAGAAAGAGAGAGAGAGAGGTTGAGAAAGAGAGAGAGAGGTTGAGAAAGAGAGAGAGAGAGGTTGAGAAAGAGAGAGAGAGGTTGAGAAAGAGAGAGAGAGGTTGAGAAAGAGAGAGAGAGAGAGAGGTTGAGAAAGAGAGAGAGAGAGAGGTTGAGAAAGAGAGAGAGAGAGGTTGAGAAAGAGAGAGAGAGAGGTTGAGAAAGAGAGAGAGAGAGAGGTTGAGAAAGAGAGAGAGAGAGAGGTTGAGAAAGAGAGAGAGAGGTTGAGAAAGAGAGAGAGAGGTTGAGAAAGAGAGAGAGAGGTTGAGAAAGAGAGAGAGAGGTTGAGAAAGCGAGAGAGAGAGAGAGATTGAGAAAGAGAGAGAGAGAGAGAGAGAGGTTGAGAAAGAGAGAGACAGAGAGAAAGAGAGAGAATGGTTTATGAAAATTACTTTAAGATGCCATAAAAAACACAAAATTGGAGAGCAATTAAATAATGGTTTTTGGAGAGAGGAGGTCAAGAGGGGAGGTAACTTCAGGTAAGTAATGAAGTCATAACAAGGTTGAGTTGTTTTAAAAACCAGAATCAAGACTCCGGGTTGTCCGGGTATTATATGCACTTTAATAACAGCGAGGAGTATAAAAATATGTAATTGTAAAATTATATTTTCTCCATTATCAGTGTTGACTTTGATAATATTTTTAGATCAAAACCCTAAGAGATTTTAAAAAAAGCAAAGTTAATCTATCTATATATATATAAGGAAAAATGTGTGTTAGTGTGTGTGTGCATTGTTTTGTGTATGTCCGGCAAAGGCTGGGGGGGGGGGCTCTGGGATGGTCACTCTTTCTTAGAACGTTTTATATAGTGTCTAAATTATAATATCTATGATTTACGAAGGGAGGTTGCGTCTATCTTTTATTTGAATGACTTTTACACGCTATTTTCACTATATTTCTTGGTCTACACGTTTCTTTGGCTTTTCAGTATAAAAAAGCGAAACTGAATCCATAGAATACAAACTCCCTGGCACTCATGCTAGCGACGTCCACAAAAGCAATGAGGTTTGAAACCCCTTATATCAGACAATTGCTACTCCTCTTTTTATGGGGAGTTGCCCTCCCCACCCCCAACATCCTGGGGAACAGCGCAGCTAAAGTTGTGGAAACAAAAACAAAAAGCTGCCTCGCAGCAAATATTAAGTGCGGGACTTCATTCTCTCTATGGCGTGATGTTTGACCTCATTAAATTCACGCACCTGTTCCATTAAGTTTTTAATCGTTAAATTAAAACGTTTTTCATTTCTCGCCCTTCGTGGCCGAGCGGGTAAGATACCAATCTTTTTTTTCCCTTTCTTTTCCACCTTCACGCCAAGGCTTCGGATTCGAGCCTACCTTCATACCAAAACTTTTTTTTTTACACCTCAAAAGGATCCGGGCAATGGTGTGTGTGTGTATGTGTGTGTGTGTTTGTATGTCTCCCAAAAACTTTCAACACACTCAATGAACACTGACAAAATTGGTATTGTTAGAAAGATTAATCTCTCGGCCAACAAATATGTAAAAATTGGTGAAAAAAATTCTGTGTCAACTGGGCTGTTTATTACAAGGAGGGGTTAGTTTTTGCGTCAACATTTTTTAAATGTCATTCACGCTTCGCGATCTCACCATACGTTTAAAACACATTATTTCAAAAGCCCGTGACATCACAAGAGCGCTGTGGCCGAGTCGGTTAATGTGTTTGCTTTTTTCACCTCCTTTCCCTCATTCGCGTAACAAGTTTGAGCTTGGCTACTGCGATTAAATTTTTTTTTTGCATTCACATGGGTACTCATGAGTATTTTTTTTTAGGAGGTTGGTTGCTCAATAGACTTACTATACTACCTCTCCACATCTGAGTAATGTCGGGTATCCATGCTAGAAAGAAAAATTAGCAGTTAGTAATATTTTAAGATGATTTGAATTGATCACATGTCCATTTTAAACAGTCGATTGATTTCATTCCATCAAATGTAGACGTAACGAAAATATGTTAGGCTTCAAAAGGTTTAGCTTCCTATAGCTGTGACTGAAACATGGTTTGCAAATATGTAGACAAATAAAAAAAATTATTTGTTTTCATTAAAACTTTAAATATCACATGGGGGTCGATCTGTACAAGCACCTTATATTTTTCATATTATTATTATATTATTAATTATTACTATTTCATTAAAGAAAATTGATCCTTAAGCATGGACTTCCGGTGCAACTTTCCGGGGATGGTTAACAGTGGGCAAAATGAATACTGTATCCCCTTTCTCACCCCCCCCCACACATTACCGAGAATATTTAGAAATTAGACCAAGATGAGATGAAAAATGGCTACTTGAACAACACTGACATCTTTCTTCCTGTGGTCAATATTTAGCCCAATATATGTGACAATAATGTTACTATTTTTACTGGACACCAATTTGTCTCTCATCTAAATATGAACTTTGCTACTTACGAGGTTGACAATGGGAGAAGGGAGAGATGTACTTATTGAGCACAGTGTCTCTGGCTTATATCAAAATGAACTCTTAATTTTGGATGGTTTTGAGGACACCTTCCCAGGTATTACCTCCTTTAAGAGCAGGATTGGTTAATTGCTAATCATTTAGGCTGATCACGACACATTTTAAATTCAGAATTGCTCAGTCCTGAATTCCCCCACCATAGATTGACCTTGTGTCTAACTTTTCTGCAATGAGGGCCAAGTGCAAAAAAAAAAAAAAATTTTTTTAAATGCTTTACATAATGGAATGTGTTGGTCGGCTTAAAAAAAATTGACTTCCAAAGCAACCTATCTCTGGACAGGTCTTCATTTATCTCTGTTTCTTTTAAGTCCATTTTTATCACTTTCTCCCAAGTTTTCTTTTGCCTCCCTTTGTAAACTGACCTTGTTATCTAAACTGTTCCACATCTATTAACCAAAGAACTCTTGCCCATTCTTTCAACATGGCCATACCATCAGAGTATATTCTTTTGCACGCATCTCTCTATACTGCCTTAGAGTTAATCTTCCCCTTACGTTATCAGAATTAGGCCCATCTTTAAGATCTTTAAAAATCCTGATAGATATGTAATTACATATCTATCAGGATTTTTTTGTTTGTTTTTACAATGTATATACAATATATAAGTATACAAAGAAAGACACTCGGCATTGTCCAGTGTAAAATCAAAATAAATCTTAGCAGAGTAAGAACTCTAACTGGTAACCAGTTGACAAACTTCTTTTTCTTTTTTACTAAGGAGTTACCACTTATCAAGGTCTGGAAGCCTCTCGAGAATGATGGTTAATGAGTGTACAGTAGTCAATGGGACAATATCGTAGTAATAGTTGTGGAAATTTGGTAAATTGTATTACTTATGGGGATGGATCATCAAGAACTTGTTTACACTGGATTTGAAGACGACCATATAGTAGTCAGCTGGAAAGCAGGGAAACGGAATAGAGTTTCACAGGATTGCAGTTCTAAGAAAGAAGCTTTGTATTATTATATCATTTCATTCCATAAAACGTACGCCCTCAATTCTCGCTGGTAAGGTTTCATGTGCATGCACCATCGTACACACTTAATCAAGCCACTAGTCTCTTTTTTTAAAATTATCAAAAAATTATGGCGACAGATGGTACAGTTCATCGGTCAGAGTATAACTGTGGTAATCAAACCAATCCAGATGGAAAAAACCAAACACAAACCTCAAAAGCAGAAAAAAAAATGTCATATCAAATAATTATATTCATATTTATAACCCTCTATTTCATATTTGGATTTAATTTTTTAATACCTTTATATTTAATTCCTTCATTTTTATTAACTGAATTTATAAAATGAATAGAGTTAATTAAAATTTTATACTGTGGCGTTACACTTTGCTTTTGTAACGTTACGTGACGTTACAATTTACTTTGGCAACGTTACGTGGCGTTACAATTTACTTTGGCAACGTTATGTGGCGTTACAATTTACTTTGGCAACGTTATGTGGCGTTACAATTTACTTTGGCAACGTTATGTGGTGTTACAATTTACTTTGGCAACGTTATGTGGCGTTACAATTTACTTTGGCAACGTTATGTGGCGTTACAATTTACTTTGGCAACGTTATGTGGCGTTACAATTTACTTTGGCAACGTTATGTGGCGTTACAATTTACTTTGGCAACGTTATGTGGCGTTACAATTTACTTTGGCAACGTTATGTGGCGTTACAATTTACTTTGGCAACGTTATGTGGCGTTACAATTTACTTTGGCAACGTTATGTGGCGTTACAATTTACTTTGGCAACGTTATGTGGCGTTACAATTTACTTTGGCAACGTTATGTGGCGTTACAATTTACTTCGGTGGCGTTACAATTTACTTTAGTAATTCTTAAAAATAAAACTGGAAAGACATAAATAAAAATCTGGGTCGGCATTTTTGTCTTTAACAAAAGCATTTATCAACGTTACCCTGTCGTCTCGACACCACTTAGAAAGTCTCTTGCTACCACATGTCCATCTAACCTGGTGTGTTTTTCTCCTTTCGACAGCACGCTGGCCACAGCCGGCCCATACTCGCCTTCACTTTACACGTCTGTCTCCTCCAGCATGGACTTTTTTCTTCAACCATGTGGTCCTTTTTTTTTTTCCACGCCAGCTCATGCACACTTCCTAATTTGCATACGCGTTCAACCACTGCTCCTGCTGCTAATACAATCGCTTGTCATCCATCCTTTGGCTGCTGCCAATATTTTCCCATGCGCTCAGTTACAATACTTTAAAATTTTAAATAATTTACATAAGATTTCAACAAATTTTAAATTAATAAAATTAAGTATTATTTATAAAACATGTCTGGTGATCAATTCGTTCATCACTTTCGGGTCGGATCGTCTGACTTATTTTCTGACTAATCTTTTTTACCCCCCCCCCCCACACACACCAACCACTCGCTTTAACGCTTTTAGGTTCTTCCTCACACCGTACTTCCGTCTCTATCCACCCTTTACTCTTTCTTATCCATTTCTTTATTCAGGTATCAACTTATCTGTTTAACTATTGCAACCCTTCTCTTACCCACTAGCCGGAATATATCCATCTTTATTACTCCCTCGCTTTTCTTTTATTAGAGTTATAAATCACGTGACTCGGGGCCATAATTAAAATTTAAAAACTTTGTTTTCTTTTTTTCTTTTGGCTGTTATTTTAAGGGCATATCTCTATGAAATCGAAAGTTTACACGATGAAGATCATCACCCGATGAAGGTCAACAGACAGCGCCTTTGTTATTGTCGTAAGCGTGTAATTTATTTACATCAATAAAAACATATATTGCACTTTTTATTGGGCACCATCAATAACCTTGTTAAATTCCTTTTTTTCTCTCTTTTTTTTTTTTTTTTTTTTTGATAACCTGGAATAATTTTCCAGTTTCCTGCTTTCTTAATCTTTTTGAATACCTATGAACTGTCACTAACTGCTTAATACCTTTTTCTGATGCAAATATGATTAATGTCATATTTGTAGTTTCTTTTAATGCATTAACCTGCAAAATTTATTGTATATTTTGCAAACCTCTCCTTTGTTCAGAAGAATTGCATTTTCTCAAAACTCCATGGAATAAGGTTTTTCTTTTTTTATTTGTACTCCTTGTCAGATAATTAAAAATTTGTATACCTTCCTCACAGGTTTATAATGTTTTTGATTTTTCTATTATACGAAAATATATTTCTGTAGAAATATATTTTCGTATAATATATACCAATCCTTGTTTTAAAAGCTCAATGCAATTACAGAACTATATAGAAACAGATACCATCAAGAATTGTAAAAGTCAACTGAATTAAAGGAATAAATTATAAGATCATGAATTTTGGAATGCAGTTTTTTTGTCATTTATTTTCTCTCTCTCTCTCTCTCTCTCTCTCTCTCTCTATATATATATATATATATATATATATATATATATATATATATATATATATATATATATATATATATATAAAATTATATCGGTGGTCTAAACAGAATGCAATAAAATATTGGTCACTTGTGCATTATCACATTCTCTAACACGGTAAATTTAGAAAGCCATTCTTAACATGAGAGGAGGAGAAGCTTTGTTAACTTTAACCCCTACCACTGACGAAGTTTCCTAAAATTAAAACAAGAATATTAAACTGTACATGTGTCAAAAATTGCGTATATGCGATAAAAATTGCTTCTTTTTTTTGGGGGGGGGGGTGAATTTTGAACCCTTTCCAATTCAAATGTATTTAGTTCTAGCAGGCTGCCCGGCGTTATATGATTTTCAAAAGTTATGTAAAAACATAATTTGGATGCCAATTGCTAGAGCCTCGTAGGAGATGTCCTTTTCTCTTCCTTGCAACCTTTATCTTACAGAAGAGATGTTGCGAGTTTGTCTCTGATGTATCGTTATTTTCATGGAAAGTGTTCGACTGAGCTTCAATCTAGGGTCCCCCCTCGCAAAACTTTCACAAGAAACACTCGTCTAGCTGTAAACACTATCAATAATTCCACCCACTCTTTATCTGTGTCTAAACCTAAACGTAGATTCCATGAACAAAGCTTTTTTATTAGAACTAACTGCACGCCTGTGGAATTGTCTTCCGTTTTCCTGCTTTCCGGCTGACTACAATATGGTTGTCTTCAAGTCTAACGTAAATAAGTTCTTGATGAGCCGTTCCATATAAGTTATCAAATTTTCATTACTAATGATTATTATATTGTCCAATTTCTACTGTACACTCTTTAGCCCTTATCCTTGAGTGGCCTCTTGGCCTTGATAATGTGTTGATACCTATGAAAAAAAAGAAAGAAAAAGAAAAAGTCCAATGTGAACAAGTTCTAATTGAATCGTCCCCCTAAGTAATCCAAGTTACAAAATTCCCACTGTTTACTATGCTAAAATCACAATGACTAATGTATACCTATTAACCCTTATCCTCGAGTGGCCTCTGGGCCTTGATAAGTGGTGACACCCATGTAAAAAAAAGAAAAAGAACGTTTAGTGCTCCAGTCTCCACTGCTCCAGCCTTAGTCGTTATTTAGCTCTCCAGTGCCATTACCATCTGAGCTACCGACAGCTGAATACGAAAGGTTAAAAATTAAGCGACTGAGCTATGAATGTTTAATTTTGCACATGTGCAAAAGTAATAGCAGGAGTAATGTTTTATTTGACTTATCTTGTTATGCTATATCGAAAAAAAAGTTTATATGGTACGTATCCGTTATGGGAATGATATTCTCCGAAAAAAAAAAAATTCACTTAATTTCATCAAGATTTTTTTTTTTGTTTTTTTTTTTTCTTGACAGCGAAAAAATATTTTGTTATGATACCGAGCAAAAGGTTTGATTTTTAGGAAGAAAAGCTAGTATTAAAGATGGGGAGGGAGTGTCGGCGTTTTAAACTGAGTCATCTCCTCGTGGCGTGTTCCAAAGATTCAAAGATGGCTACCTTCAACGTGCTGCTATACACACACAAAAAAAACTACTCAATTAAATTAAGTGAATTTGTTTTTTTTTTTTTGTTTTTTTTTTCGGAGATCATCTTCAGTTCAAAACGAATACGTAAAATATAACCTTTTCAATATTTTCATCTTTTTTAACGTCTTGTTTAAACTAAGTACCCGAAAAAGTAATTCGTTCTTACTAAAATAATACCAGGGTAAAATAGGTACGCATGAAAAAAAAAATTAACAGTTTTATTTCATTTTAGTAAGAAAAGATAATGAAATAGTAATTAACAACAGGGGAACGAAATACATCTTTTCTGTTAATAATAAAGATGCAGTTTCTTTTATTTCGTTTCCGGTGTTTAAGTTTGATGACGCGGACATTTTTTTTTTTTTTTTTTTTTTTTTTTTAGCAGTGATTTTTTTGGTCAAGGTATTCCGATAGTCGCATTTATTTACCAAAGTTTTGTTCCCACTCAATGGCCCTTCCTATTTGGGTGGGGTGTGGGGCGCCTTCACAATGACAAATCGACCTCGTGGAGAAGAGACATACGAATAAGGACGCCTTAGCGAAGAATAGTGACACTGCTAGCTTTAAATGTGGTAATAAATTAAGTTAATTTATAAAGATCGCGGCTTTGGCAAAGATAAACATTTTTTCTCGCGTTAAAAATATTTTTTTAAGTTTATAATGTGAACGTTTTGTTTTTTGTTTTTTTTTTATATTTCTTTTTTGTTTTTAACAATTATGATATCGACTGCATTATTATTATTATTATTATTATTATTATTATTATTATTATTACTTATGTTAACTTATTTAGTGTTGCTTTAAATTTTGTTAAATTCTGTTTAAACTTGACCGATTTTTTTTTTTAAATAAAAAAAAAAAGTTTTTTTTTAGCGTTTCAAATGTTTAAACTAATAATCGTTAACAAAAAAACAAAAAACAAAAAAACAAAGAAAAAAAAGCACTTAAAAAGATTAAAAAAAAAAAATCATGGCTGCCGGTGATTAAAAGTAAAACCATTCAATTAAAGTTTGGTTTTCAAATTTAAAAAAAAAAAAAAAAAAAAAAAATCAGAATATTATTCCAGGACAAAAGGTACAATTTCAGAAGAAAAATCAATTTCATTCAAATTTGGCACAATCCAAGCGAAATAAGCGAGATATTCTAACTATTGTGCAATTGAACCAATAAATGACTCACCTTTTAAAAATATTTAAATAAAGTTACGATATTATATATATATATATATATATATATATATATATATATATATATATATATATATATATATATATATATATATATATATATATATACACACACACACACACACATACATAGGTGCTAATGCAGTGCGGAATGCACTTACTGTTCCGTGCTATTTTTTAAATCGTATTTCCAAATTTAATTAATGTTTTGATATGATTTTTTTTTAATTCAATTGTAAGGTTAAAGTACAGAATAGGTACAAAACACCCTCCCCTTCCCCATGTTAAGAATGGCTTTTTAAATAACATTATTTCAGCACGGATCACTTTCTCCATGAGTGTGTGTGTGTGTGTGTGTATGTATATATATATATATATATATATATATATATATATGTGTGTGTGTGTATATTATATATATATATGTGTGTGTGTGTGTGTGTGTATATATATATTATTATTATTATTATTATTATTTTTAAAATGTAATTATCCACTGACACGTGTTTCGTCGTCTACGACTCATTACTTATCATTCATGTGCATGTTCCTCACATCTACGTGATTTCCAAATATTTTTTTATTTACTAAATAAAAAACACGTGGAAGTCATGTAAAGGCGAGAAGCATCAAGAATAATAATTACTATTAATTCATTATTTATTGAAAAAATAAAAAAACAAAAAAAACAAAAGTACAACATCGCAAAATCAAACAAAGTTTTTAAAAATCCAGAGCTTTTTACTCTTTCGTAATTTTTTTTTTTTTATAAATATATAATTTTGTGACGCCTTTTTAAACTGTCAGATGAAATTTACTTTAAAATTCTCAGCAAATGCAAAATCTTGGATGTTTTTGAAATCCAATAATTAGTATTTATGCGGAATACGAACTGTGCTTTTTTTTTTTTTTTTTTAGATAGAATTTCCAAGTTAATTCAATTTTTACCATCGTTTCTTTATTTGATTGTTAGGTGAAAGTATAAAATCAAATAGTTAACATTGCCCCCTAACCCTCTCATGTTAAGAATGGGTTCCAGAATAATATTATTATTCCAGCCAGCACGGTCCGTATTTTACATAAATATCCAATAATTATATAAACAACGATGAAAATATGTATACTTTAACAATTAGTTTTATATGGAGACGGAAGTTTTGTTTTGACGAAGTCTCATTCAAAATTTACCAAAAATCAGATAATTATCTGATTAATATAAAAATTTCGCCGATTATTAATTGAAGAACGAACTTTATAAAAGGGGTATTCTTCATATATATATATATATATATATATATATATATATATATATATATATATATATATATATACACACACATACATACACACACACACTTTTTTTTTGCATACATATCCCCCTTAGCCACGCTCTTACCCGTATAATAAAATTCAGGGTTTTATCTTTCTGGAAAAATTAAATTCCGAAGTATTGAATTTTAATAGATTTAAAGGTGCTTGTGCACTTACTGAACCGGAACCGCGCTATTTTTAATTAGTATTTTCAAGTTAAATTAAAGTTTTAAGATATCTTTTTATTATTATTAAATTGCTAGGTGAAAGTACAAAATAGTTACAAAACGTGGAGTAAGAAGGGTGTTTTAATTAGTTTTAAAAACACCAACTTCATTTTTCTCGGTATTTTGGTCGTGTCTAGTGTTATATACTTTTCGGTATTTTTTTAGATTAGGTCCACCTCCACAATTTTCTTTTAAATGACTACTTTTATAAGTTTTCGACTATGCTAAATACGGAAATCGCATTAAAATTTTGCAGAAATAAGTAGTTATCGAGATATAAAAAGTTGTTTTATGCATTGTATTCTTTGGCGACCATCTTTATGCACCATCGTACGCGAGTAAAAAAGATGTCCGCCAAAGAATACACTGCATAAAACAACTTTTTATATCTCGATAACTACTTATTTCTGCAAAATTTCAATGCGATTTCCGTATTCAGGATAATCGAAACTCTATAAAAGTACTCATTTAAAAGAAAATTGTGGAGGTGGAGGTGGACCTAATCTAAAAATTTACCTATTTTTCTTTCGTTAACTATTAATATTTTACGCACTTGTTTGGCCATTAAATTATGAATTAATCAAAATTGTTATAAAGCTTTCATTTAATGGTAAATCGGTATTATGCAGTTTACGTAACTAATAACAGGTATTAGTGCAGTTTAACATCTACAAACAAATTGTTTTCACTTTAGGAGAGTTCCGTCCGCGCAACGTAAAAGTTAACAAAGCCTTACCTCCTCCATGTGCCGAAAGTGGCTTTTTAAATTTGTTTGCGAATGTTAAACTGCAGAAGTGTCTAATAAAGTTATTTAGAAACCTATTCTTAATTTAAGGAGAGGGTGGGGTGGCTTACTTTATTCTCATCTAACAATTTAATAAGCAAAAAATACCAAAAAATTGGGAAATTTCTGTAAATTAACAAAGTAAAAAAAAAAAATAGGAGAAAAATACAAAAAAAAAGTTTTTTTACGACCCTGCCCCAGCGACGTAGTATAAACACTCCCAACCTCCCCATATTAGGAACGGCTTTCGGAATAAACACCCCCTGAACCTCCCGATGTTAAGAACGGCTTTCGAGGTTGGGGGCGTTTATTCCGAAAGCCGTTCTTAACATGGGGAGGTTGAGGTGTTTATAATACGCTGGGGCACGTCGTAAAAATTTACAAAAAAAAAAAAAAATAAAACTAAAAAGACTCCCGAGTAACGCTGAGTAAAATAATCCTTAAACTCTTGGAGACAAGAAGAATGAAGATGAGGAGGGGGTGAGAGACTGGAGACATACCTCGAAGAAATGTCGTATACATCATCTTTGTGTTGATGTCAAACTTTCCATGATGGTCCATGGTAGACGCGGGAGCGACTGACCTCGAAAACATGCGTTGTTTTTTTTTTAAATGTTTGTCTGCCGGATCGTTTATTTAGTCTAACACTGGTTGGTATAAGTAAAAACCAACTTCAAAGATAAACAAGATACCGCCACTCGGTGCTCCTCGACAGCAGAGTGTGTGTGTGGGGGGAGGGGAGCTAAAATTGTCACGTGTTATTATTGGAATTTTAAGACCGTTTTGCTTTTGTGCTATGTAATACCGTTATACATTTACAAATATTAAGCATTTTTTTTTTGTAATGAAGATTATGTGCTTCTTGTCTGTAATTATGTCACTGTCTATACCCTTAAATATTTGTAAATATATTATCTCTTATTAATATTTTAATTCTAACACCGTCTATGCCCTAAAATATATAGTTTTTTTTTAAATCTCCTATTTTTTAATTATTTTTTAAAATTAACTAAATTATTCCATAATGTATATATGTTTTTATATAATTGTATTTCCAATGCTAATAGTGATTAGGATTTTCACACAAAAAAAAAAATAAAATAAATAAAAATACCAATAAGCTAACTTTGAATGTTTACTGAAGTTAAAACTGAATTCCGACGTATTTTGATTTTTCTCTAATATTCTATAGGGAGGACAAAATTATAATTAAAAAAAACAAAAGAAAAGAAAAAGAAAACAATTATGATTTTTTTTTTTAAATCCCTTTTTCTCCTGGTTTTAAACAATGTTTAAAAACATCAAGAAAATACGTATGCGTACTAAACTTTCTTTCAAACTAGGTTATTCTCACGGAAAGAACTTTTTTAAAAGTTTGTAAGGCTTTAAAATAAAGAAATAATCATCCGTCTTATCTTGTCCACGAGTTTGCGCTAAATGAATGAATGAATTAATGAGAGAGAGAGAGAGAGAGAGAGAGAGAGAGAGAGAGAGAGAGAGAGAGAGAGAGAGGCATGCGGGAGGGGGCTTTGTCGCAGAATTTTTTTTTGTTTTTGAAAAGAAACTGTCATTCTCATTCATTCTTCACGAATGTGTCACAATCACACACCCACCATAGCGAGCCCCAGGAAGCACTAGCTAGCAAGCCAAGCTCGTTCAACTTCTCAGTAGCAAATGGGGCAGGAGAGTGAGTGTGAGAAAAAGGGATTGCCGAACGGAGGGTCTCTAACCCGAACAACGTCTGACCCTAACCCACACACCGCGGGCCCTGCTTTCTTAATGCAAACCTTCCTCCACACGCTGCAGAACACACAACACGCACCGACAAGTCATTCCTCACCATCAAGTGTCGCATACTGACACATACACCGGGATCTATCTATCTATCTATCTATTTATTTATCATACACGCAGTTTGTTATTGGGTTATATCTCGGGTAGCCGTGGTTTTACGGCACGCCAACCGCAACCGCCGTTGGATATAAGGCTATAACCGTACACAAGTTTTGTATGTTATTTGCTTGTAGTTTAATTTGGTTTGTAGGCGGACATTTTGTAAACAGAGTACAGTACTTATCCAGAATCACGACATAAAAAAAGAAAGAAAAAAAAACGCAAGAAAATTCTGTATGATTTACGTATCCGTGACGGAAAGAAAATACCGTATTCTAAAAACCACGTAAATTGATCACATACTTTTATTTTTAAATAAGAAAATCAGATTTTATGGCTGACCGATGAGCGACTGTCTCCCGACGCCATATTGAAGTCAGTTTTAACAAAAAAAAAAAAAAAACAAGAGAGATAACTCAACATAATTCAAACTTCCGAGATTTTTGTTGCGATGTCTACAAATTCCTATTAATCGCTTAATGAGTATTCTACTTATAAAAATAACACTACTTGATCAATTTACCTGATTTTTGGAATATGATATTTTCTTAAAATTATTTGGATTCTTCAGACTACTGTTCTCATCTTTAGTGTCATTTTCACAACGTTTCGGTCGATGTAACCTCCGACCTTCTTCAGGTGTATCTTACATTGATCGAAACGTTGTGAAAATGGCACTCAATATGAGAAATAAGAAATGCCTGAAGAATCTAAATAAATCAAATAATCAATCCTCATCTCCAAAATTCAGAAACATATTTTCTTTCTGTCACGAGTAGTACGTATATCATTTGAATTGGTATGTTGACGCATCTTCTTTCAATGGGTGCTTTCAACTCATTCATTGTAGCTCGTTTTATGGTGTGAATCATGTGTTTAGCATTCCCCCACCCCCAAAAGAGAAAAATCTATGGAGGCTCAAATCCAGTGAGCGTGGACAGTACTCGATACTTCCTCTTCGTCCTAACTATCTGTTTCGCAGGTGACTATCAAAATATGCTCTTACGTCATGATTATAGTGAGGAAGTGCTCCATCCTGCTGGAAGTGCCATTCTTTAATTCTAAACATCTCTTGAGAACACGGCCTAGTGTATTCATGTAGCAAGTTGAGATAATTTAAATGGGATATTTTTTTTTTTTTTGCGACAACCTTTTTCATAATTCATAATCTACTGTTTATATTTTCTTTTTCATTTCTTATACGTGTTTCGCCATCAAGATAGAAAAATACTGTCCTGATTCCATCAGGCTGCTCATCAGATACAAACAGGTACAGTAATTTTAAAAGAAGGATATTTTAAGAAAAATGGGGAGCATTGTAACTCAAAAACATGAACCCCCATACCCCCCCCCCCAAAAAAAAATACATTGTTCGAACATAGATGGATTCTCAGGCTGCCATGTTAGATTTAGTAAAGAATCAGTTACGCAATCATCATTTTTTATTTATTTATTTTTTTTTTTTTAATATTTGAGTCAGTGTGCACCGGTTGTCCAACCTGCAAAGGGTGTTTATTCCGTAAGCCATTCTGAACATGGGGAGGTTGAAAAAAAGAAAATGCCTTTCAGAATAAAGGCCTCAAACCTTCCTATGTTAAGAACCAGTGCCCATTGACCAATATTTGTGAATTTTTGTACATTTTAAATAATTTTTTACAAATTTATAATCCAATGTTTATATTTTCTTTTTCACTCTCTTATGTGTGTTTCGCCATCAAAATATTATTCTTATTCCATCAGGCAGCTCATCAGATACAAACAGGTATCAATAATTTCAAAAGAGTTCTGGCGAAAGAACTGACCCATAAAATTATCGTTCCATTAGCCTTGTTCCTCTTTTTGCCAAAATATTTTAGTCCATAATTAATTCAGCTCTAGTCCATCACTTTACAGCTGCTAAACTTCTGTCTGACCATCAATATGGATTTAGGCAATCGCGTTCTACTGCAGATATTCTAACTAATCTCTGAATGTATATACCATGCACTGGATAAGACAGGGGAGGCTAGGGCAGTAAGCTTAGATATATCTAAGGCTTTTGACAGGGTATGGAACGATGGTCTTTTCATAAAAATAAGATCCTATGGTATTTCTGGATGAATACTTAACATAATTAAATCCTTCATTAATAAGAGAAGTATCCATCGAGAGCATTGCCATTGCGACTGCGAAGACGGTGGGCTCTCTCTACCATGCTAGAAAGTTACTTACACCTCAATTGATTTATATTGAACTAGCGGGGGTACTTGGCATTGTCTGGGTGTGCCGAGTTGGTGTAGTAAGGAACCTTACTGCTGGTGGGGTGGGGGGGTCAAAACAGTAGGCAGTTTGGGTGGAGAGAGGTATTAAAAAAAACGTGGTAGTAGGTAGGCAGGCTGGAACCCATAATGTGAAGGAGAAAAAGACGGTTGAAAAAAAATGTAATGTCTTAGCTGATGCCTCCATGGTAAAACCAAAAGTTGTGAAGGTTGAAATTAAGGCTAGTCAATCGAAAGGAGATGATAACTGGCAAAAATATCTCCGAAAAAAAGCGACCTCTCCTTATAGAAAAATACCCAGTTGAGGGTGAAGGAATTCATGTTTTTGGCCAATTTTTCAATATTTGTCGTCCAAAAGATCAAGATTAAAAAGGATACTGGTCTCGTCACGTTCTGATGTGTCTGTCGGAAGATTTTACAAGACATACAAACACACACACACACACACACACACTTTGTCCTTTATACATATAGAAGATTTTATGAACCGATTCATTTTTTGTTCATTGGAATGTATTTTAGCATTATATAAATATTCTGAAACCGAAAACATCTTCACTGAGCTTATTTGTGACAATTTAGACTATATTATAAAGAAATATATACGCAAAAATATATATTCTCATAAACTTTCGAATTATATATGCACTAGCAAATTGTCTGGCGTTGCCCAGCCATAAAAGATGACATTTTAATCAATGCGGATTTTGAATTATTATTATAAAGCCTATTCTCTATTGATTATTATGTTGTACCAAATATATAGAAGTGATTTCAAAAGTTTAAAACTAATATGACTTGGGTGATATTAGCTAGAATCGAAACCAAAACATCCAGTGCACCAGTGTTATTCGTTAGCATCTGAGCCACCAACCGATGGATATTAAAAACCGTAGAAATTAACCAACAATGTATAAATGTATATTTGTGCACTTTAGATCGACTTATGCCTGCATAGTTATAATTTTATCTATTTTGACCCCTTAGCAGCTATTTTTATTGGCTAAAAACCAAATCGAATTTTTTCCACAGGTCCAAATTCTCTATCAAGTTTTAAATCTGTAGACCAAAAATTGGCAGAGTAGTTCCTCAGACAGACAGACAGCAAGGTCACCTTATATGTGTGTGTACATATATGTCGATTTTTTAACAATTGAATTCAAGAGCAGTCAAGTTACGCTGACAAACTATGGTACCATGAAGCACATATTCGTAGATTACTGTTTTATATATAAATATATGTACAAATACATAGATATACAGTGCCGCGCAAAAGTTAATACACATTTGAAACTGTTAGTTTTTGTATTTCTAGCTTCCAAATGGTAATGAAGCTTTTTTATAAATATAGGAAATGTATTGAAACTAAGATAGGAACAGTGGGAAAAATAAAAAATAATAATTAAAAACAACACGAAAAGAAAACTCGGTAAATTAGCACCGCAAAAGTTTACAACACATTTACAAAATAATATCTAGTATTTTGTAGCATAACCATTATTGTTGATTACAGCATGCAGACGTTTTGAGGAATCTCTTACAAACTTCTTACATGTGTCTTGTGTTATTTTATTCCATTCTTTCACAGAAATTTCTCCAATTCTCGCAGATTTGAAGGTTCTCTTCTATGGACCCGTAATTTCAATTCTCCCCATAAATTCTCTATAGGGTTGAGATTGACTAGGTCACTTTAAAACATTCACTTTATTTGAATTAAACCAATTTTGTGTGAGTTTCACAGTGTGTTTTGGATCGTTATCATGTTGAAAGATCCAGTCTGATTTCAATTTGAGCAACTTCACACTTTCTTTAAGGTTTTTCTCCAAGATAATCCTATAAAGTGTTCCATTTATTTTTCCTTTTATTATTTCCACTTTTCCTACACCTCCTGCACTAAAACAACCCCACATCATAATGAATCCTCCTCCAAATTTTACTGTTGGAATGGTGTTTTTTGACTGGTATTCAGTACCTTTTTTTCTCCAAACTTTCAGTGTTTTTGAAGTGCCAAACAAGTCAATTTTGGTCTCATCTGACCAAAGCACGTTATGCCAAAACTCTAGAGGCTTGCCTTGTATACTCATTTGCAAAATCAAGCCTAGCACGAACATGCTTTGGCTTAAGGGGAGTTTTCCTTGCTGATCTAGAGAAGATGTCTTTAAGGTGAAGGGTTCTACTGATTGTGTCTTTGCTAACTTTAATTTCACTGTTTTCTAAGTTCTTCTGCAGCTCTCCAAGAATAATTCTAGGCGAATTCATAACCTTCTTTGTTAATAAACTTTCAGCATGCTTGGTTATTTTTCGACAACGACCTGATCTGGCCAAAGGAAGGGTTGATTTATGAGACTTCGAGTGCAGAATTATTGTTCCAACAGAATTCAATGGAACCATCAACTGTTTGGATATTGTTCTATATCCCAATCCACTTTGATGAAGACTTACAATTCGTTTTCTGAGTTCTTGACCAATCTGTTTATTCTTTCCCATGATGTAGTTGTTTACAATACGGTTATTAGATAAAGAATGACGCAATACTTTTACTAATTGCTTACTTCGATGTCTATTTGTTGTGGGGCTCAGTTGGGTCCACAAGAACGACACGGAAAAACACGTAGTAGGTGGTTTACAAGTGTATTAAGGAAAGGTACAAGGATATACAGAAAGATAAAGAGAATAGTAGTAGTTGCAGGTATCAGTAAGATCTCGCTCCCCGAGGTAAAATATCTATTGAGATCTCGCTCCACCATACCAGGCTTAGGAGCTGATTATATAGGATCTGTACGAGTCCATTGTGGGGTGAAATCCAGTCGCACAACAATATTACATATTCCTGAACATTCTAGAAGCTTCTAAGCATTTTACCATTATAAACGGTCATAAAATTGAGGAATCTAATGAATTTGATATGTGTTGTAAATTTTTGCGGTGCTAATTATTGCGTTTTCTCTTCGTGTTGTGTTAAATTGTTAATTGTTATTTTTTATATTTCCCACTGTTCCTGTCTTAGTTTCAGTACATTTTCTATGTTTATAAAAAGCTTCATTACCGTTTGGAAGCTAGAAATACAAAAACTGACTGTTTCAAATGTGTATTGTAAACTTTTGCAGGACACTGTGTGTGTGTATATATATATATATATATATATATATATGTGTATATATATATATATATATATATATATATATATATATATATATATATATGAGAGAGAGACACACACACAAGCTTTTTTTTTTTTTTTTTTTTTTTTTTTTTTTTTAAGTACGTTGTTATAAAATCTTCTATTTTGTTGTCCATGTATGCTCCCGGGCAACACGATTAGCCATGCTGGTTGACAATCTGTAGTTTTTGTCAATTTTTTTTTTTTAAACGAAATTGTAAAATTTAGCAAAAAAGAAAGAAAGAAGCTAGTTCTATTTCTAACTGCCTCTACGTCTTTTAAATGAAATGCGATTAAAAAAAAAAAATCACTTTGTACTTTCAAGGATTTTATTGCCTTTTCCTTTTTAATTGTTACGATTGTTAGAGTACAGAGAACAACTCACTCTCGTTTTTAAGTAGTGCGCATCGCTGATATAAGCACTTTATATCATCATCTACTTAAACAGATTTTTTTCTTTTTCAAACTTTTGTACATTTTAGGAATAGGTATCCAAGAAAATTTCATTCCTTACATCATCAATTTCAAGTTTCAGACTTCTGGCGAATTTTAAAGAAACTTACGTTTCTGAATTTTTGAGATGAGGATTGGTTATTCATATTATTTGGATTCTCTGGACTACTGTTCTCATCTTGAGTGTTATTTTCAGAACATTTAGATCGATGTAACCTCCGACCTTCTTTAGAATCTGTCAAATTGAGGGATTTTTCTGTCGAACATGGTAATCTACAGGGAATTTTGAACAGAAACTTTTATTTGATCCATGGAGTAGAATACTCTCTTACATCAGCCTAGACCGAATAGATGTCCTAAGTAAGTCACAATTGTATTTGTCGGCCATGTTGAGGAGTGAACCTTTAACCTCCAGAAGAAGGTCATTTTTGTAGAAGTCAAACCGACGTCAAACAAAAGGAAATTAACACGTAAACATGGTTTTCGTTTAAATAAAACACATTCTCATCAAACAGTGAATCCTATTTAAAACAAACAATTTTTACAACTGAACTTTTCTAAGTACTCTAACCACTGGGCCACGGGTTAATTTGTAAAAGTGACATTATTCTGAAGGTTGAAGGTTCAATCCTTAGTGTGGACGACCAAAAATACAACTGCGAATAACTGACTGACGGCAGAGTGAGTGCTACTCCGTGAATTAAATAAAAGCTTCTGTTCCAAATTCCATGCAGATTCCCGAATTCGATAAAATACACCTAAAGAAGGTCAGAGGTTATATCGACCGAAATATTGTGAAGATGACACTAAAGACGAGAACAACAGTCCAAAGAATCCAAATAATACGTTTAATGAATTTCACCGACGAAACGGAACGTTTTATTAGTCTTTAAAAAAAAAAAAAAAAAAAAACTTGATTTCTATTTGGTATTTAATTGCATTCTGCAACATTGTTTCAGTACTTTTACACAATATGAACCCAACCTGTTTTGTTTTTTTTTTTGTTTTTTTTATCTTAACCCAAACGTAACCCTCTCAGTAAAGGTAAATGAAAAAATATCAAAAAATTTTCAAAATGAAAAGTTACAAATGCATAAATAAATTACGTAACAGATGGAACTTGATCTTTCTAATTGATTGAAAAATAATCGCTTATATAATAACATATTTTTTTATTTGTATACTAGCAGGGAGATCTAACGTTGTCCAGGATTAAATACGAATCAATGAATGTTCAATACTTTCAATACTTTTGTCATCAAAAATCAATGAAATCGTCCATTTTTCAGTCAAATAGATTAATTGCCTGCTCTAGTCAGAGACCCACTGCAAAGCACTGGGAGGAAGCTGCACATGTCTCCCCCCCCCAAGTAGTCCAAAATACACTGTAGTCTACATTGCACTGTAGAGAACTTACAATTGATTTTAGAATTTTTTATATAATGGCTTGAATGCATAAATCAAGTATCATGGTTCAATTCTGCTCAAAGCAGAAACGTTCACTTTGAATGCACCCAAAGAAACTGATTTTATATGCTATACCTGTCTGCTTGTGCGATGATAAAACTTCTCAAATGCATGTGTGATGTTAGACTGTATAAGGGTGTTAACTTTAGTCAAAATCGGTCTGTTCCTTCTTTAGTCTGATTTTTTTCAAGTATGGATTTTTTATACTTATTGGAGGCATTCTGATACAGAAACTATCTAAGAATACTCCCAAATACATAAAGAACATTTGTGTGAAATTTAAACAAAAATCGGCCCAGCTGTTTTGAAGTCCACAGGGAACGAACTCACACACACAAAGTGTCTTTTATATATAATAAGTAGAGATAGAGAGTTTGGTAAAATTTGGAATTTGATTCAACTTTCTCTATTCATAGTCAGAACTGACTACATTGCAATTGCAAATCTCAAGATAACTATTCCTAAAAAGTGCTCAATTTTCTCATCTTTTTTTGTTGTTGGGGATGTGGCATCCTACCAAATGCAAGACATTTAGCTGCTATTTCAGAGATTCTTTTTAAGATTTTTACCACCCTTTTAAGCAAAATTGTTTGAATTTTTTTAACACTTTGTTCAATAGGTATATTTACCAAGTGATGAAGATCTTTCTAAAATTCCAATTTCTTTCCATGTCACACATATGACCTTGGGATTTAGTTATTTTCTCCCTATCAGTTTTGTTTAAGTTAATATCATAAGAGACACTGACTTTAATTAAGGTTGCTACTTTCTACAACTTGTCCTATATCACTATGTCAGGTTTAACAGATCCGTTTTCTACGTGTGTAGCTGCATAAGAACTATGCACATCTCCATTGTTGGACATAAGAAACTGATAAGAAATACCTCCTTTCTACATTACTTATGTAAGCGTATGCATGCGTAATGATTGCATGAACACGAAAAGATCAACAGGTGGTGTGCCCAAGTCACATCTAGAAGGAATGGTGGAAGAGTGCATAAAAACAATCACTGGGTGGGGAAAAAAAGTATATTTTTGAATTCATCTGCTGAACAAGATAATGGAGACAGTTGATAAATAATAAATCGTATTCTACAGTATGTCTAGAAGAAATGGTGTGAATTTGTGGAAAAAAAAAGTAAAATAGTGAGAAGAGTGTGCAATAAGGTATTTTAATGGACATTCATATGAATTTATACGTTGAATAAAATCTTGGAAAAAGGTTTATATACATTAGATTGCATATTATAAAATGTCCAGAAGAATGGTGAAAGAGTCCAGAACAAAAAATTGTATGAGAACAAAAACATAGCATCAGTTCAATTCCAACAGACGTCAGCAATGCTACTGAGCTTAGTGGTAATGGACATAAGCAATGCAATTGAGCTTAGTGTCAACCAACAATGCAATTGAGCTTAGTGTCAACCAACAATGCAATTGAACTGAGTGTCAACCAACAATGCAATTGAGCTTAGTGTCAACCAACAATGCAATTGAGCTTAGTGTCAACCAACAATGCAATTGAGCTTAGTGTCAACCAACAATGCAATTGAGCTTAGTGTCAACCAACAATGCAATTGAGCTTAGTGTCAACCAACAATGCAATTGAGCTTAGTGTCAACCAACAATGCAATTGAGCTTAGTGTCAACCAACAATGCAATTGAGCTTAGTGTCAACCAACAATGCAATTAAGCTTAGTGTCAACCAACAATGCAATTGAGCTTAGTGTCAACCAACAATGCAATTGAGCTTAGTGTCAACCAACAATGCAATTGAGCTTAGTGTCAACCAACAATGCAATTGAACCGAGTGTCAACCAACAATGCAATTGAACTGAGTGTCAACCAACAATGCAATTGAACTGAGTGTCAACCAACAATGCAATTGAACTTAGTGTCAACCAACAATGCAATTGAACTGAGTGTCAACCAACAATGCAATTGAGCTTTCTGTCAACCAACAATGCAATTGAGCTTTCTGTCAACCAACAATGCAATTGAGCTTTCTTTCAACCAACAATGCAATTGAGCTTTCTTTCAACCAACAATGCAATTGAGCTTTCTTTCAACCAACAATGCAATTGAGCTTTCTTTCAACCAACAATGCAATTGAGCTTTCTTTCAACCAACAATGCAATTGAGCTTTCTTTCAACCAACAATGCAATTGAGCTTAGTGTCAACCAACAATGCAATTGAGCTTAGTGTCAACCAACAATGCAATTGAGCTTAGTGTCAACCAACAATGCAATTGAGCTTAGTGTCAACCAACAATGCAATTGAGCTTAGTGTCAACCAACAATGCAATTGAGCTTAGTGTCAACCAACAATGCAATTGAACCGAGTGTCAACCAACAATGCAATTGAACTGAGTGTCAACCAACAATGCAATTGAACTTAGTGTCAACCAACAATGCAATTGAACTGAGTGTCAACCAACAATGCAATTGAGCTTTGTGTCAACCAACAATGCAATTGAGCTTTTTTTCAACCAACAATGCAATTGAGCTTTCTTTCAACCAACAATGCAATTGAGCTTTCTTTCAACCAACAATGCAATTGAGCTTTCTTTCAACCAACAATGCAATTGAGCTTTCTTTCAACCAACAATGCAATTGAGCTTAGTGTCAACCAACAATGCAATTGAGCTTAGTGTCAACCAACAATGCAATTGAGCTTAGTGTCAACCAACAATGCAATTGAGCTTAGTGTCAACCAACAATGCAATTGAGCTTTTTGTCAACCAACAATGCAATTGAGCTTAGTGTCAACAAACAATGCAATTGAGCTTAGTGTCAACAAACAATGCAATTGAGCTTAGTGTCAACCAACAATGCAATTGAGCTTAGTGTCAACCAACAATGCAATTGAGCTTAGTGTCAACCAACAATGCAATTGAGCTTAGTGTCAACCAACAATGCAATTAAGCTTAGTGTCAACCAACAATGCAATTGAGCTTAGTGTCAACCAACAATGCAATTGAGCTTAGTGTCAACCAACAATGCAATTGAGCTTAGTGTCAACCAACAATGCAATTGAACCGAGTGTCAACCAACAATGCAATTGAACTGAGTGTCAACCAACAATGCAATTGAACTTAGTGTCAACCAACAATGCAATTGAACTGAGTGTCAACCAACAATGCAATTGAGCTTTCTGTCAACCAACAATGCAATTGAGCTTTCTGTCAACCAACAATGCAATTGAGCTTTCTTTCAACCAACAATGCAATTGAGCTTTCTTTCAACCAACAATGCAATTGAGCTTTCTTTCAACCCACAATGCAATTGAGCTTTCTTTCAACCAACAATGCAATTGAGCTTTCTTTCAACCAACAATGCAATTGAGCTTTCTTTCAACCAACAATGCAATTGAGCTTTCTTTCAACCAACAATGCAATTGAGCTTAGTGTCAACCAACAATGCAATTGAGCTTAGTGTCAACCAACAATGCAATTGAGCTTAGTGTCAACCAACAATGCAATTGAGCTTAGTGTCAACCAACAATGCAATTGAGCTTAGTGTCAACCAACAATGCAATTGAGCTTAGTGTCAACCAACAATGCAATTGAACCGAGTGTCAACCAACAATGCAATTGAACTGAGTGTCAACCAACAATGCAATTGAACTTAGTGTCAACCAACAATGCAATTGAACTGAGTGTCAACCAACAATGCAATTGAGCTTTCTGTCAACCAACAATGCAATTGAGCTTTCTTTCAACCAACAATGCAATTGAGCTTTCTTTCAACCAACAATGCAATTGAGCTTTCTGTCAACCAACAATGCAATTGAGCTTTCTTTCAACCAACAATGCAATTGAGCTTTCTTTCAACCAACAATGCAATTGAGCTTAGTGTCAACCAACAATGCAATTGAACTGAGTGTCAACCAACAATGCAATTGAGCTTAGTGTCAACCAACAATGCAATTGAGCTTAGTGTCAACCAACAATGCAATTGAGCTTAGTGTCAACCAACAATGCAATTGAGCTTAGTGTCAACCAACAATGCAATTGAACTGAGTGTCAACCAACAATGCAATTGAACTGAGTGTCAACCAACAATGCAATTGAACTGAGTGTCAACCAACAATGTAATTGAACTGAGTGTCAACTAACAATGCAATTTAGCTTTCTGTCAACCAACAATGCAATTGAGCTTTCTGTCAATCAATATCAACAATGCTATAGTGTCAATACAAATCAACACTGCAATTGAGCGTAGTGTCAACTGACACTAGCAATGCTATTGAGCTGAATGTCAACAGATATCAACAAGGAGATAGAGCTTAGTGTCAATAGACAACAATGGGATTGAGCTTAATTTCAATAGAAATCAAGAATGCAATTAAGCTTAATGTCAATAGAAATCAACAGTGCAATTGAGCTTGACGTCAATAGACATCAACAATGCTTTTTAGCTAAATGTCCATAGATGGACGTTGATACCCTCCTAGCAAGAGCTTAAAAAAACGAATGTTGTCATCTTCCCAGATGGTTATATACATGTGACTGGGGACCACTTGTGAATGACATAATTCCATGAAACTTCCTCCTTTGGAGCAAGCCAGGTCAACTCGCCTATAATAACTGCTGCTTTGGTATTGTACAAGTAGATGTTAGGCCCAAGAGTTTGAATCATGAAATTTCTCATGTTAATTTAGTTATATGTCATATCTAGCTTTTTCATGTAACTTGCTACCGATTCTTTTTTTTTTTTTTTTTTAGTAAAAATGTTTAAAGTTCTTCATATCTTGAAATATTTATTTATGGTGTTTGCTTTAACTAATTATTTGTGATGCAAATGTCTATATATTGTAAGTGAGTGTATATTGTTATATACACTCCCTTCATATACTTGAGTTCATCTGTTTAATTTAACTTGGACAGGAAGACAAAATGTGAGTGTGGCGAATCAAGTATTTTAAAATTAGTTTACCTAGATCAAACCTATATATTACAGACACACTATAACCCAAACCAAAAAAAAGAGCAATAAAGATATCATTTGAAGTTAGTTAAAAACAGGATCAAAATTAATTATCCTAGTTTCAGGAGGCCTTCCTCTGAAATGGTATCTCTCCATTTCATCAAAAAGGAAAGGTCAGCTTCTGAGGCAACCCTGAAAAGAGGAGAGGTTGTGTCACATTTCCATCATGGGAAAACGGATGGAAATATATGTGCGTGCGCACACACACACACACACACTTTTTAATATCAATATGTTTGTTTGTTTCTTCCATTTGTGTTAAGGATACTTGGATTGGAGGCTTAGTGTGACAAAAAAAAAAAAAAAAAAAAAAAAGGATGTAAAAGAAGTGTAATTGAGAAAAACAAGTGAAGCATGCATGGTCTCCCGTGAGTACACAGTGAAGGAGGCATAAAAAAATGACTAAGTTCAGCATTTGCCCCCTCCCTCATTTAGCCCCAAAAGTCCCCAAGGCCTTAGCATATTTAAATTTGAGTTCAGCACCATGCAAAACTGCTAAATAGACATACACAGAAAATTTTGGACAAGTATGGTAAAATAGTCCACCAAATGGAGTGTTTTTAATATTAGCCCTAAAAAAGCCCCTGAGGCACACCCAAGAGTTATCACAAAGTATAGACAAAATTATATAGAAATCAGTTAGTTACAACTTTTCAGAAAGTTTTATAAAAATCTAAGGCATCAAATATTTTTAATACGCACAAAAGTGTCAATTTTAGCCATTTTAACCCGAAAATCCACTGTAATATTTTTTACTCATATCATGTTTAATGTTTGTGCAAAATTTTTAAAAATTCAAAGGCGTAGTTATTTAGAAAAGTGTGGATAGACGAACGGACAAGGATGAATTTACAGGTCCATCTTCCTTTTGTCGGGGGGGGGGGACAAAAAAAAAAGAAAAAAAAACGTCATTTAATTCATGCTCTCATTTGTCAGCCATTACCAAGTAAAAGTCTTAAGTAATTTGCAATTAATTCCTAGTATGGTCTGCACTAAGGATTGAACGTTCAACCTCCATACTAAGAATAAAATTGCAAACTACTTAGGACTTCTACTCAGTCATTGCTAGCGAAATAAGAGCATGCTATCCTCGTGGATTACATTAAAATGTTCCTTTCGAAATTTGCAGATTCCAGAGTTCAGCAGCAAGATTCCCGAATTTGCCAAGATACACCTGAAGAAGTTTTATGTATCTATTTATTTGTCTCCCCACGAATGCAGAGTTAGACACCAAGGTCGGTTTTTAATGTGGGGGAAGGAACAAAAATTAAAAATTGTCTCAGTCGTGAAGGATTTCTCCTCCCACTAACCGAGAACAAAAAATTGAAGTGTAGTATCAGAACAGATACTACACTTTGATCTTGGTCAAATGTATTCTTAATAATCACTTGCACTCAGGATTAAACCTCCAGAAGAGTTTCACTTAGAACTGAATTTTACTTGGTATTTTTTTTTTTTCATTGTGCCACTGTTCATCACATGCAATTCTAGTATA
This sequence comes from Euprymna scolopes, assembly GCF_053919585.1. Lineage (NCBI taxonomy): Eukaryota > Metazoa > Mollusca > Cephalopoda > Sepiida > Sepiolidae > Euprymna > Euprymna scolopes. The sequence goes on from NC_136511.1 coordinate 6,332,896, forward strand.
AATTTTGGGAGCCTTAAACTGATTCCGGTTATAGTCAGCCAACGTATTTCCTAATTTTCAGCATAGCACAACTGGAAATGGTGCCAGATCAAATCTGTTCCTTAACTTTTTTTTCAATCATGCCGATATCTCCTCTGTGCATGTACTATTTTTTTTATTACGATTTTCAATCTATTTTTAATTTTTATACTTTTATAAACATACATTTACTATATAAAATATAAAAAAACTTATTTTTAAAATTTAAAAACACAAACACTTTTGCTCTTATAAGTTCATAAACATATTTCTTATAAAAACTATTATATAAATCTCACCTGTCTGTTTAAATGTATGTATGTATGTTTGTATGTCTGCCCAAAACTTTCGACAGAGGTGACAGATTTTCACGAGATCGGTATTGTTTGGAAGCTTGACCCTTCGGGCAACAAATATTGAAAAATTGACTAAAAACATCAATTCCTTCACCCTCAACTGTGCACTTTCTACAAGGAGGGGGTCGCTTTTTTTGCCGATATTTTCGAAAGTTATTCCTTCTTTTTGATTGACTAGCCTTAATTTAAACCTTCGGCACTTCATGTTTGGCGATGGACGCAACAGCAAAGACGTCACGTTTTTGTTTTTTTTTTCACATTCTTTTCCTCCTTTACAGCACAGGTTCGAGCCTCCTTGCCTACTAACACTTTTTTTTTTTTTTTTTTCTAACACACACCTCCAAACATTCGGGCAACGCTGGGCATCCAGGCTAGTTTCAAATAAAAACTTTATTTTTTTTAATTCTGTTATTAAAAGTTCAAATAAAGACTAATTGTGTTATTTTTTATCTTTTTATACTTTTGTTAATTTTTATTGTATACTTTTTCAATAATGTCCTTTTATATTTTATTTCAATAAGCCGTTTTATAATAGAAATACAGAAGAGACGTTGCCAGCATGTCTCTGCTTTATTATTTTCATGGCAAGCGCTCGTCGGAGCTCCAATCTATGGTCCCCCTTGCTAAACTTTCACAAAAAACACTCGTCTAACTGAAACCACTATCAATAATTTTCCCCACTCTTTATCTGTGCCTAAACCTTAACGTAGATTCCATGTACAAAGCTTCTTTCTTACAATTGTACGCCTGTGGAACTCTTCTGTTTCCCTGCTTTCCAGCTGACTGCAATATGGTCATCTTCAAGTCGAACGTGAACAAGTTCTTGATGAGGCGTCCTCTTAAGTAATCCAATTTACAAAATTTTCACTATTAACAATTACTACAATGTTCTGTTGACTACTATACACTTATTAACCCATATCCTCGAGTGACCTCCTGGCCTTGATAAGTGATGACTCCTTTGTAAAAAAAAAAAAAAAAAAAAAAAAAAAAAAAATCACCAACACGACCTCCCACAACACAAAAGTCAGCCTGATCGCCGCCATCTACCGAGTATTTGCTGAGCTCCTGCTGGCGCTTATGGAAAAGGCATGCTCCCAGTTTCGGACCCGTATTGAAGCGGCGATCCAAGCTGAAGGTGGCTACATTGAATACATGTCAGCTCTACTACATAACAAAGTTACCTGAAGAACAGATACTACACTTTGATCTGGTCCCGAAGCCTGAATTGATTTTTTTCAATGAAAGTTTTAAAATAAAGCTGTAGTGTTGTTTTCTTTAGGGCGACAACTTTATCATTTCACACTGTACATAATATATCTATTATAGATACTAACTAAGAATAAAATAAAAATCACCTGGTCATGGTTGATGGAACAAGAACAATCTACCTCTGTGCATTAAATAGTGTTCAGTTCGAAATTTGGTAGAAACTTATTGAGTATTGATTCCTTTATTTTTATGGCTTTTAATGGCACTCATTCAAGAAGCTCAACCCTTGCTTGATGATAGGCAACGCATATTAGTGAGTAATAAAACCGATTCAGGCATGAAACAGCCTTTTCCAGGTGTTGCATGAAGTCGTGGGTGGTGGGTGTGGTCATTATGGCCTACGTTTTTCTTCATCTGTCATTCTCACTTCCTCAAACCAAGTGACTTGCATGGGTGCCACAAGCGTCCGCCACTGATCTCATATTTTCCATCATATTTCGTACGATCACATTGATTTGGGGCAAAGTATTTTGCAATTTCTTTTATACTAGCATTTCAGCCCGACGTTGCCCGGATGTTTGGAGGTGTATGTTGAGCCAAAAAAAAAAAAAAAAAGCGGTCCATTTTTTTTACCCTTGACCTCTATTATGACCCCTTAACATTTATTGTTTTGGACTCAAATCAAGTTATTAAGTTAGATCCATGTCCAGGGAACCTACATCTAAAATTTCAAGTGTTTAGACTCAAAATTGGCGGAGGAGTTTGGTAGAGTTCTCAAAGGTCAAATCGTTGAACTTTGACCCCTTTAACAGCCAAATGTCTGTCCGAAAACAGATTACAAAGATTTTCCCAAATCTCAGTACCCTGTATATCAAATTTTGAGTCTGTAGACTGAAAATTGACAGAGTTATTGTGTAGGGAAATGTACACAGACACACACACACAGACGGACACTTCCACTTTTATAGATATACTAGCATTTCAGCCTGGTATTGCTTGGAGGTGTATGAGCAAAACAAATTTAAAAAACGGTCATTTTTTAAATTTTGACCCCTATTACGACCCCCTTAACATTAACTGTTTTGGGTTCAAATCGAGTTATTAAGTTAGATCCATGTCCAAGGTACCTATATCTAAAATTTCAAGTGTTTAGACCTAGAATTAGTGGAGGAGTTTGGTAGAGTTCTCAAAGGTCAAATCGTTGAACTTTGACCCCTTAACAACCAAATTTTTGGCCAAAAACCGATCACAACGATTTTCCAAAATCTCAGTACCCTGTATATGAAATTTCGAGTCTGTAAACTAAAAATTGACAGAGTTATTGCATAGGGAAATGTACACAGACACACACACACACACACAGAGACACGTTCACTTTTATTTATATATATATATATATACATATATGTGTAATATATATATATATATATGTGTAATATATGCATATATGTGTAATATATGTGTATATATACATATATGTGTAATATATATATGTGTAATATATATATATATATATATATATATATATATATATATATATATATATATATATATAGAGAGAGAGAGAGAGAGAGAGAGAGAGAGAGAGGGGGGGGACCTCCAAGTAAAGGGGAAAAAATGTATTATTAATTAGTTTAGGCGGTCTGATTTTGGGTCTGATAGAATTGGTATCGTTCCTCTCTGCCTCACGTCCATCTTGTAAATAAATCAAGAATGTCCTCATTTCAAGATGGAAGCAGCAATAACCATTTAAAGAGTAAACTAGAAGAATACCAGTCCAAGGACGGTTAAAACTAATTCCCCAAACAGAACAGTTTGTGCAACATATTTATGTCCTCTTCTGAAGATTAAAATCAAGAGACAATGCTACTAAAACTTATGTTTAGTGTGAGACCCACGTGCTACCCTACTCACTTGACACTGCCAACCCCAATGTTGTGTGCCATGGATTTCTGTCTCCCATACTCTCTCCTCTGGCCGCATTGTCATCTCTTACACTGGCGCCTGTCAACCCTTCGACAGCTGCACACGAGTTCACAAGTATAAAATAAAATACAAAAACACAAACGTTGTACTCTTTCTGTAAATATTAGTTGCATTCTGGGTGCGTGTCTAATACTATTGTGGGAAATTACCCTCCATGCGATAATGGCCATTGTGTCTAACTTGAAACTCATCAACAGGACACCATCTCCAAATCTGTCGTGAAGGCTGTCGCAAAATTAACAGCCACAACTAAAAACCGCCCATATACAAACTCTAAAATATATCTTTTGTTCAATCTTAAAATAACTGCCCCACCTTGTTTAACAATGCTATTTCAGCAGCCTTTTTCTGATGTTGATTAAATTCTGTTACATGAACTTGATTCTAGAAAATGTCTTAATCTTAAGAGGTCTTAAGAAGCAACTGAAATTCAGGGAATCTTGCTTAATTGGTATCTAACTACTTTAAATCAAATCCGATGCAAATCTGAAATATTTAAATTTTCAAATAAGATTTTATGCCCATTTTTATGTTCTCAAATAACTCCTTTTTAATAATCCAAATTAACTGGAATTTGAGAAATATTTATTAATTGTTAAAAAATAATCAACATCGAATGTATCTGAATTTTTACAGAAAGCTCCTCCCCTTTTTTGTTTTACCTTTTTTGCATAAACTAAATTAAACTAAATACATCCCACATTATGCCTAAATGTGTTCCAACTGTCAGTTATTTAGAAGTGAATCCTATATATATACACACATATATCAACATATAAAAATACCTAACTTTATATATACGTAAATTAAGATAAGGAAAAATTGATATTCCCAAAATACATTCAGGATTTCATTTTCATGCCTCCCTGTACCACTACACACGTTTAACCACATGTTGTATGCAGTCTACACCGCAAGAAACATAGAAGTAAAACTCGACTCGTAATTGCTTAATACCTTTTTTTTTTCTCGTTCACATGCCCCTATTCTGAATTTGTAGCAGTGGGCCAACATCAGTGGATTTTTATTTCAAACTGTTAAATCATTTAGCGAATGTAGTCAAACTCAGATTTATTTTCTTTTTTATATAGCCTGGAGAACTCCGGGTACCACTACTAGTATATAATAAAACGAAGCTAGCAAAATATATTTTTTGGATATTGCTTTTATCTTTCTATCTATTTATGCTTAATTGCTTCCTTCCTTACTCTAAAACTTTTATTCATATATTCCATGTCTCCTTCATTTCCAATCCAAATGTTCTAGCCAGTTTTTATCTATATACTAGCGGGGGTACCCGGCGTTGTTCGGGTGTGGAGAGGTGGTATAGTAAGCCTACTGAGCAACTCGGCCCTAAAAAAAAAAAGTTTCAATCAAAATAGCAGTGAGTACCCATGTGAACGCTAAAAAAATTTAACAATCTCCCTAAAAAAAAAATGAAAATAGCAGCAAGTACCCGCGTGAGTGCAAAAAACAAATTAAAAAAACCCGCATTAACCAGGTTCGAACCTGTGACGCTAAAAGGAAAAGGAGGTGAAAAAAAGCAAACAGTTTAGTTGTCTTGCGCACGTGACTTGTGACGTCATAGGCCTTTGAAATAACGTGTTTTATATGACACCATGATCACGAGGCGTGAGTGGCTTTGCAAAAATGTTGACACAAAAACTGACCCATACTTGGAAAAAACAACCCAGTTAACAGTGAAAAAAATGTTTTTGGCCAATTTTTGGATATTTGTTGCCCGAGAGATGGATCTGTCTAACAATACCGGTTTTGTCAGTCTTTATTGCACGTGTCGAAAGTTTTGGGAGACATGAAAACACACAGAGACACGCACATATTTTGCTTTTATAAAATAGATTATATTTTGTATAATGCTGGCTTTTCTCCTCTTCTGATGAGAAGCATTTAGTCTCGAAATGCCATGGCTTAAAGAGGTCCTTCTACCTTATTTCTTTCCTTATGTAGCAGACGCGCATATGGCAGCTGCATGCAAATGACCAAGCTGTGTGAAAAGGAAAAGGATTATAAAAAGAAGGACATGTGTTTAGACCGAGGATCACAATCACGTTTTATTTGGGAAAGTACTCAGAAATAAATGTTGTTTCAATAAAAAAAAAAAAGTGAGTCACGTTATTTCCAGTCTTTGTCTCGCTTGCGACAAAGTCTACAACATGTTGAACCCCTACGTGTGTATACACGTGTGTATAAAGGCTACACTTATTGATGTAATGTTATAATAAACTTATATGTAACTTTTATTACTCGGCTTTTATTTTATTTATATCAGTGTAACCCGGATATAAGAGAGTTGTTGGGATCTGAGAAAAAGTTTCTTATATCGGGGTTACACTGTGTGTGTGTGTGTGTGTGTGTGTGTGTGTGTGTGTGAGCATGTGTAAACTTATTCCTTCAGAGTAATTTTCAAGTGTCAAATTAAAATAAATCACTAAAGTCAATTAGTTACAATAAATAATGAATAAACCTAAGCTGAAGAGAAGGAATGCTTTTCTTCTGCTATAATCGCATACCCACAGAAGAACCCACGTGAAGGTTGCCAACATCTCCAATGAAAACTATTTTGCCAGGGAATCGGCAGCACCTGAACGTAACACGCTGGTATGATATCCACTTCACAACCACCCAAGAAACATGCATAGAAAATAATGAAGAGAGAGAGAGAGGGGAGAGGAGGAGAGAGAACCTCAAAATGGATAAAAAAAAGAAGAGCAACTCCACCGCACACTCTCCTCCACCCAGCGACCACCCGCAAAAGCAAACAAGCAGGAAAACAAATCTGTTCCGTTAAGATCGTTTCGTTGATCTTTCCCCACAGCTGAATTACTCATCAGAAGTCAATATTGTTTTTCCTGTTCATAAATCAATAACGTGATTAAATGTGCACAATCATAAGAGCAGACAAGTTCTTTTTTTTTTTTTTTCCAAAGAAACAAAAACATATTCAACTGATTGGAAAGTTGATCATGTTAATCGATAAGGTTTATGAATAAGTGCGACGCAAAAGTTAAAAAAAAAACTTGGAGAGTAGACAATCTCTCTCCCTCATCTATCTATCTATCTATCCCCCTCATCTCTATCTATCTATCCCCATCGTCTCTATCTATCTATCCCCATCCTCTCTATCTATCTATCCCCCTCATCTATATCCCTAATCTCCCTCATCTATATCCCTAATCTCCCTCATCTATATCTATCTATCTGATAGATAGACAGATAGATATGACGAAGATAGAATCTATCTCCGTCATATCTATCTGTCTATCTATCTATTTCCCTCATATCTATTTCCCTCAAATCTATCTATCTATCTATTTCCCTCATATCTATCTATCTATCTATCTATTTCCCTCATATCTATCTATCTATCTATTTCCCTCATATCTATCTATCTATCTATTTCCCTCATATCTATCTATCTATCTATTTCCCTCATATCTATCTATCTATCTATCTATTTCCCTCATATCTATCTATCTATCTATCTATTTCCCTCATATCTATCTATCTATCTATCTATCTATCTATCTATCTATCTAAAGAATAATAGTTTCGCTACATTCCAAGTTCTTTTTATTTTTCTTACCAAACAGTTTTTTCAGCATATCAAAATTTCGATACATTTTTTTTTTACACATCTGCTTCGTTATGCAGAAACAATCAATTATGTCAATATCGAATCTTTTCATGAATATACTCCTCAGAAAAATAGAAATTTATTTTTCTTAGAAAGAAATATATATGACGACATAATCTTGGAAAAAGAAATTTGATAAAAGACCTAGCATCAGTATTTATTTGAGTAGCCACTTTCTATATATGACAGAGAGAAAGAGAAAGGGGGGAGAGTAATTTACGAATATATATGGCAATTAAGCTACACACAATTTTTTACATTCTAGCCTAACAATTTATTATGAGGATGAAACAGCAAATTCCATGTAGCTTAATATATATTTTCATAAATTACTACTTAGCTCTACTCACATGTTGAGCACTCTTGAAGTAAATACTGAAAATTTATACATAAATACAGCATTTTATGAAGATACTATATATAGTTGTCTCGCTGTCTATCTGTTAATCCTTATCCTCGAGTGGTCTTTGGGACTTGATAAATTATGTTTCCTTGGTGTTTGTATAAATTATCTATCTATCTACAATTATATATATAAAAAAAATAAAAAAAAACTTTGTGTGCGTTTAAATTCGTTCCCTATGGAGTCAGAAATGGCTGAGCCGATTTTTTTTTTTAATATCATACGAAGGTACTTAATGTGTCTGGGAAGGTTTTTATGTAGGTCTTGTATTGGAATGCATCTGATAAGTATTGAAAAACCCAATTAAAGAAGAAAGTCTGATTTTGACCAAAGTTAACACTTTTATACAACCTAACATCAAAAGCGTATTTGAGAAGTTTTAACGTTGTACAAGCAGAAAGGTCTAGCCTATAAAATCAACTGTAGATTCTTTTATAAGACAGGGGCACGACCGAGATGAATGTTTCTTTTTAAAGCACAACAGAACCATGATACTTGACTTTTGTACGTTTGACTTTAATTAAAGTTATTATGTAAAAAATTTACCAAATTAGCAGTTGATTATTTGATAAGATATGGGAGCGTTAGAAATGAACGTTTCCGTTTAGAGCACAGTTGAACAACGATACTTGACTTTTGCATTTTAAACTCGTGAAGTGAAGCCATTATTTACAGATAATTTTATAAAATGAATACATTCTCTACAGTGCAATGTAAACTACAACGCATAGTGGACTAAGTCACTGCAGGGTGGTATATGAAGCTTCATTCTGGTAAACTGCGGGGGAGGGGGTCCCTTACTAGAGTAAGCAATCAGCCGATTTGATTGAAAAATGGCCGATTTCACAGATTTTGATGACAAAAGTATGGGAGGACGAAACATTTGTTGATTCTCATTCGATCCCGAACAACGTCGGCTAGTCTGTATATATTATTAAACAAAAGTATAAGTCAGTCTTGAAATTGCATACATCTGGCTGGCAATGTAAGGATGGACCAAAGTCTGATCTCGGCCATACTTCTCCATATTGTATGAAGTATTCCCAAAGTGACACCATGGAAATGTTGATAACTCAAAAACTAGTCATCCGATTAAGCCGACATTTTGCATTGTATTTGCTGTTACGAAAGAGCTGCATACATAAAATCTGGAGAAAACATTCAATGCTGCCAAGACTAAGCTTGTTTCTTTCAATAATTACAAGAAACCTTCACTACCAACAATAGCAATGGCCAAGAACACATTACCCAAAAGTACTTCCTTAAAACTTCTCGGCCTAAATTTACAGGGAACATGAACTGGAATAGATACATTGAGAGCATTGCCAAGGCTGCTGCGAAGAAGGTGGGCTCTCTCTACCATGCTAGAAAGCTACTTACACCTGAAAGTATCCTGTACCTCCACCATTCACCCATGTATGGAGTACTGTTACATTTGGGCGGGTGCATCTGCTACTTGTCTCTCACTCCTGGACAGGGTTCAAAAGAGAGTCACCAACCTGATAGGTTCTGAACTGTCATCTAGGCTTCAGCCTCTGTCCCATCGAGGAAATGTTGCATCCCTCTGCCTGTTCTACAAATACTTTAATGCTCTGATGAACTACAAGCACTAGTACCCTCTCGACGTGAATACCCCTGATAAACCTGACAAGCAGCTAAATCCCACCCCTACACAGTAAAGATCCCTAGGTGTAAAAAAGCCTTCTACTCCAATAGTTTCTTCCCCAGAACTGCTAGACTTTGGAACTCTCTTCCAGGATTCAGCTTTCCCAACTGTACTGACATGCAGAAGTTCAAGTGTAATCTTGCTACTTCATAATACCCCTGCAACTTATGTTCCCAATAGTAGCCCCCTACTTCAAAGTGGCACTGTGCCTTGTTTGGGGCGAACATTGAATAAAATTTTTTTTTTAAAAACGGAAGTTGAAATTGCATGATTGGACCTTTTAAGATCATATACTCAAAGGTCAAGACGATACAAGATAGACTTCATTAGTTAAATATTTATTATTATAGAGTCAATTATTTATTATTATATTGTACCCAATACATAGTAGAATCCAAATCAAAATATTAAGCTCTCCAGCAGTATTAACTACCATATGACCTTAGGACAAATAAACTTTAAAATTAACACAATTTAACGTATAAATGTACATTTGTGCATGTGTAGCGGAGCACTTTAAATTGACTTATGCCTGCCAAATTTAAATTTTTTAGTTTTAACCCATTAGCAGCTATTTTTACCTGCTAAAAAACGTAATCGAATTTGTGCCACATGTCCAAATCTCCTATATCTCAAGTTTAAAATTTGTTGACCAAAAATTGACAGAGGAGTTATAGAGATAGTTCCACATACACACAAACAATGTCACACACATGCATATATATATATATATATATATATATATATATATATATACACACACACACAAATAAATATATAGTAGTCTTTATATATATATATATGTATATATATTATTTAGTATAATAATTATTAAATACCTACAGACATTAGTGTTCCATCCTTTCAGGAATAATCAGTGCAGGATGTCACGATTAACACTGGTCGAGAGCTTCGAACCAGGCAACAAAGCCATCTCTGACTCCATTAGCAAGGATCAAATCCATTCGGCCACTGTTAACTGCAAGAAATATTTTTTAAATGTTAAATAAAAATTTAGTTTATAAACCCAAAGCTTCTGTAAACTTGAAGTGAATATAAATATTAATATTTATATGGTAATTCCAACCAGATAAAAAAAAAGCCCAATATAACCAAATTAAGAAATAGAGCTTAATTACAAAACCATATAATCAGCTATGGAAGTATGTGTTACACCGGCTCAATTTCCCAAAATGAAAAAAAAAACAAAAAAACTTTAATAACTCAAAATAATTTTTATTTCTTAACTGCTTCCAAACGGGAAAGCTGTGGATCTTCGGGGGGGATTCCAAATGGGAAAGCTGTGGATCTTCGGGGGGGATTCCAAACGGGAAAGCTGTGGATCTTCGGGGGGGGATCCCAAACGGGAAAACTGTGGATCTTCGGGGGGGATCCCAAACGGGAAAGCTGTGGATCTTCGGGGGGGATCCCAAACGGGAAAACTGTGGATCTTCGGGGGGGGGGATCCCAAACGGGAAAGCTGTGGATCTTCGGGGGGGGGGGTCCCAAACGGGAAAGCTGTGGATCTTCGGGGAGGGGTGGATTCCAAACAGGAAAGTTGGGGATATTCCTGATAGGCCCTGAACTGGCATCTAAGCTTCAGCCTCTGTCCCATTGACGAAATGTTGCACCCCTCTGCCTGTTCTACAAGTATTTTAGTGGTGAATGCTCTGACGAACTGCAATCACTTGTGCCCCCATGACGTGAGCACCCTCAATAAACCCGACAGGCTGCTAAATCCCACCCCCACACTGTAGAGATCCCTAGATGTAAAAGATCTTTCTACTCCAATAGTTTCTTCCCCAGAACCGCTAGACTTTGGAATTCCATTCCAGGTCCCTGCTTCCCCAACAGTACTGACGTGCAGAAGTTCAAGTGTAACGTGAACTGACATCTTGCTGCCCAAATCCCTACATAGTACCCCAGTAGTTGTTGCCCCTGATAGTAGCCCCCTACACCAAAGTGGCAATTTTCCTTGTTTGGGGTGAAAATGTAATAATAAAAAAAAATTTTTTAAATTCGGGGATGGGGAGGGATTCCAAACGGTAAAGCTGTGAATCTTTGTGGGATTCCGAATGGGGAAGCTGTGGCCCTTCACGGAAATCCGAACGTGGAAGCTGTGGCACTTCGAAGGATTCTGAACGGGGAAGCTGTGATCCTTCGGGGATTCTGACCAGTGGAGTCGTGACCTTTCGTGAATTAGAACCAGTAAAGTCGTAGCTCTTTGAGGATCCCGACCAGTCAAGTCATGGTATTTTGAGGAATTCTCAATGAATAATCATTTCGTAGCATTTTTGGAATGTGAAACACATTTGTGCTTGATTATTATCAGACTAAATTCAGTTTTGCATAAGCGTGTTCATTTCTTCAACTTGACAAGTGTTCTTTAGCAAAAATTTTCTTTAGTCACTTTCTGGCTATCAACAGCATTTTTAGACAGTATTTAAGTGATGTAGAGTTGTTGTTGTTATCCAAGAGAAATAGTGATAAGAAATACCGTGTTGTCAGCTTCCTGTGAAAGTGAATGTTTGCTTAAAGCATTAAAACGGTGCAACATTTCAAAAGTGTGTTTGAACAGAGATAAGCAACGTGTAGTTCGTGATTCTTGCATTTAATCACGTTTCACACTTTTCTTTGAACTTTTTATGAAAATAGTTCCTGACAAGGCATGAAGCCACTTGATGCAAAGAACTAACAAGAACAAAAGATCGTTATTGCAAAGACAGGAGATGCCTGTCTGTTTTAGTTTGAAAAAAAAAACAAAAAAAACAAAAAAAAAAAAAAAACAACAAAACAAAAAACAAGAAAAACAAAACAAGAAAAATAAAACAAAACAAAACAAAACAAGTGAAGCATGCATGGTCCCCCGTGAGTGCACAATGAACGAGGTATAAAAAATTGACTAAGTTCAGCATTGCCCCTCCCCATTTAGCCTCAAAAGTCCCTAGGAGACATCAAATCCTGGTGAAAATGTTTTAGGCCTTAACATATGTAAATTTGAATTCTGCACCATGCAAAAAAAGAAATGACTAAGTCAATCATTTGCCCCCTCCCTCCACATTTAGACCCAAAAGTCCCCAAGGCCTTAACATATTTAAATTTGAGTTCAGCACCATGCAAAACTACTAAATAGACATACAGAAAATTTTGGACAAATATGGTAAAATAGTCCCAAAAATACAGTGTTTTTATTAGCCCTAAAAGAGCCCCTGGGGCACACCCAACAGTTATCATGAAGTATAGACAAACAAAATTATATAGAAATCAGTTAGTTACAACTTTTCAGAAAGTTTTATAAACATCCAAGGCATAAATTTTTTTTAACATACACAAACGTTTCAATTTTCGCCATTTTAACCTGAAAGGCATCCCTGGAGGGGGGGGGGGTCCTAGAAAATCTGTTCTGTTACTGTTTTACTCATATCATGTTTAATGTTTGTGCAAAATTTAAAAAAATTCCAAGGCATAGTTACTGAGAAAAGTACGGACGGACGAATGGATGAACAGACAAGGGTGAATTTACAGGTCCACCCTCCTTTTGTAAGGGGAGCAAAAAAGGTTAGATAGATAGGAGAAAAACAGTCAGCAAAATGAGAGTTCCACAAGTCTACAGTTCTTGGAAAGAAGCTACTGGAATAGGAAGCTATATTACAATGAGGTATTAAAGCAACGAATTGATAGTGACCCCTAGACTAATGAGTAAAACAAGCTGGAATAAAGGTAGCAGGGAATAAGACAATTCTAAAGAACAAATGCCATAATAGTACTTGTAAAAAAGACTGAGACTAGCAACATCACGTCTGAGAGAGAGAGAGAGATTGCAAAGAAGAAAGGGTGGGCCAATCAATCAAATCATGTTTTTGCACCTTATCAAATGGTAGAGATTCACCAGCTCAAAATTGTTGAATATGTTAAGCGATGTCGTTTTCTGTCACCAAAACTTTGGACGATGGAGATTGCATGAAAATATCAAAGAACTGAATTGGAACTTACTGCCTTATTCTCTAACATTTGCGACAATGTCTTCTTTATTTTATTTACCTCACCAGAGAGTTAGACACAAGGCCAAGTGTTAAGTCGAAAAGCTGGTGCATAGGATAAACACACTCTAGTTTACAAAAAATGTCTGAGCCGCCCAATTGGCATGTATTGATAGGGACGTCTCAGGTAATTAGCGATAAACTAATCCTTTCTCAAATAGAAAATAAAACCTAAGATGGAACTCTTGAGACTGAATTAGACTATTCCTCAAAGAGTCAGTCAGAATAATCACATTAACACACCGGTTCTCATTAGATCACCAAAGTTAAGCAACATTGAGTCTGGTCAGTACTAGATGGGTGACCATATAGGAATACCAGGTATTGTATAAAGGACGACGTCGACACCTTCCTGCAATTAATTGCAAAAACCTAACATCATCATCTTCCTTGACCAGGATATACATAAGACTGGGAATCGCTTGTGAACTTGATATTCCCATGAAACTTCCTCTCATGGAGGAAGCCGGTTCAGCCTTGGTTCATGATTGTCGAGGATGAATCTTCAACTGATACAAAGATAAATTCGTCGACAATTGAACTCCTTTCCTAATGATAACTCATAGTATTAATACTGGAAAACTCGCCTACCTAATTTGCATAACTGTGGGAAAGAGTCTATATAAAACTCTCCATAAGAATAGCTACGATAAAAGTTAGACCAGCTTTTAACACATTGCAGGGATAAAACTTTCAGGTCATGAATGCATAAGTTCAGTCATCATAACAATGCAATTTGTAATCCTCTCTGATCCAATAATAATTGGAATAAAAAAAAAAATAGGAGGCATTGTTCTTAGAACGCTCCTTGTGTAATGTGGCCGTTATGCTCAAAACTCTCAGACCACCACACCGTCTAGTACCATCGAAAAGGAACAACCAAAAAAAAAATTATAAAAAAATAAATCTGACTCGGATTTTCTGTTTTAGCAAAAAGGGTTCATTAGCTTTACTTTCCAAACAATGTCTTTTTCTAACTGTTCATTTCGTCTGCCATGAAATTAACAAAAGTCAGTCATCTTGGTAGAGTTTTTAAACATGTCTGCGGGGCCACACGTCCATCTCACCCAGCTCCCATTTTTCTTTCTCTTCTCAACCACACGTCGGCTACAGCCAGCCATTTCTCATATTCAACTTTACACGTCCACCTTTTTTGATGCACACTTTGCGTCTCCCAACCACGTGGTGTCTTTTCTTTTCTTGTCACGCAAGCCCACGCATACTTCATAATTTGCATATGTGCTTTTTCGGCTATTGCTGCTAATATCTTTGCAAGCCAGCTATCCTACAGTTCCTACTGTTACACTCGTATGTATAATATATATATATATATATATGCGTTTTTTTTTTCATTTTCTTCCTTTGAAGTTTGTAATGCTGGGTATGGGGCAGCCAAACCAGCTGCCAACATTGCCTTGCTTTTTATTGAAACCAACCGAGAGTCCGTTTTAGTATCCATGTTGTTCCCTTAATTGCAATTGTCTGGATCTCTTTTGCACTTGGTTCACCAGGAATATTAGTTAGGTAGGACTTCAGGTTCTTCTTCATAAGCTTTGTAGCACCTATGCGTATGTGCATGTGTGTGATTATTTAAAAATCTCTGCAGCAAGGAGTTATAAAAATTTATCATGCATAAATGTTTGAAGATATTAAACTATATAAATAAAACGGTGGATGTATGTCTGTTTGTGTGAAAATATTTAACCGATAAACTCTTAAATTGGTCGTATACCAATGAAATTAACGGGAAATAGTAATCATACACCAAAAATTGTTTATAACAAGTAAAATCTTTGGATGGATGAGTAACGCGTTTAGAAGTCGGCAAATTTAAAAGTAAACTGTTCATTTTAACTTGCCGACATTTCTATTAGTTTGCGCATGCGTAAGCTAATCATATCTAAAAGTGATTTAATTTTATAACTATTTTATCACTCTGTCGAGTTTGCTCAAACGGTAGCGAACGCAACTGGAGTGCTAAATGAGGGAATGTGATTGAAGTTCTAAATGTTTGGGTTTTGATTCTAGCTGACAGCACCCAAGTAACTTCTTTTAACTATTGAAATCTATATATATATATATATATATATATATATATATATATATATATATATATATATCATCCACATATAGTACTTTTTCGCTGTATCACAGCTCATCAGTTGGGTTGGACCAGCACATTTCGCTAGCCAGGGATTGAACCTACAACCATCGCATTGATAGTGCACAGTTCTAACCACTGGCCCATGGGATAGGTACTCGCAAATGACCTCATCAAATGCCCATTTAAATAGACACTCGCCCCCCCCCCGCTTTTACAGCGCTTGAGTTGCTTGTTTATTTAAAATAAACAAACAACTTTATAGCTAATTAAGCGAGAGAGAGATACATTTTCGACAGTGCTCTACCCAAAGAAGGGGGGGGGAGGCTTTATAATATATATATATATGTTTTCTATCATTCACACTGAGGAAGATCGAAGGATCAGTTGAAAATTATGTGCTTTTGAAGGAAACCTTGTTTTTTTCAAAAGACTTTTTGTATTCCTACACGTCAACACACAGGAAATAAATACAGAAAAGATATAAACATTTATATATTTTTTGTAACCGACGCAGACTAATGAGAAAAACAAAACAAACCGGAAAAAATACAAATAATAAAAAATAACAAAAAAACTACCTTGAAAAATGACAATATGTTTATCTCATTTTAGTATTTAATTTTTTTTCTTTGGTTTTTTTTTTTTGCAAAATATTTATCAACAGAAATTTGTTTGTTTTTTTTCTCCAAGAAAAGATTTTTAACCGTATAATTGTTAGATGTAAGTACAAGTTTTTTTGATTTTTTTGTTTCGTTTTATTTTTTTTGTAACCGTATTTTTTTTTCTTGTTTAATTTTTTTTATTTTAAAAATTTATTGTTCAGTCAAGTTCTTTGGGTGGCACTGCCCATTTGTACATCTCCAGGAGAAATCATCCTTTACACACAATCTTTTTTTAAGTAAACATTTTTGTTTGTTGCACCTCATTTTTTGGGGGAGGACAGCAATTTCTTCTGCTGGCAATATGAGATTGTATGCATCGATGTTTTCATTTCTTTTTCTAACATGCATAGATTTATTTTCTTGCCTGTCATTTTTCTGTTTGGCGAGTTTGAAAATATATTTGTTTGTGTTTTCCTTTTTTTTGTTGGTTTAGTCGTTTTCTTCCAATTTGAATGTCATCTGCTTCCATTTAGATAGCGTTTTTTCATTGGCTAATCAAACTCCCAGAAATTCAATTAAAAAAAATAAATAAATAAATAAATAATAAGTAACTAATCAGAAAATAAAAATTTACCCCTGCCTCCTTAATATCACCTTAAAAATTACTAAAAACATAACAAAAAAAAAATTGAATAGATAAAATAAAAAGTCGAGTTAGCGTTTCAACATTTGAGCAACGCTCGCGGCTGACACTGATGATTGCCGGTCTCACCAGATCCGTGCTTGATGGGAATTCACGAGAATTCGGGTCAAATTATGCAAGAGTACCTGATTTTTTATTCATACACATATGCATATATATATATATATATATATATATATATATAGGAAATTTATTACTGTGAGTCCAGAATGAGTTTACAAATTGTTTCAGCTAGAGGAAAATCCTCAAAGAGGAAAAATCCAACTAGCATCGTCAGAATTCATAGATGGACATCTATGAATTCTGACGATGCTAGTTGGATTTTTCCTCTTTGAGGATTTTCCTCTAGCTGAAACAATTTGTAAACTCATTCTGGACTCACAGTAATAAATTTCCTATATACTGCTCTGACTACACATTGAGCACTCTAGTCCGGTTTTTTCACCACTGGTAAATATATATATATATATATATATATATATATATATAGATAGATAGATAGATAGATAGATAGAAATAAAAAGGAACAAACCGTATTATGTGTTCATCAACGTTTCATCAAACGTTGATGAACACATAATAAGGTTTGTTCCTTTTTATTTCTATTTTGTCGGAATACTATTTCCATTATTTTCATCATATATAATTATTTACTATAATAATTATTAAATACCTACAGACACCAGTGTTTCATCTTTTCGGGAATCTTCAGTTTACGCTGCCACGATTAACACCAGTCAATAGATTCGAACATGGCAACAGAAGCCATCCCTAGCTTCATTAACAAGGGCCATGCCCATTCGGCTACCGTTAACCGCGAGAAATGCTGCTGAATTTTATACATTCATTTCATTACACATTTATATATATATATATATATATATATATATATATATATATATATATAGAGAGAGAGAGAGAGAGAGAGAGAGAGAGAGAGAGAGAAATATTCAATAGAGAATTGGCTCTGTAATAATGAATACGTAATCTGCATGAATTAAAATATATTTAAGTATATTTTATAACTGACAAGGTCCCCCTGCCCCGATAGTATAAAAACTATGTAAAATCGGTTACATTCTTGACTGGAATTTGGCAGAAAAAGGGTTGATATGCCGTAAAACAAATTAACAAAGATTGAGTAAAATACAAAGCTTTTTTTTTTTTCAAGAAAAAAAAAAAAAAAAAAAAAAGCCGGTTTCAAATCGCATTTGCATAAAATAAATTCAACTAATTTTTTAAGTAGACATAAAGCATAGCATTCTGCAAATCCAATTTGTGCCAACAACCTTCAGATTTCTCAGTTTCTTGTTTTGCTTTCTAGACAAATGTCAAGTATATATTCGTCTCAACCTTACGATAATGAAAAAAATTAAAAAAAAAAAAACAAAAAAAAAAAACAATAAAAAGACAAAGCACGCAATGTTCTTAAAAGTACAATGACAAACTTCCAGGTCATCCATTTAATATTTTTTCATTACTGATTCTTTTTTTTTTTTTTTTTTGTCTCGCTATCAATGATAAAAAAATCAAATGTATAATGTTTATTCTTGATACACGAACTACATGAAAACTAAGGCATATAAAACTAAAGAAACAATAAGTATAGCCTCTGTGGACAAAGAGACAAAACAGTAAAATGAATGCAGCAAACCAACTAAAGGAATACAAAAACAGAACCAACAGCATGGGAAAGGCTGTCTATTACAAACTTTGCAAACGACTGCATTTTGAACATGTAGATAATAGTGAAAAATAAAACATACAAAATTCTCTGGGACATAGAGGTACGAAAAAAACAGACTCATCCAAGCAAGGAGAGCGAATGCCATAATAGTCAACAAGAATGAGCAAAAACTGTCAAATTATTGATTTCGCAATCTCAATCGATCATTAAGTGAAGATCAAAGAGTCAGAAAAGCAAAAGAAATACATGGAACTTGCCAGAGATCTGAAAGGAATATGGAACATAAAGTAAATACCAATAATTGTAGGAGCATTGCAAACAGCTCCGAAAAATCTAGAAAAAAGACGTGAAGAAATTGGAATTAAAGGGAAGATTGAAACCATACATTGAATGGCAATGATGAGAACAGCCGGAATCTTAAGGAAAATTCTCACAAAAACTATGAACACTAACCAAAAACACAAAAGCCGAAATGGAAATAAAACAAAAATATAGAAAGATCACAGGTCAATTTTGGTCACCTTAAGGGTGGATTTGAGCTGATCTTTAAAGCGGCATTTTGGTGCACTGTGGGGGTCTGGTTCCGATGGCAAGTTCTGGGTAAGGAACTTACTTGGGTAGACAGTTGTCAAGCATTCGGGCAAGGTGGCCGGCCTAGCATAGACGGTGTCTTGTTATTGTAGCTTTTCATCCTTGAGCGTAAGATATTGCGCAGTTTTGCTTGGTGAAAAATGGTCAAATTTTTTCTGGTCTCTTCCATAGAGTACCCAGGTCTACCAGGCACCCAGTAGGGTTGAGATTACAACTCGTGTACTGCCATTGTAAAAACTACTGCCTTAATAATAATGTATACTCTGCCTATTTCTTTTTTGTCAACCAATCAAATGTTTCTATTTGCGTATGAAGAGATCATCTACAAAAACACCATAGCTTTTTAACAGTATATCAACAGCTCAAATTACAACAATGATAATAAAACGATAACAAGAAAGTTTCTGACGTTTCTGACTTTTTGAGATAAGGACTGGTTATTCATATTATTTGGATTCTTCGGGCTACTGTTCTCATCTTGAGTGTGATTTGCACATTGCAAAGACCCGTGGCTCAGTGGTTAGAGTATGTGGAAAAACCAATCATAAAAGTGATATTCTCCTGAAGGTTGAAGGTTCAATCCTCAGTGTGGGCGACTGAAAAATGCAATTGCAAATTACTTAGAACCTCTACCCAGTCATGGCTGAAAGAACAAGAGCATGCTGCTACCACCATGAAGTAAATAAAGGGTTCCGATTGAAATTCTGTCCAAATTCCCGAGTTCAGCAGAAACATTTCCAAGTTTGACTAGATATACCTGAAGAAGGTCGGAGGTTACATCGACCGAAACATTGTGAAAATCACACGAGAGATGAAAACAGTAGTCAGATGAATCGGAATAATAAGAGAAGAATTATTCATGAGATGTGCTCATGCAATCTGTTTTTTTAAGCTTAAGTTTGAAAATGCTATATGAAACTTGAGCATGGCAGAACGTTCATATTTTTAATCAATGGATACTATGAATTATTTGGATCAGCCAGTGGTACCTTTAATTTTATGAAAACGACAATGCCTCCGTTCTGTCTCGAAAGACAAAGGATACCCCTGTAGGAGCAGCTGCATGTGTATTTGTCAGGAACTATATATATGTCGTTTGGGTGATCGGATTTCAATGCTGGCTTGAGGTAGTTGCTTGTCTAGCCGCACTGATGAGCTGTGAAACAGCGAAACAGTACTGTATGTAGATGACTATATATATATATATATATATATATATATATATATATATATATAAAGAGAGAGAGAGAGAGAGAGTATAATGTTACGGTAGAATCCCGGGAAATACCATAACCAGGGGTCGTAAGAAACATTGTATTCCGCATGGGTAACCTACAAAAAACATATTCTAGAGCCACCGTATCCCGGGGTTCTACTCTATACATATTCATGTTCAAAAAGGATATAGTCACACATATATGAGTAATAGATATTACTGAAATTTATTTAAACACTTTTAAAGATTTTATTCAGGATTAGTAAATAAAATCCAAACCACTCCTTAAATTCCAACTGCTACAAGACCAAACATGCAAGAACGCTATAAAAAAAAACAAAAAAAAATTTTAATCTTAATAAAAAAAAACACAAAAATAAGTTTTTATTTTTATCTAGGAAAAAACAAGAACGTCGCTCGTTTTAATGGTACCTCTCTCATCTCTGTAGCTCTTCAACTTTTTGAGTTAATAAAACAAATAAAAGGCTTTACTTCTGGAACAAACCACGTATCTATCTCATATATGTGTGTGTATGTGCGTGTGTGTGTGTGCGTGGAAATATACTTTATTTCATTATAATATATACCAATCCTTATTTAAGAAGCTCAATGTAATTACAGAGCAATATAGCGAATGAATGACAAAAGACTATATTCCAAAGTTCATTATGTTGACCATCTTATAATTTATTCCTTTCATTCAGTTGACATTTACAATTCTTGACAGTATCTGTTTCGTAGCACAAAATCAATCACTTAATTATTGTATCAATTAATGAATCTATTTTGCCCTTAACTCACCAGAAGAAATGGCAACAATCAATCCGTCAAAAGGAAATAAAGTGCGTTTTGACATGATTAAAATCCGAAAATTGGAAGAGAAACTGTAAATACTTATATATATATATATATATATATATATATATATATAAACACCCATTATTTATTTCACTTACTTTAAAGTTGTAAATAAAATTTAAAATAAAATCAATGTTATGTTTTAAAATAAATCAACGCCTTTTCTCGATAATATAATTATTTGAATTACAACAAAAAACAGATTTCTAAAAGAATAATTATTTTAAAAAGATTTAACCGATATTAAATTCCAATATTCCGCAATATGAAGTTTAAACATGGAATTTTTTATAACAGGTTTCCAATATTAAAAAATATATTCATATAATAGTATTAATATATATAATGTATAAGTATTAGCAATGTTTAAAATCGGAAATCCAGTATCAGCCTAAAAAAATCGTTTTCATTTTGATTGTTTGAATTGAAGGAGTGTCAACTTTATTTTTGCGCCTTTTTTCAAAAAAAAAAAAAAAAAAATATATATATATA
Source organism: Euprymna scolopes (assembly GCF_053919585.1). Taxonomy (NCBI): domain Eukaryota; kingdom Metazoa; phylum Mollusca; class Cephalopoda; order Sepiida; family Sepiolidae; genus Euprymna; species Euprymna scolopes. The sequence goes on from NC_136511.1 coordinate 6,354,485, forward strand.
TATATATATATATATATATAGGGATGGTTCTAATTAACAGTCACATTGATTACATAATTTTTATCAACAGAGAAGACGTTAAAATTAATCTAATGCGATTAACTCTCGTCTGTGTAGCTCGTTAAAAAGAAATCTATTTGTTTTACAAAAAATAAGTCTTATATTATTTTTATCGAATTTTTTTTTTTTTTTTGCAAATAAATTTCTGCATAAAAAAAAACAAAGTTTATCGAATAACCTATAAATTTTCATTTTTTCTTATTTTTTTTAATTTTTCGTAATTTACGAGCAATTACTTTTTTGAAACTCATGCACCAATGTTAGTGCTAAAATAATGACGTTAGTATTTAGAAAGCTGTTCTTAACATGTGGCGGGGAGGGAGTTGGGTAACTATTTTGTACTTTCACCTAACAATTTGATTAAAAAATATCGTATAACTCGAATTTAACTTAAAAATACGATTTTAAGAAATAGCACGGTAGCATAAGTACATAAGCACCATTTTTATTACTAATATTCATAATAACCGGCACAAATAAGTTTCATTATGTAAATTATAGAATACATTAGAATACACGTCGGGGTTACCACTTGTTGCGGGACTGCGAGGTTCATTGTTAGTCCCGCAAACTCCAAATAAAAATAAAGTGTAAAATGGAGTTGCACAATCAAACAAGGTTCGCTGAGGAGGATAAATAAACTTAAATACAAAATTTATTTTTTCAAAATCTTAAAAATTTCTTCTTATATGAGAGTCCTCTTGCGACTGAGGTAATTGAATTTTTTTTTTTGTGTTATGAAATAGCCAAAAAAAAAGTCCTGCGACTGAGGTAATGAAATGAAGAAGAAAAGTAAAAATTCTCGGTTAGAAATAACCAGTTCTTTTTTATTAGGAAGAAATAAACAGAAAAGTCCATCGCTTAATTTGGCAGAGAGATAAAAAAAAAAAAGAAAAAGAAAAAGAAAAGAAAAAAGGATAAAATCTATTAGAGTAAAAAGTCCACCTCCACGAGGAGAATTAATTGTCGGGCGTACGCGCGTTTAACGTCCCGAGGACGGAGATCAACATTGATGTTTGCAGCATGCTGGTTGAGATCGACTGATTGGTTTGGGCGCAAAATGCCCTTTTTATAGATCCAAACTGGCTCCACGAAGCCCGTCAGAGAAAAAAAAAATTATTTATTTTCTTCGTAATCCGATTGGATGAAAAAAACAAAAAAAAAAAAATCATTTTTATGACGTAAGGTGTTTTCCAAGACGTCCGCGTGAAAAGGTAGAGTTTCGTTTATAAGTCCACAGAATTTGCGTGGGTGTAGAAAGGGAAATGTACGCGCAGCTGAAACGAACTTCCGCGCGCGCGCAATTATCCTATTTGAGTAGAAATCGCTGTAATTACAGCAAGGCTACGATAATTTATTGAATAGGAAAAATATAATTCAAGCGGATTAATAAATACATATATATTTTAAATTATTCATTTTTCTAAATCAATATAAGATAAATGTAAATACGAAAATCCGATAGCAAAAAAAAAAAAAAAAAAAATACGTTACTTCCATTAACCATTATAGCATCCGTAGAACGGACATACAAAATAATGACGTCGCCGGTATTATGTAAAACCTTGGCGTTTCTATACATAACTTTGGCGATGCCTACTATTCTAATAGTTCCTTGCCTCGGAATGCTAGATTTTGGAATTCTCTGCCTGTTTCTTGCTTTCCTGACTGTACTAACCAGCAGAAAATGAAATGTAATCGGAACAAACATCTTGATGCTCAACTCTCCACAGACCTCTCTTAGACATGATCCCAAAATGTAGCCCCTTACGTTCCAAATGGCAATATGCTTGCTTGGCATGAAAAACGGTAAAAAAAAATGTTTAAATGTGACTAACAAAACCTCTACAATACATATTAGGACGTATCTATACAAAAGAAAAAAAACAAACTTTCTTTAAAATATACTTTCTTACTGAATTCCAACAGACAGAGTCTTTTTATAGAGGTACATGGACGCAACTATAAACAATACAAGTCTATTGTAATTGCATATAAGCTATGTTAATGCCCTCACGTCGGAAGCCATATATATATAATCCCCGAACCCAACCAGGATATGTGATTTATTGGACAAGTGGTAGATATTTGATTATTTCTTTATTTAAATATTTTCAAATAAAACAGCAAACAAATAATAATTTTTAAAAAATGCATAAAAAGCCGATTAAAATGAATTTAAAAAAAACAGACAAGGTCTTGCTGTTGTTGAAAACATGGGAAACGTTAGCACAGTGCAGGGATTTCTGTTTTCACATTAAACACGAGTTTCATAAGTTAAATGAACAAACGTGAAAAAAACATAGAAAATATTTCGGTGCTTGTTAAGGTAGAGTCGACAGATCAATTTTTTTTTAAATATGTCGTTTTAAGTAAAAACAGTATTACGTACTTAAAAGTCATGTCGAAAGTAACAATATATCCAAAATGACGAAAATTCATCCAGTAGAAAGTAATTTACAGCTAAAAGTAGTTTTTACGGAAAATCGAGCAAAATTAGATGTTTTAAAGTACCTATTTACAATGCCTCTCCCCACGCGACTGAGTTAGACACCAGGGTCGTTTTTTAACCTGGAGAAAAGGTACAAAAAAAAAAAAAATGTCTCAGTCATGAAGGACTGCTCATCCACCGAAAGAGAACAAGAAATGGAAGTGCAGCATCTGAAGAACAGATACTACACTTTGATATATTAAATCTTTTATTTAGGCAAAAAAAAAAAAAAAGAACATGAACAAAAAACTTAGGCACAAGGCCAACTCAAAAAGGGGTTGGATGGGGGTCGTTGGTCATCCTTGTCACTCTAGAACTAAAAAGTTTCTCTTAGCTAGAATCAGATACTACACTTTGATCTTTATATTTAATTTATTTCGTTTAAAGAAAAAATTACAATAAAAAAATTCCAATATAAAATTTAAAAAAGTAAAATCTCCTAAAGACAAAACAAATTTAGCTTGGTCAAAGTAGACGATGAAGAGTTCACACAAACGATACATAACTAGGAACGCATATTTTACATTACATTTTAATGGCGACTAACATATTAGCGATAGACTTTATTTTACTAAAACACAATAGCAGGTATTCTACTCAATGAATTTTCGCAATTTTTGGATATATTACTATTTTCAACATGACATTTAAGTACATAATATCGTTTTTGCTTAAAAACATATATAAAAAAAAAAATCAATCTTATAATCACCAATATTCCTTAAATGACGAAAATTAAGTTTTTAAAAAGAAGACAAGTCGGGTAAAACAAGCGAAGTATGCATGTCCCCTGGGAATGCACAGTGAACGAAGCATAAAAAAGGTGACTAAGTTCAGCATTCCCCCCCCCCCCCCATTAAGCCCCAAAAGTCCCCTGGGGACGTCAAATCTTGGTGAAAATGAACAAACGGTGCAGTTTTAGGCCTTAACATATGTAAATTTTAGTTCTGCACCATGCAAAAAAGAAAAAAGAAAAAAAAAAAAATGACCAAGTCCATCACCCCAAATTCTACTCATTTTCATGGTTTCATATTTGGTTGAAAAAGGCGACAGAAGCTTTGCAAAAAATTCCAATTCAGCGATAGAAAAAAAAAAAAAAAAAAAAAAAGAAATATAATTATGTATTTAGCAATAGATATTTATCATATTTCTAAGATTCCAATCAAACTAAAATTGACGAGTTTTTATTTTTTTTATATATATATATATATATATATACTAGCAGGACCCGTTAACAGGCATTGCCTGGTGGAATCATACCCCTCCCCTCCCCTGGTAAAAAATTAAACTACTGTTGTTGTTGGTGGCCAATCCCCAACCTCATGTCAAGAACGGCTTTCGGAATAGACCCCCCCCGGCCCCTTTATGTTAAGAATTGCTTACGAAATAGACATCCCCAACGTCCCCATGTTAAGAACGGATTTCGGATTAGACACCCCAACCTCCCCATGTTAAGAACGACTTTCGGAATAGTCGCCCCATTTTTTGAGGGGGGGGTGTCAAAATATTTAATCCAAATTTAACCTTGATATTCGTTGTTAACATACCCATAATATAAACCCCCAAAATATTGTGAGGTGGAATGTCGGTCGGAGGGAAGTGGATTTGTTTATCACGCGTGCATATGAATCTGGCAGCCACTGAATTACAGTGCATGATACAGGTCTTTATATCTCGAAAATTACTTGTCCCTGCCAAATTTATATGAGATTGTCTTATTCGGCATAGCCGAAAAGCTATAAAAGTCGTCATTTTAAAGAAAATTGTGGAGGGGGTGCTAAGATAAAAATTTACTTAATAAAAAACAAAAACAAAGTTAATGTCTGTGCAGTGTCGTTAATGAGTCCAGAAAAGAGAATTAAACAAAATACTTCACAGAAAGTATAATAAACAAATATTTAACAAACTAGCATTTCAGCCCGACGTTGCCCGGGTGTTTGGAGGTGTATGTTGAGCAAAAAAAAAAAAAAAAGAAAAAAAAAAAAGAAAAAACGGTCAATTTTTCTAACTTTGACTCCTATTATGACCCCTTAACATTTATTGTTTTAGGTTCAAATCGAGTTATTAAGTTAGATCCCTGTCCAAGGAACCTATATCTAAGATTTCAAGTGTTTAGACCCCAAATTGTGGGAGGAGTTTGGTAGAGTTCTCAAAGGTCAAATCGTTGACTCTTGACCCCTTAACAGCCAAATTTCTGTCCGAAAACCGATTACATAGATTTTCCCAAATCTCAGTAACCTGTATATCAAATTTCGAGTCTGTAGACTGAAAATTGACAGAGTTATTGCGAAAGAAAATGTACATAGACACACAGACAGACAGACAGACACACAGACACGTTCACTTTTATAGATATATAGATAAATGCTTCCGTAGGCAATGTAATTTAGCTTAAAACTTACTTGCATAAAATATTGGGGCGTTACCTTATTTGTAAACAGAATCAGTTAAAGTAAGGAAATTGCCCACACGATAAGTAACATGATTGAAAGCCGCTTAAAATCAAAATAATAATCATGCCCTAAATGTTTTTTTCTTTTTCTTTCAGGGCTTGGGGGAGGGGGTGAGAAGGGGATAATGGCGTAAAGGCACTTTGTTCATATGTAAGTGTAAGGTAACTAGTATTTAATTTTCTATTTATGAGCGGTTATTATGTTTGTATTTTTTTAGTACAATTGCCTAATGTAGAGAGTAACTGGAGCATTTGTTTATGTATGAAGTAATGGATTCTGGAATAATAGAATTGTCAGGTCTCAGCCAATTAGAATGGGCGGATTTTGAGAAGAGAGAATCTATTATTTTTGAATCGGGAAATGGAAAGATTATGTTATGTGTAAGTAGCTAATAACCAGTTATGATGAATGTAATAAAAGTATCATAAGAAAATGTAGAATTGGTCCCGTGCCAACTGGTAGCAGTGGGAGGACTAAATATTTAAAAATAAATAATAGATACTCCTTCCTCTATAGATGTTGCGATTGTGATGGTGTTGCTCCTAAGATGCAATGTAACATTTTATTATAATGACTTAATGTGTCTTAATTTGTGTTCAAAAATTACACAAGATCGTGGTTAATAACCTAGACATAATGAATTTGTATGTGGCATCTGTTATTGCAAACCTACGATATTTGGTTCAGAGGGGAATTTCTGCAGTCAAAGTATTATATATATATATATATATATATATATATATATATAGGAAATAAATGACACAAACTCGTCAATTTTACTCATATATATTAGACATGTTTTATGCTCTAATTTAGCACTCTATTGAATTTCTTTCCACCCAACAATACCTATATAAGTATAATTTCGTAAGGTTTTATTCATAAGAGTTACTTCAATGAATGCCCATTATTTTTTGTAAAATAGTGTCCTATAACTAGAGCAGTATATTTATTTGGTACAGAGTTTTATTTATACAAGTATTTTTGGTTACACATTTGCAGACATGTTTAAATTCTGGCTGAGAATCAGTTGAGCATCACCAGATGAAGTTCTTAGTATGAAAGCGGAGATTCTTTACTCATTTCTGCCCTCATACTAAGGATATGTCCTAAGGAGGTTCAGCTGACTTACAGCCAGAATTGAATCCTATCTTCAAATGTGTAACCGAAAATGTTTTTAATAAATAAAATTCCGAGTGTATATAAATTAGTGACGGGATAAATCCAACATTTTTTCAAAATTCCGATACAATTGCCGATTCCACCCTAAATTACAGATTCCGATTCCTTATAAAACTAACTATAAAATTGTTATTTTTTCCCCTGATTACCGTAAAGACACACATTAAAAGTGTAGATATTTTCTCAAGCATAAAAATATACAAATATACATATCTATATATAAATATACTATACATTCTCGTTTTACTTGAAGTTTAAAATCAGTAAATATTTATTATTTTATCATTACTACCAGCAAAAGAAAATTTTGTTTTAAACAAAATTAAATGATTATATATTTTTCTGTAAAAGTCTGAGGAAGCTACAGACGGCCCGAAAAACGGTCGGGTAGTTGAAACAATAATGTAACTTAACAGAAAGATACGGTAATAAAAAATAAAACGCATATTTGCTCTACAACAGTATTGAGCAATTTCTTCAGTTTTTATTAATTACCATTTCTAATATATATATATATATATATATATATATATATATATATATATATATATATATATTAGAAATGGTAATTAAAAATACGAACTTAATATTTTTTTTTCTTAATAGTAGAACACTCTGCTGGAATTTTTTTCCCAAAAATATAACTAAGTGTGTGTGTGTGTGTGTGTGTGTGTGTGTATATAAGTGCACCTGAAAGCCAAATCATAACGCAATATTAGGAAAATAAACAAATATTTTATTTGCTTGAAATTTATAATTTAAATATATTTCGAAGTCAAACTCCCTCCATAGTATGTTTTTGTTTTGTTTTTTTGAAAGAAAACAACATACTGAGGATGGAGTTTGACTTCGAAATATATATTACTTGAGTAATATTTGTGTAAAAAG